>NC_139950.1:23646510-23654010 GCF_963454915.1 Gymnoscopelus microlampas
TCGTTAATGTTATGCGTCAAAGCAATTATGTTTTATTTCTGCATCAAATAGAACTACACCTGATCTAAGATTCAATCAAAACTAAGATTTTTTACACGACCCTCTCTGGTATTTTATAATGTTTTGTTTGAGCTGTTGGAAATAACGAGGCTACAATTGGTTGTTAAAGTCCAAATGAAAACAATATGAGGATTAAACTGATTGGGAATATATTTTTTAATGAGAATCGATTTTTTAAAACCGTTTTAAATCAGAAAGAATCGGAATCGAATTGATAATCGTTTTGATTTGGAAAAAAACGTTTTTTAATCGAATCGGGAACCCAATTATCAGAATCGAATCGTGAGATAGCAGATGATTCACAGCCTGTCTGTTTCTCTGTTTGTCTCTCTGTCTGTCTGTCTGTCTACTTTCTCTCTCATTCGTCCCTCGGTGTTTCAGCAGCTACTCCGGTAGATGTATGCCTCCTAAAGTGAAAAGAAGTCCACATCCTTCACACTCACAATAACCCTAGCTGACAAAAGGTGCTCGTAAAAAAAATCTCTCCCCCCTCTCTCTCTCTCTCTCTCTCTCTCTCTCTCACATACACACACACACAGGCATACTATTCCGAAATGTTATTATAGCTACGACATAAAACATCAGAGATTTGCTGATCATTTCCTTCGGCTAGTAATGTGTGTGTGTGTGTGTGTGTGTGTGTGTGTGTGTGTGTGTGTGTGTGTGTGTGTGTGTGTGTGTGTGTGTGTGTGTGTGTGTGTGTGTGTGTGTGTGTGTGTGTGTGTGTGTGTGTGTGTGTGTGTGTGTGTGCACGTGCGTGCGTGTGGGTACACGCAGGAGCGTACATGTGTGTGTTATCTCTGTCCCTCCAGTCACAGCATTAACATGCTAGCAGTCTCCAGACCAGCTCTATTTTAGAACGCATGACACAGAGGAACAAATTACGAAGAAGAAAATGAGAGGGGAGAACAGAACAGTGAAAAGGAGAGAGTTGTGGACTGAAGCCTCCAGACTGCACGGTGGCTGAGACACTGAAACACTGAGTGAGACAGATGGACACAGGTGTGATAATGAGGCAGAAAGAGAGGCAGGAAAAGACAGCTAGAGCCATGCGTGGAGGGAATGAACAGAGAGAGACAGAGCAAAAGAGATGGCATGGACAAAATCATATTTCACAAAATGTTTGACCAAATACATCTATCGATATTGGGACAATAATATTGCATCGTATCTATAATATCTTTTTGTCGCAGGAAATAAAATAAAAAAGGGCCTAATTGATTAAAACAACACTTATATATCACAATCACATATCACAAGAATGATATCCAAAATCCCAGATGACATCTAGTGTCATATCACTGATATAATATCGATATATTGCCTCGCCCTAGCATAAGGAGAGAGTTAGCACCTTGGATAATGAGAAACCCAATGGTAGGGTGAGATAGATAAGCACCGCAGAGAGATGGCGGAGTGACAAAACGCTGGCAAGAGATGGAAGGAACAGGAGAAAGAGGAGAGAGGGAGGGAGGAGTAGAGGAAGGGAGGGATTGAGATGAAATGAGGTGAAGGAGAAAGGGAGGGAGAGAGGGAGCGAGTGAAGTGCGGAGAAATGGACCGAAAGTTTCTAGTAATGAACAGTGTATAAGAGCGTGACTGCATCCCCTCCATTATTCATCTGCTGCCGCGCTGGGACTGTGTGTATGTGTGCGTGCTTGTTTGTGCACCTGTGACTGAGTACTCGTGTGTGTGTGTGTGTGTGTGTGTGTGTGTGTGTGTGTGTGTGTGTGTGTGTGTGTGTGTGTGTGTGTGTGTGTGTGTGTGTGTGTGTGTGTGTGGGTGGGTGGGTGGGTGGGTGGGTGGGTGGGTGTCTGGGTGTGTAGTGTGATTGAAAAGCCACAAAGTAGTATTTTCAGGGGTAGAAGAAAGTGACATTTCTTAACGTATTTGGCCGCGTTTCCAAAAGAGAATCTGCGTATGGAGTTACGTGCGGTCCTTACGAAGGCTCCGGTAAGAAGGCTGCCGTAAGTTACGAGTGTTTCCCTAACATGCACGTACTGTAAGTGCCATCTCAACACAGCGCTACGCAGACACTGAAACCGGTCGGAGCTATCTTATCAATCGATGCCAGACCAACCGATTGTTCCAAGATTATATACGATTACTGTCAACAAATATTGTTGAGTCAAATAAAATGGTAATCCTGCTGGGATTTACCAACAGTGAGGGGAAGGACTTGGCTGAAAACAAGGCCTTCTGAGGAGCCTCAGCCCTTTCATATGCAGCCATTCTGTGAACCATCGAAGATTTCTGTTTTTTTCGCTCTCTGTTGTGGTTCCTTTACGCCTGGATAAACTCCAGTGTTCCTCTGCGGCGGGGTCGCTCACATTGACAGTTCAGGGTGCAATCGATGGCAGTTTACCTCAAGCTGATTGGTCAGCTGCCGTATTAGCCCTAGGGCTAATAATAGTCATCAGCTGATAACAGGTCTTACAGACCTGCTTTATGGCTCTCTGACAGCCTATCTGTCATTTTATGTCTCCCCTTCACCCTGTGACAATTAAGAATGGATCTGTGATGAATACAGTTTTTTGGGGATGTAGCTTCAGGTCTGAACCCAAATAAACTGAATTGGCAGACTTTCGATGGGAATCCATGATCAGGCGGGTATGTAATGGCTATTTAGTTCTCTCCATGGACCCCCATTCACAACATACACTGTGTGTGTGTGTGTGTGTGTGTGTGTGTGTGTGTGTGTGTGTGTGTGTGTGTGTGTGTGTGTGTGTGTGTGTGTGGGGTAGAACTTCTGACCCCACCCCCAGGAATGCGTAGCCAGTAGCTGGTCTGTAGTTCCTATAAGGAAAGAAAGCATGGTTCCCGTGTGTAGATTAGTATTAGTATTCTGAGCTTCTCCCTATAGACCTCTCTCTCTCTCTCTCTCTCTCTCATCTCTCCCTCTCTCTCTCTCATCTCTCCCTCTCTCTCTCTCTCCATCTCTCTCCATTGCTCTCTCTCTCCATCTCCCTAGAGAGCCCTCCCACAGGAATGTTTCCATTCCCAGAGAAAGGGGAAAAAATGGAAGACACAGTGGTGTGTGTGTGTGTGTGTGTGTGTGTGTGTGTGTGTGTGTGTGTGTGTGTGTGTGTGTGTGTGTGTGTGTGTGTGTGTGTGTGTGTGTGTGTGTGTGTGTGTGTGTGTGTGTGTGTGTGTGTGTGTGTGTGTGTGTGCGCGCTCGCGCGCACGTCTGTAAAAGAGTAAAGTTGCGTTTGCATGTGTATCGCTATTGTCTGTCTGCGACCTGTGTGTGTGTTTATGCTTTTTGAGTTTGCGTATACTGTAACTGCAGTAGGACCCCAAGTGTACACCGTATGTGTGTGTATTGTATATGGCTATGTGTGTGTATTTCAACTGCAGTATGACTGTGTGCGTGTGAGTGTGCGCGCGAGTGTGTGTGTGTGTGTGTGTGTGTGTGTGTGTGTGTGTGTGTGTGTGTGTTTGTGGGGGGATGTATTGATCGGGCTTCCCCTTCATGATTAGTTATCGGGAGATGGCAGCAGTCCAGCATAGCTCCACACACTACTCTCTCTCTCCCTGTCTCTCTCTCTCTCTCTGTTTCCCTTCTTTTCTCTCTTTCTTTTTCTCTCTGTCCCCCCTTTTCTCTGATAGCATTGGCAGCGCATTCAGTCTAACGAAAGGGAAATGAAGGCAGGTGTTTGTTGATCCAAACAATTACAAGTGTTTAGACAGAGGTGTTTAAAACTCACCATATGCGTTTCTCCTTCACAACTCAAGTGGATTTATCAGGTGAAGTCAATTTAGGATTAGATCATTCACCTGGATTCACAGAGTGTCTGTTTCATGGAAGGAACTGGTATGCTCTTTAAGCCCTGTGTACATGTGTGTCCAAATTAATGTTGTAATACTCTACTGTATTTCCATGTATTACTGGTCACTAGTTGAGCTGCTGTGAAGTGGCGAATGTGAACCTATTCTATTTGTCTATATGTCACTTCATATCCACCAGAGGGTGCTGAAGCAGCTCAACTATGCACACCTCTAGATGGTTTCAAATGGTTTCAAATTAAACTACGTTGAGTACAAAATGTTCAATGAACTTTGGAATTTTGCTAGAATTCAGCTGATCTTAGACAGAACCCAGCAGGTCCCAAATAGTCATTTTTTACAGTCAAGCCTTATCTTCCATTTTGTTCCGTGGTCAGAAGGTCTAGTGTCTCTCAGGTGGATTACACTCTGTCCACTCCTATTAAAGAGAACGGAGTGCTTAGGGCAATGTTAAACACACAAAGCATTAACTCTCTCGCAAGCTTTTTCTCTCTCTCTCTCTCTCTCGCTCGCCCTCTCTCTTCCACTCTCCCACTCTCTCTCTCCCAGCCGTACTGGTGTTCCCCAAAGGCCAAGGATGAGAACCATTGCTTGGAGATTAAGATGGACCTTGCCCTAGACAAACAAGCAAAAGAGATGGAATGCTTTAGTTAAGTTATAAGGGTTACCTCAGATAATTCCCTTAGTAACGACAGCATGAATTAAGTGTAGTTTATACATTGTTGACAAAATAAGCTTTATTTGCACAGAACATTTATTACAACTTGCTACAGACATGTGTAGCACATTGAATGTAATAATTGGGAAAAATCGTACAAAACAAAACAGACGGACGGACAGACATAGAGATGGAAGGATGGATAGATGGATAGATGCATGTAGTTTGTGCTACGATTTTGAAATGAACAAGATAGATAGATAGATAGATAGTTTATTGTTTGGTAGCAGTGGGCCCCAATGTTATAAAAGTGTCTTATATCACAGGTTTAATTCCACTGTGTTTTCCTAATAAGCCCATAGCCCGGTCCTCTGCATGGTGCAACATCTGTCATAACATACATAACACTTACTAACACACACACACACACACACACACACACACACACACACACACACACACACACACACACACACACACACACACACACACACACACACACACACACACACACACACACACACACACACACACACACACACACACACACACACACACACACACACACAGAGCTGGATTCTGTACACTGTAGCCAGCTGGTGTGTTTGCTATCTCACTTAACAGAGAAGAGATAACAGACCATTTCTCGTCCTCTTCATCTTCACCTCTTCATCTCTCTCTCTCTCTTTCCACTCTCCCTCCATCCCTTACCGCCAACCTCCCAACCTACCTTCCTCGTCTCTCTCTCTCTCTCTCTCTCAATCTCTCTCTCTCTCTCTCTCTCTCTCTCTCTCTCTCTCTCTCTCTCTCTCTCTCTCTCTCTCTCTCTCTCTCTCTCTCTCCTCTCTCTCTAAAATGGTTTAGTTAAATGTGTTCACTGAGGATTGGAGTGTATTAGAATGACAGATCCTGGGTCTGATTTGACTGTACTGTACCTTGTAGGATATACAGTACACATGGTGGGACATTTGTGGTACATGGCGATACAGTTTTTTCCTGTTGATATTCCCAGTAGCATACTGGTTAGAATGGGGCCAGACTTCTTTATCCCAATGGATCCCGGCCTGCTTCCATTCCCCACTTCTACTGTCCTGGTTCAATGTCGTATTAATAGAAAGTACCTCCTGCCGTGTGTGTGTGTGTGTGTGTGTGTGTGTGTGTGTGTGTGTGTGTGGTGTGTGGTGTGTGTGTGTGTGTGTGTGTGTGTGTGTGTGTGCTCGCGTACGTACGTGCGTGCGTCCACGTGCGTGTTATAATCGCAACAGAACATTCTTACATGTGTGTTTAACTATACGCAAGTCAGGCTGTGTTTGAGTGGCGACTATTTTTGAGAGAGACAGTGGGAAACAGAGACCCAGATTTTGCTCAGTCTATTGTCTCTCTCCTACCAAGTACTATATTAAGGTAGCTAATCTGAATAGATGAATCTGATTTGATGAGGCCGTTCAGTAATTTTCACTCTGAAACACAAAAATATTGATGTTCTTGTTTTGAACTGCAGCAATGGCCTACTCCAAAAGGCAGTTGTCATATTATGTAAGCAATTTAAAATCACCAGCTTCATCACCATATGATGCCATAAAATATCCATTCTTCAGACACTGATTCAATATTTGCCAATATAATGAAAATGTCTACTATACAATAAGGATTTGATTAATGGGTGTATGATCGATATCTTGTGCTGGGTTATAACATTTACATATCACTGAAGCCCCATTAATGATTATAGACAATTAATTCAATAAAAAAGTATTTTGCTTAGCTAGCAATGACAGACCTTGTAGTGTTTTATTTTGTAGACACTATCTGGACTTTACTTGACTTGGGATCAATGAAGTGCCTTGAAGGGCCTTGATGGCATCGTAATGCCTGATTTTGCATTTGGTTGCATGCTGAAAATCTGATATTTTCAGAGCGTAACACCCGAGCGCAACAAACATAAAATGACTTGTCTACTGGACCTCTTCTCCACTAGTCCCTCCCTAACATTTTTGTATTTGTTGACGAAATTTTCAATATATTTAGTCTTAGTTTTAGTCATCATAGCTTAGATTTGATGTTGTTTTCGTCAGTGAAAAAAGGTAGCCGACGAACAGTTTTTTGTCATAGTTTTAGTCAACGAAATTAACACTGGCACACAAACTCGATTATATGCCCGATGACATGAAATTGCACATTTCACCGAGAAATACACAGAATCGATCGACGGATTGTTGTTACGCCTCTAATGGGTAACGTTCCTCATTAAGAACAACAGATGTGTTAGTCAAAAGCTGGAAAACTATGACACACATGTAGAAATGTAAAAAGGTATACATTCCCTGGTGAAATACACTCTATGTGTTTGCATGTGTGTGTTAGGGTGTCCCTGTCTCATCTCAGCTATAGGAGTATTATCAACAATGAACAAAAAGTCACTGCTTGCACGAGTGCTTGCACACACACGTACAAACACACATTCAGACACACCACATACGTTCCTCTGCAGGCGAAAGAGCACATTCAGTATGGCAGGGGAGGTATGATGACAAACACACACACACACACACACACACACACACACACACACACACACACACACACACACACACACACACACACACACACACACACACACACACACACACACACACACACACACATTGTATACACACGCACACCCTCTAGCCTTCAATGTGATAGAAATTGACCTCTAATATGTTAATGCTCAAAGTGCAGACTGCTGATTCTGTCTCTGACGCGTCTCTGACACACACACACACACACACACACACACACACACACACACACACACACACACACACACACACACACACACACACACACACACACACACACACACACACACACACACACACACACACACACACTTGCAGATATACATCTCATAAATAGTCAGGAGAGTTTACTGCAGTTTGATGTAAAATGTTCTATGGCTCTCCATTTGCCACAGGTTGTAAGCTGTATTTAAACAGTATTGATAGTCTTAATAA
>NC_139950.1:23659010-23666510 GCF_963454915.1 Gymnoscopelus microlampas
CTAAGCATGTGTGTGTGTGTGTGTGTGTGTGTGTGTGTGTGTGTGTGTGTGTGTGTGTGTGTGTGTGTGTGTGTGTGTGTGTGTGTGTGTGTGTGTGTGTGTGTGTGTGTGCGCGCGTGCGTGTGATTTGAAAAATGGCTATGCAGCTGTAGTAATTGCTAAAGCCTTGAACATTTAATTGAGTAACCAATCAGAATTAGATTCAATCGCCAATCTTGCAAATGTTTACTTGTGTGTGTGCGTGCATGTACCTATGTGCGTGTACGTGTGTGTGTGTGTGCGTGCGTGCGTGTGCGCGTGGGGGTGTGTGTGTGTGTTAAATGGGGCTGAGGCCTAATTTTCCACAGCACTTTTAGCTTTTTGCTTTCTGGGGACACATCTTGTAAATTAATTGTGTGTGTGTGTGTGTGTGTGTGTGTGTGTGCGTGTGCGTGTGTGCGTGTGCAGCCTGAATGAGAGCATGTCTAATTGTGTCTGTGATTGTGTGCAGTTGCTTCTATTCTTAAACGGTGTGACAGAAACACAAGGCAGGCAGATTTTATTGACCTTCTTTTGTTGCCGTTTGAATAGGCTGGAGACAGTAGGCCTTTGTGCAAGGCAGTACCTGTGGCTGACTATTCCATTGCAGTGGTCACTAGCTCAAGGCCGTAATTTGGAGAAGCAGAAAGGAATCTGTGATTTCAAAGAAGGAGACATTTTTCAGAAATATTTTTATATTTCACTATTATATTCAACTGCACTACAGTATTATATTATTTTGACAGTGTGTACACATTAAACACACAAAGCCTAACCTGCCTATTGTGGGCATGTCATAATAGGCAAACATGAACAAAAAAAAAACAATTGTCAAAAATGGATGAACATTAGTTAGAAAATGAGTGAACATTAGGCAAAAGTAAATGGACATGGGGCGAACAGGTTTGGTGAGCTTTTGGTTAATTTGGTTACAAATATAGCCAAATGAACCCTGCAAGGCGAAGGTCACAGATTTGATCGCCATGTCAACTGGCATGTTCATTATCATCAAATGTGTCCTTGAGCAAGACAAAGGACCTCCTCTGTCTCCTGGGACATCTCTCTTACCCTGAGAGTGTAAAAAAACATGACATGTAGGTCCATTTTGGTGTCATGTGTGTAGATGCACTATTAATGTAAATTAGGTATGGGATGATGTGAAAATGTCATATCGCAACTAACAAAATATGCTTAAAACTCTTAAAATGACACTTTTGTTAACCATTTTGTTTAGATCTCTTATTTTTGGTGAAGAGATTTGTCGTAGACGGAAACAAGTGGTCCAAGTACAGAGCCAAATACCGTGAGTGTTTTTCTTCCCAGCGCTAAAAGATAAGAACGATTATCATCCCATCCCTAACGTAGATATTGCGAATTCTACTGTAAAGGAAGGAATTCATTGTGGGCAGAGCAGCAGCAGATCATCCTGGGGTAGCGTCCTCCAGCAGGTGTTTTTATAAATGACACATCGATCTTCACAGAGCGTCTCTGCTCCCCAGGTCACATGATGGATGCTAGTGGTTACGATCTGTGGGATAGCTAGTATCTATATGATAAATGCTTACAGAGGGGTATTTCCACACAGACCTGTATATGCATGTGTGTGTGTGTGTGTGTGTGTGTGTGTGTGTGTGTGTGTGTGTGTGTGTGTGTGTGTGTGTGTGTGTGTGTGTGTGTGTGTGTGTGTGTGTGTGTGTGTGTGTGTGTGTGTGTGTGTGTGTGTGTGTGTGTGTTTTCAAGGGGATGGAATTATCCTCAGAACATAGTCATTTATCACCTCTCTCTTCCCCTCTCTCTCTCTCTCTCTCTCTCTCTCTCTTCTCTCTCTCTCTCTCTCTCTCCACCCCCCCCCCCCCCAGCAGGGCATATACATTTCAATCTTCCTTTCATCTTGGTGGACATTCATTGTGTGTTAGACTCACAAGTCAGTCTTTCAACCAGAGACTGAGGTCAATCTCACAGCTTTCGGTGTTAAAACTGTGTAGAAACAATGAAAGGGTCTTTAGGTTGGTCCTACATACTCAGACGGTGACAGGATAGGTTTTCAAAGCAGTGGGTGAAGGTTTGTTTGAGGACGTCCTTGCCGTTGTTCATTGCTTGTTACCTCAGCTTCATGTGCAAGGGGGGAGGGGCAGTCCATCATTAAACGTATCGGCTCGGGTCTATAATGCGTTATAAACCCATTTATAATGCATTATAATGCGCGTATAAGGCAAAGGTTTATAATCATTTATGACAACTTAACATACATAACAACATATATCATTAATAGTTAAAGGATTCTCACGGTCCAAACTTAGGCTCTAATACTTTGAATTGGAGGAGGAGAGTAATCCTAAAATGCCTAAAATGTCATTGTCATTTCACTTCATATCACCTTTGTGAGAACTAGAAGCTCGCCCCCGCTACGCGGGGGCTCGCGTCTAGCCCGCGGCCACGCCCACGTAGCGCCCGCGGCCACTTGGCAACTCATATAAGTGGCGTAGCGTCATGAGGGTCAGTGGGGCCGTGGCTCGGTCAGTGAAGACCCTGTAGTGCGGATGATATGTGGCATAGAGGGGCAGATTGTAAATCCCCAGAGGAAACATCCGTGGGCTACCATTGGTTCAGCGATGTGTGCGGTCGCCCTGCGGCCCCTCCTCCTCCACCAATGTGCAGTATTGAGAGCCCTGACGTCACAACAATTGGAGCGATGGGCACTGCACTGTGGTTGGTTAGGGTACACCTAGGGCCCAGGTAGAACCCAGTTAAAGCCTGCATGGGCAAACCCAGGTAGGACCCGCCTTGGTCCCACATAAACATGGGTAGTTGGGGCCCACCTAAGGGCCAGGTAGAAGCAACTTATAGCCTGCATGGGCATCGCAGTTGGGACTGAAGTGGATGCCGCTGACATTGCTGACATGGGGTCCATATGGTTTAGCCCACCTTGAAACCATATGGGAACTACGCTAGCATGCTGGCTGTAATGCAAACGCTGCATCATACCTGCAGTGTGTAGTTTGATGTTGTGTGTGTAGCAGATATACCTGCAGTGTGTAGATCAATGTCCATATGAAAGTCAATGCCCAGCAGTGTTTTTTTTCCCAGCAGAGTTTCTAGTGTCTCTGTCTCTCTCTGGAAGAGGTTGCACATGAACTCTGCAGCCGCACTGAGGCGCTCCAACACAAACACTCTGACATTAAGCTGCTTCACACAACAAACATCAGCACGACGCTGCTGTTTGTCCAAAAGACACAATATCTCTCCCCACCGACGTCATGTGTTCATTTATCGACAGCCGTACAGACTCCTTTTGACACATTTTACCTCGTTTATCCAGCTCTCACTGACTCATCGGGCTGTTATTTTGCTGCGATCAAGTCAACGATGTGAGAGATTAGCTGTCACAGACGGACGGACAGGGGGTGAAACATAGTCTTGCGCCATGCCTTTCGGCCTGGCGGAGACAATAAAAAAAGGAAAGTAAAGGAAATGAGCATTTCTGCAACAAAAGTAGTCAACAAACTATACTATGAAAACATGGGCCACATTGTCAAAGAATGTAAGAAAGAGGCAGTCATGTAGAAAATAGCCGATCTACAAGCTTACAAAGCCTCTCAACGTGAGGCGTTTTGAGCTTGTAGATCGGCTATTTTCACAATATGTACTTGTGGAACGGAGTCAAACAGAATGGGGGGGTCCCCAGATCAAGTACGTTTATTTGGGGGGGCGGGGGGGGGGCGGCGTGAAAGGGTTGATAAGCACTGCTGTAATCGGAGCGAAATTATCTGAAATTACTACATGACCATAATGCAGCCTAACATGCGTTGCACGGGGCGGTCCTGCCATTACGTTAGTTACTGTAGTTGCTGTGGAGCTACATAGTTCTCCAGAAGACACACACAAACATACACCATCTACAATGGACTAACTGAGCAGCAATATTGACATTCACCACACGAACGTGCATTGTTGACAAAGTGATTGCACAGCCGCTGCAGGCATGACAACCACGTTAGCGTTAGCGACATGGCAGCTATCACAGCGCCCTGTCCGTCGTCGCTGGGACTAAAACTGTGATGGCTACAGCAGTAACAGCAAGCTGTCTGCGATGCCATTGTCTGGAGACTGCTCTTAGCGTGACACGACCAATGAGAGTGAGCGCTGTAGTTGTTGCTAAGATACGGTGGCGTCTCTGCCCCATAGCTTGTAGATCTCTCACGCATGATTGGCGTAGGCTGCGTTGCCAGGTCTGACTGTTTGTATAAGCGTTTTTGGGCTTATTTGGGTGCACTTTTGGGCTCGTTTCCATAGACCACGGCAGCGCTTATTTCTTTCCCGTGACCGATGTGGCAAAAAAAGTGCAAAACGAACCATCCGGAAGTAAATTGCGAGATGAAATATATAGCACTTTTTGATTATTAGAGAAGGAGACACATGTGAAGGTTGAAAATGAAAGGTAGGAGATTATATAGTTTTTCATGAGGGATTTTTGTAGCAAGTTGTGAGAGAATTGGGCCACTCCTGTGGGCGGGGGGCTGATTAGAACCATTGGGGTTTGAAAGGAGACGCTCTCTGTTTGAGTGGAAAGATTAAGCAATTCTGACTGCTCTTATTTAGGTGAAAATGTTAACTTTTTAGTTCAGTTCAACACATCCCCAACAATTTTATCTGGTTTCTTCATCAGTCTGACATTATAAAACATGAATGGCTGCTCTCCCTATTGTTTTAGAACAAGAACTGTAATTAAATGTAACAAAGGGTCTTTTGTGCTCACTAATCTATGGCCAGACCCCTATCCCAGAATTCACTGTTGACTACCTTGAGTTCAACATGAGAAATAGCTTCCCTTTGTCCGTGCTGGAGGCAGGCAATTAATCTCCATTGTAACATCTCACTTCATGAATGTCTTTTCCTCATAGAAAAGAAGAAATGGAAATTAACGCATTTTTAAAATTAGGAGCTTTTGAATTAGATTTTGTGGTTAATTAATTTTATTCTAATGTTCTGTTTACGGTGTCCAGACATCCTGCGATTGATATATATGCATTTTCATAATCATGCAGTTTTCAGCTCTGACTTTTAGGTGAACACTGGATTAAGTACTAGATTTGACGATTTGTCAACATGATCACCTCTCCCAAAATGTTTACAGTGTATGTATATGTACATTATGTATATAAGGATAATTCCCCCCTGTGCCTGTCACAGTATCACCCAAACATGTGACATGGTCTGGAAATGGGTTTAGAAATTACATGTTTACCTAAGACATGATGTCAGTCTATACTTTATCTGATCTGTGCATCTCTTTTCTTTCATTCAATCTGCCTCTCTCTCTCTCCCTCCCTCTCTCCTTCCATTTGTGCCCTGAATAACTTAAGATTGATCCATTGCTTTCTATCACCCCCCACCCCCCATACACACACACACGCACGCACGCATGCACGCACGCACACGTGCGCGCGCGCTCGCACACACAACAACAACATACATCCCTCTCCCGTTATTACACTCTCCTCTTTCTTCTCTGTGTCCTCTGTCCTGTTCATCTCTGTTTGATCTCTCATTTCAAGCACTATACCCGCTTTCCTCCATCTCTCCTGTGTCCTCTCCTCCTTCTCAAACCGTTCCGTTTCTCTCTCTCCTTCTTTGTGTCTCCTACAGTACCCTGCACCGTGCTGTCCCCCCCCCCCCCCCCCCCCCCCTCCCCCCTCTCTCTCTGATCATGCTTTTATATCTCCCCTCTCTGGGAAGCGGAGGAATTTAAGATGCCTTTTATCGATTTCCCCCTCCAAGACATGCTTTATAAAAGGGAATGGGCTGTGTGTGTGTGTGTGTGTGTGTGTGTGTGTGTGTGTGTGTGTGTGTGTGTGTGTGTGTGTGTGTGTGTGTGTGTGTGTGTGTGTGTGTGTGTGTGTGTGTGTGTGTGTGTGTGTGTGTGTGTGTGTGTGTGTGAGCGCGTGCGTGCGTGCATGTGAGCGCGTGTGTTGGAAGGAGGGGGGCTGGGGTCAGCTATGTGAATTTGTTTCTGTCGGGATGAACCCTTGTATGTCCAAACCGCTCTTTACCGTATTATTATTACCAAACATGTTAAAATAGTGAATAAAAAAGCTCACAACACGCCATGATGCGGCGCGTTGTGAGCTTGTAGATCTGCAATTTTTCTAGCCTACTTTTGTGCGACAGACTTGTAATGAAGTAGGAGATTAATTGAAGTCAGAACATAAAAAGAAATATGGAGATACAAGGTTTTTGCTCGACAGCAGCAGTTTTTGCTCTGCATACAGCAGGTGCACCAATGCTGTAGCTCCATGTTTTCACTTTCAGTTCAACAGATAGACTTAAGACATTTTATTTTATTTTGCTCTGAGATTTGTTCAGCATATGTAGAGGTATGCGTGTGCGTGCATGAGGCATGTTTTACTAGCTTTTACTTTGTGTGTAGTCCCCACGAGGATATAAAACCAGAAGCTAGTGTGGACATTGTTCTGGTCCCCATGAGGAAATCATTTGGAAATGTGTAATTTTTATGGCTAAAAACCTATTGTTAGAGGGTTACAATTATGAAAAGATTCAGGGAAGGGTTACGATTAGGCATTTAGGGGTTAGGTTTAGGGTGAAGGCCTGTGGACAGTGGATGTTTATGCTACAATTTGGTGGTTAGGGTTAGTCTAGTTAACTCTAAATTGTTATTTCTGAGAATATCTGTTATCTGAAGACCTGAGATGCCATTAAATTCCTTCAGCAAAGCTTTGAGGCGTCTTCTTTTTTTGGGGCTTTTATTCTGTTCAGCTTGTATACCATTTAACAACTCTGCCAACAAACAACGCTTGAAGTTCAAGTCTTTTATTGTCATATTTTATAATACAACATTTAGCGATGTGACTCTGCTCTAGTACATTTGCAGACAGTGTACTTGTACGCACATAAAGTATATGCAGTCATAAATCTGGGAGGCACATGGATGTCCCTGCGGACATGAGCTGGTAACGGAATTTATGTCATAGGGCGACAGCGGGCCCTCACAACTACAAGGACGCGGCAAGGATAATTTGGCCTTCAGGGTGAGGGGTTAACTTGAGTGTAAGGGATATGGTTACTTAGTGTTAGTGAGATTAGTGTTATCTTGGGCCAGCAGGTTAAAGGTGCTTGCACACTATACAATTTTATCTGACTTATACAATCATTACATGTCATGAAATTGACTTTGCATTAGGGCTGAGAGCGATAACCGCGTCATACCGCGGTTATGTAATGCATGTTTTGTTTTTTGTTTATCCCAAAAATGTTTTTGGGGGCGCTGTTGGAAGTTATATGAGTGTAAGGTTTACCATAATCCACCTCAGTTACTCTTCAGGTACTTTTCAGACTAGGGCTATGAGAGGGTGGGAGAGAGAGAGGGAGAGGGAGAGGATGAGTGTGTTGGCGCAGCAGGAGGAAGAGGGAGTGATTCATCAACTCTCTACAGCCCTCACACACACACACAGGCACACACACAAG
>NC_139950.1:23674010-23704010 GCF_963454915.1 Gymnoscopelus microlampas
TTCCTCTCCTCTCCGCTCCTCCATCTCTCCTTCTAGCCTACTGTATCTCCTTGCTCACTAGCTCTGATGTGATGGAAAGTGCCAGACATACTGTGCTGTAGACCAGGGATCTTCAACAGGGGGTCCGGGCCCCCGAGGGGGTCTTCAGAGCTACTATAGGGGGTCCGCCAAATCTTTGTGCGATAGGATGTGTTTTGACATTAACCACTTGGAACACTAGCATCCCTATTCTGGGGGGGACATTAGCCCAGGTCAAACTGAATTTACACGACACTGATGATAGTCAATGACGCTATCTATGAAATCTATGAAAGGTTTAATATGAAACACAGTGGGGGGGGGGGGGTTCCCTGCTTCATCTCTCTCTCAGCTAGGGGGTCCTTGGGCTGAAAAACGCTGCAGACCCCTGCTGTAGACGGTGGACCAAGGACAATAATGAGAATACGATTACATTTGTCTTCTTACATCCAATGTGCAGTATTCTTTTAGAACTTTGTCTGATTTTATTTTGTCAGTGGAGGAAAGTATCAAATCTGATCCTGATGTTAGCCAGCAGTAATGGAACACGTCCAGAGACAGGGGTCTGAACACAACTATCCATTCGGTGAGCTGGTTTCCTCTGTGTCAGTCAGTCAGTTAATCACTTTCAACCTGGCATCCCTATTTTGGCCATGTCATTATAGATGAAAAGTTGCTTTTAGCTTTTTTTAGTCAGTCAGTCAGTCAGTCAGTCACTGTCAATCAATAACTCAGTCACTCAATAACTCACTCACTCACTCACTCACTCACTCACTCACTCACTCACTCACTCACTCACTCACTCACTCACTCACTCACTCACTCATTTAGTCAGACAATCAGACTGTATGTGTCCGTCCGTCAGTCAGTGAACTGTTATATCTGTTAACTGTTAAATGCTGACATCATCTAATCTGGTCTCTGTCTATCTGACTGACATGTGGTTGGACTCCGTTGTCTGGAGAAGCTGTAATTACATCTAAGCAGACATCGCTCTGTCTCTCTCTCTCTTTCTCTCTCTCTCTCTCTCTCGCTCTCTCTCTCTCTCTCTCTCTCTCTCTCTCTCTCTTTTTGTTAACTCGTCTCACTCTCTCTCTCTTTCTCTCTGTCTCTCTCTCTCTCTCAACTGCTGTTGTGGGTTTTTGCATTGTGTCAGAGTTCAGATAGAATGAGGAGTGAGGTAGTCATATAGAGAAGAAACTCTGAGGGTGCGACAGAAAGAGAGAGAATGAGAGTTTTATGAATATGTGTGTATCTGCATGTGTTTATGTGAGCTCCTAGTATGATCTGTTTTCAATAAATATCAGATTCCCAAGACATGGTCTCACCAATGACCTCAATGTGTGCACGCACACACGCACTGTGTGTGTGTGTGTGTGTGTGTGTGTGTGTGTGTGTGTGTGTGTGTGTGTGTGTGTGTGTGTGTGTGCGTGTGCGCGTGTACGTGTGTGTGTGTGTGTGCGCGTGTGCACGTGTGGGTGTGTGTGGTTTATGAGGTAAAGCTGGGGCAGTTTACGGCTGAATGGGTCAGTGACTGAGGCTGCTCCAGTTACTGTAATGACATGCTGTGTTTACAAGGCAAACACACACAAACACACGCACGTGCGCGCGCACACACACACACACACACACACACACACACACACACACACACACACACACACACACACACACACACACACACACACACACACACACACACACACACACACCACCACCAGTGAGCAGTGGACGAGACCCATGTGTGCTTTAAATAAAAAGAAACATGCGAGTCTCTCTCTCTGTCTGTCTCTCTCGCTCCGTCTCCCTCCGTCCTGAGTGTTAGTTTTATGCTTAGCTTATACTTCGTGGCGTGCTGCTGTCACGTGCCAGAAATAGCATATCTACAAGCTCACAACGTGACGCGTCGCGAACTGAACTCAAATGTTATCTCCACATTACCATGTTTGTCATTTTATTCTTTTACACTAGATCACTGTTTCCCAAACAATGGCTTGGAACACATGTGGGTCGCGGACCAACTTTCATGGGTCGGGAGTAAATACCCATTTATTATTATACTAGAGTTTCGGGGGGCTACGCCCCCCTCAACCCCAGCCGCGCACGGGGCCCAGCGTGGCCGTGTGTATATTGGGGGACCCAAATCGCCGGAGTGAAACTGGGGAAAAGTTTTTTTGAAAAAGGAAAAAATTTGAAGAAATAATATTTGTTATGTTTCAGGGGGTCCACAGGGGGTCCGCGGACCCCCTGATGGTCCACTGACCCCCAGTGGAGTGTTGGGACGCGCGGGGACACCCCTGGAACATTGCGGACCATTTCGGTGTTTTTTTTTTTTTCATGAAGGTGGTTGCTTGTTTCTGGCGCAGGCTGTGCAAACCTGGCAACCCAGCGCATGCTGCCGCACGTTTAAGTGGCGTAGCGTCATGAGGGTCAGTGGGGCCGTGGCTCGGTCAGTGAAGACCCTGTAGTGCGGATGATATGTGGCATAGAGGGGCAGATTGTAAATCCACAGAGGAAACATCCGTGGGCTACCATTGGTTCAGCGATGTGTGCGGTCGCCCTGCGGACCCTCCTCCTCCACCAATGTGCAGTATTGAGAGCCCTGACGTCACAACAATTGGAGCGATGGGCACTGCACTGTGGTTGGTTAGGGTACAGCTAGGGCCCAGGTAGAACCCAGTTAAAGCCTGCATGGGCAAACCCAGTTAGGACCCGCCTTGGTCCCACATAAACATGGCTAGTTGGGGCCCACCTAAGGGCCAGGTAGAAGCTACTTATAGCCTGCATGGGCATCGCAGTTGGGACTGAAGTGGATGCCGCTGACATTGCTGACATGGGGTCCATATGGTTTAGCCCACCTTGAAACCATATGGGAACTACGCTGGCATGCTGGCTGTAATGCAAACGCTGCATCATACCTGCAGTGTGTAGTTTGATGTTGTGTGTGTAGCAGATATACCTGCAGTGTGTAGATCAATGTCCATAGGAAAGTCAATGCCCAGCAGTGTTTTTTTTCCCCAGCAGAGTTTCTAGTGTCTCTGTGTCTCTCTGGAAGAGGTTGCACATGAACTCTGCAGCCGCACTGAGGCGCTCCAAGCCAAACACTCTGACATTAAGCTGCTTCACACAACAAACATCAGCACCACGCTGCAGTTTGTCCAAAAGACACAATATTTCCTCTCCCACCGACGTCATGTGTTCATTTATCGACAGCCGTACAGACTCCTTTTGACACATTTTACGTCGTTTATCCAGCTCTCACTGACTCTCCACATCGGGCTGTTATTTTCCTGCGATCAAGTCAACGATGTGAGAGATTAGCTATCACAGACGGACGGACAGGGGGTGAAACATAGTCTTGCGCCATGCCTTTCGGCCTGGCGGAGACAATAAAAAACCGAAAGTAAAGGAAATGGCCATTTCTGCAACAGAAGTAGTCAATAAACTATGCTATGAAAACATGGGCCACATTGGCAAAGAATGTAAGAAAGAGGCAATCATGTAGGAAATAGCTGATCTCCAAGCTTACAAAGCCTGTCAACGTGAGGCGTTGCGAGCTTGTAGATCGGCTATTTTCACAATATTTACTTGTGGAACGGAGTCAAACAGAATGGGGGGGGGCCCAGATCAAGTACGTGTATTTGGGGGGGGGGGCGGCGTGAAAGGGTTGATAGACACTGCTCTAATCGGAGCGAAATTATCTGAAATTACTACATGACCATAATGCAGGCTAACATGCCTTGCACGGGGCGGTCCTGCCATTACGTTAGTTACTGTAGTTGCTGTGGAGCTAAATAGTTCTCCAGAAGACACACACAAACATACACCATCTACAATGGACGAACTGAGCAGCAATATAGACATTCACCACACGAACGTGCATTGTTGACAAAGTGATTGCACAGCCGCTGCAGGCATGACAACCAGGTTAGCGTTAGCGACATGGCAGCTATCACAGCGCCCTGTCCGTCGTGCTGCAACTGCCTGTGATGGCTACAGCAGTAACAGCAAGCTGTCTGCGATGCCATTGTCTGGAGACTGCTGTTAGCGTGACACGACCAATGAGAGTGAGCGCTGTAGTTGTTGCTAAGATACGGTGGCGTCTCTGGCCCATAGCTTGTAGATCTCTCACACATGATTGGCGTAGGCTGCGTTGCCAGGTCTGACTTTGTGTCTAAGCAATGCGCGGCTTATTTTTGCGCGCCTTTGGGCTCGTTTGCATTGTGCGCACGGCAGCGCTTGTTTAGCGTACGTCAGCGCGACGTGGCAACGGACGTGGCAACGTGAAAGGTGATTGGCTGGTGAAAAGAAACACCCGACGTTACACCAGAAATGGTGCCTGGAGAAAATGGTGACCAAAAAAAAAGTTTTGAAAAAAAGGAAAAAAAAACCGCAGCGGCTGGCTGCTGTTGTGGTGATGAGGGCGTGCGCACGGTAAACGGTACGAAGCGGGCTCCCCTTCCGTTTTGTCCGACATTTGGTGAGTAGAATTAATTATGTTGCGCGGTGGAAACGGTGTAGTGAGCAGTGAGATGTCCCCTACGCGAGGCGTAAATTCAGCGCGGCCGGCGTGGCGAGTCAGTAGGCGACATGTGGTCTGGCGGTGCGTTGTTTAGTCGATAACAGAGCTGTGGGGTGTCACCACCGAGGGTGCGGAAGTTGCTCGCCATTTATATAGTTAGATATTATTATTTTGTTTACTACAATTTGGTTTTAATAATTATTTCAAAATATAAAAAAATATATTTTTTTTAAATCCCAAAAATTCCCAATTTTCACAAGTTAAAGACAAACGTTTTTTTAAATCCATCCAGAGAGGAAAAAAGTAGTTTCAAGAAGTAGTGAAAATAGCAAATCTACAAGCTCACAACACGTCTCGATGGAACGAGCTCGTAGATCGGCTTTTTTCACTAGTTTGGGTCCCGGGGAGACATAAAATTACTCTTTTGCGTCTCGAGCTAAAAGGTTTGGGAACCACTGCGCTAGATCATCAACTGAAATTAATCTTTGAAACTGATCTGGACGTGCCCAGTAAGCTGCCTGCACATGATCTGCTCTGGGATCAGTGCTAAAGTAGGACACAAGCTAGCCCACTTGTCATCTCACTATACAGTGGCATGATGTATAGGTTAGCTAAGCTGGATTTACATGACATGTCATGAACCAGAGGCTATCTGCCTAATTTACAAGTTGACGATTAATTATCACTCAAATAATTGGGATTAACGATTTAATTGTGTTTCTGTCGTTGAAAATGAATGGAACATTATGAATAAAAATTACATTTCTGTTTGGCTTTTAGCTTTCGGAAACTAAAGTTGCACAGGGCAGATATAACAAATAATCTTTAATTACTTTATACTTAAAGATAAACATTAATAGGCCTAAGTATACTATGTTAGTTCCATTGATCCAAGCTGGAACTCAATTGATTGACTTGTCATCTAAATGAACATGGCCTGAGAATTCATGTAGCCCCACCCATCTGACTAGAGTGGCGAGATGGTCAGATGGGTGGGCCGAGATGATCAAGTGGACCCTGATCCACAAAATGTTGAGGACCACTGCAGTATGTACGGCACAAATTTGACCTTTGTGATCAATGTTCCAAAGACTCTTCTCTCCGTTTTCCTCTTCCTCTCTCTAAACACCTCCCGACCTCGCTCGCCATTATGCCGTCTCTCGCGCCCTCTCACTGTCTATCTCCCTCCCTACCTCCAAACCACAGTGCTGTCACGGTGAAACCATAGGATATCAGTATTACAGAGCTGTGGTATTTATCAAAGGTTGCACCCTGTCAGAGCTAAGTAGAAAGCTGTGTTAGCAATTGAACCTGGTTAGATGCTACAATTTGACCGCCACAATCTCAATGGAGTCCACGGCTGTGCGTGTGCGTGTGTGAGTGTGTGTGTGCTTGTGCTTGTGCTTGTGTACTTGCGTGTGCATGTGTCTGCAGTGTGTAAGTGAAACCAATATGTCTTGTATGAAGCAGTGAGGCCAGTCTAGAGGTCATTGATCCCTCACCAATACCAGCCTGGGCACCAGGGGCTACATAATGGACCATCGATTCCTATACAGACAGTCAGGCAGGCAGACTGTTACTCCAGGCTGCACGCGACGGCCATACATCAAGGCACTTTAGAGTGCAGAGAGTCTGCTCTTTGCATCACACAGACCCAGCAAGAGTTGACAATATTCACACGGCGGCCATTTTGCTCTCACATCATCACAGAGGGTTGGGAACCTCCACCGCGTCCTTACATAGTCTAAACCAGTCGTGCATGATTGGCCAATACGCTTGTGCAAGGACACGCTGTGATTGGCCAGTAGCCACTTTGAGTGACAGTTGGGGCAACCTTCTCACCAAAACATTATTTACTATTCTGTCCCTATCGGTACATAACTCGAACGGCGCAAGCGAACTTGAGCCACGTGAAGGCACCACCGAGCGAGCTAAAGCGAGCGAGTTGCCGTGCCGAACGTTGCGATCCAAAACTATACGGGCTAAAGAAATAGCCCGGCAGAGGCACTTCCGCGTTGGCCACAGAAGGGGGCGTGTTTATAGCACAACTGGTTTAGACATTGTAATGTCGCACCTCCACCAAGTATGACGCAATGCCAAAATGGCCGCCATGTCAGGTACAGGCTCTACAGTGAACATCATTAGTGTTTTTTAAGAAGTCAACATCTCCCTAGTGGCTGCTATAACAGTGCTAATTGCCTAAATGTTGCCTTATTAATCCTGTATGTGATACAACTGTTTAAGGCAGTCATTATTTCACAATCAAAACCAAACTGTTAGGGATTTGTCTTATAGTTATTAAAGGGATGATGGCTCACCATGCAGACATAAGATAAACAATTACAGGACCATTTCAGTGGTTCCCAAACTGTTCCCAAACTGTGTGCCGAGGCACTCTGGTGTTCCGTGAGACAGGTCCAGGTGTGCCTTAGGATTTAGAGAGAGAGAGAGATACTGTAGGTGGTGGAGAAAAGAGAAGTCAGAGAACATGAGTAAATGGGAGATAAAAAGCGAGAGGGAAACAGACTGGTAGAGATGCGTGAAAGAGCACATGAGAGAAGAGAAGAGCAGATGGGGTGATAATTAGGGAGTTGCTAATGAAACAGACGAAAGCGGAAACAATCTCTCAGTTGGGTCCGCGCACGCGCACACACACACACACACACACACACACACACACACACACACACACACACACACACACACACACACACACACACACACACACTGTATACTGACGCACACTTTTATCACACATTCTAAAACCCTCACACATGCTCATACCAACTTGCATACTCTCTCTCTCTCTCCCTCTCACACACACACACACACACACACACACACACACACACACACACACACACACACACACACACACACACACACACACACACACACACACACACAGAAGATACAGATTCAATGTTCTTTATTGTTGTGTACATCTTGTGTACATAGGTTACAGTACATATGGGTAAAATGTACTTGAAAATGTACTTGACACAAACATAGTTCTTTGTGTTTTGTGTTCTGCTTAACATGCAGCTACTCTTGTTTGTTCTGGTGTTTTCACAGGCTGTAAGTGTGTTCCTGAGAGTGATGTAAAGCTTGTATTTTAATGCACTAGGGAGTATCACCTGCCCAGATAAAGTTTTAGGAATGACACACCCTCTGTTAGCCCTCAGCAACCATTGACCTATTTATTGAAAGCGATGGTAAAGGGATAAGCTGTTTGTCTTGGGCGAGTCCTGATTACATAACATTGTGCTGTATGTTTTTAGTATGGCTGGAGCCCAGTCAAACTTGATCATATTTATCGTAATTCTTTTAATGGCAAAACTCCCATTCATTTGTAATGGAAGTTGCACAAACAGGAAATTAATGCAGCTTTTTTTTTTTTTTTAATGCAACAATTTTCCTTGTGCTTGTTTTCCAAATCCCAGCAATATGTAGAAGCTTGCATCATAAAGCACTTGCCATGTAGTCGGCCATTTTAATTGTTGAATCAAGAAATGGATGGTTAGCTGTTTCTAGCACTCCTCAGATGGTAACCACTAGCCTAATGCACCTGTATTCCTTCTGCCATGTGTTATACTTATATCAATATGTCAATATTTGAGTGTCTTATCACCTTTATTTGTGGTTCATAAGGAAAATGTAAACAACAGTGTGTGTGTGTGTGTGTGTGTGTGTGTGTGTGTGTGTGTGTGTGTGTGTGTGTGTGCGCGTGTGCGTGTTTTGATTACGCCTTGGAGCGATTGCAACTGAAGTTATTTATCTGAAACGCTCAATAACAGGCACTTAGTTATCTTTATTTCTCTCTCTGTCTCTTTCTCTCTTTGTTTCTCTGACAGTCTCATGCAAATTAACACACATACAGTATACAAACGTTTCATAGCTCTACTCTTGCTCTAGTAGACTTGGAGTTTGCCCAGCACCTGTAACAACATATTTAATGTTAATTATATATCTGCTCTTATTCTGATTTCAATGTGATTAATATAAAAAGTACACAAGTTCCGTAACATTTTGAAACGCAGGGCTGGGTAATTGACCATGTTAATTATACCAGGACTGATTCACACAAATACAGTTTATGAATTCTTTACAACTGGGTAGTTCAAATGACCTGCAACATTGGTTAGCAGAATAATATCAGTGATTCCCAACTGGTTTCAAACGGGGGCATTTTAAGTCAGGGCCCAGTATACAGTATGCATGCACAAAACATTGCTTTGTTGACATTGCTCTTCCACAGCCTAGAACATCTCATAGTACAATGTGAAGTGAAGTGTACAATATGTCGGTGGAATATAAATAACTACACGAACATGGACCTGAGTTCTACAGCAAAACATAACATTGTAACATTGCAAATCATTGTAATGTGATTAAGCCTAATCAGTGGTGTAAAGTGACTAAGTACCTTTACTCAAGTACTGTACTTAAGTACACTTTTGAGGTTTTACTTCTACTCCACTACATCTCAGAGGTAAACATTGTACTTTTACGCCACTACATTTACTAGTAAACTTCAGTACTAGTTACTTTGTAGATTTTGATTATTATTACAAAACGTACATTAACCATTTCAGCCTTACATGCATTTCGGCCATTTGAAAATAGCCGATCTACAAGCTCACAAGATCGCCTATTTTCAAAAGATTTTTAAACATTTGAAAACTTGAAATGTGACATTCTGCACAATGAGTACTTTTACTTTTGGCACTTTAAGTACATTTTGATGACAATACTTTTGTACTTTTACTCAAGTAAATTTTGAATTCCGGACTTTTACTACAGTATGTAACAGAGTACTTCTACATTGCGGTATTGATACTTTTACTTGAGTAAAACATTTGAGTACCTTTTCCACCACTGTTAGCATGCTGAATACTGCTGACAGGACACAGTGAGCGTTGTGTGTCACTTGTGATTTCAACTCGGGTGTTCAACTCCCGTGGCATGGCGTGCAGGTAGTCAGCGGGACCCCCAGAGGGCGAGATGTTTGCCAGGTTGCTGCGACGAAGTGATTGGCAGGTGTCCGGTGACATCAGTGACAAGGCGAGAGTGTTTGTCACAGCATGGGCCCGTCACTGTCACATAGCGATGATGTCACCGTGTGACACTGTGTGTGTGTGTGTGTGTGTGTGTGTGTGTGTGTGTGCGTGTGCGTGTGCGTGCATGCATGCGTGCAAGTAAATAAGAAAGCTGTACTGTATGTATTTTTTAGTAAGTTTCAGACACAAATAGAATATGATATCATTAGATAAGAGGGGTATTATTTAGTGATGGGGTTAGGTTACGATTTTTTGTGTATTGATACCTAATACCTAGGTAATGCTTATTACAATTGTAATATAATGTTACTTAAGTATGACTTAATATGCAAATAATACGTAAAACAGTCATTAACTGTGATATTTCTAAATCTTCTGTCTTGCCGTATAAAATCCCAACCATCTGGCACATGTGTAGCCTCAGACAAAGCATATTTATACCGTATTTACAAATATTAGGACATGATGAAAAAGGAGGAAATTCTTTTGAAAGAGCGTAAGAGGTCCTGCTTTAAGTTAACAGCTGTGGTACATCTATATTTAGGCAGTTATAACTTATAACTACTTATATATAATGAGTTTCCATGACACATAGTAGTAGTAGTAGTAGTAGAAACAAAAAGGCATACTTGGGCCTTTTGGCATACTGGGCCATTTTGTATAGCTTTATGATTCAAGTTAAAGAAAATATCATCAAAAATATTAACATGTAACTAATCAATTGAAACGAAAAAAAATATAGTTCAGTTTAATTAAGACTTCTGTGTACTGAATCACGGTACTCACTCAGTAAATCCTTGGTGTTAATATAATTCTAAAGAGTGAACAAGTTGAATCAAAGGACCTTTGATTCCATTGGTTCACTTTTTGGAGTCAAATGAACACTGGGCATCTTGCTGTGTTTGCAAGAGTGAAATTCTCTTAGAGAATGGTTGCCGTTCTCTCAGGCAACGTGCATCCCTGCCAGTTGAGTCAATAACACGAAAAAGACGGAGTCTGATCAATAGAAAACCTATTCTATGTTCTCTGGGAGTAAGCCAAGCATCATGGTGTGACATTTACTGAGGGGATTGACCCTCACCCCTGGAAATGGTATTTACTTTTTATTGACTTCTCCGGTCTTCTTCCGTAGATATATGCTGAGCAGGCATTCTTAACGGACATTGATATATAGAAACTCCACACACACGCACGTTTAAATCCTCTGTGGTAATTCAGCTTTGATCGTGAACTTGTGTGTATATGTACACACAAGTGTATATTTATACAGTACATACAATGGATGAGATACAAATGGATGAATTCAAACTGAGGATTTTACTGTTTATACGGATAAACTAAGACAACTACATACACACATGTACGCACTACGCACGCACGTCGCACGCACACACACACACACACACACACACACACACACACACACACACACACACACACACACACACACACACACACACACACACACACACACACACACACACACACACACACACACAAAACATACACACACTCGCACATGCACCCTGACCCTTGTCCTGTAACTAATATAGAGAGGGTGGGGTCACTGGTTCAGCCAGTCAATGTTCATCACTGACCCTTGTGAACTTTAACCCCTCAGTCAGACCCCGGAGAGGTGGTCTGCTGCCTGGGAGCAGCTTAGATGGAGAGAGAAGAAGAGAGAGAGCAGCATACATTAAGAGAGAAGAAGAGAGAGCACCTTAGATGGAGAGAGAAGAGAGAGCGAGGGATCGACACACTATAAGAGAGGTTAAAAGGGGCAGTCCACTTTAAAGGTAGAGTTCAAGTCTGTACGTCATGAGCTTCATATCTCACACCCCACTGTTCTTGTCAAATGGTAAAGAAAGACAGAAAGAATTTTGGAGCAATGTTAATGGTTACAAAAATGGTCAGCTCGCAAGTATCTACTGGGTTAGGGGTTCCCTTCCCATGTTTCTCATTGGTTAAAATGGTACTAACCCTATCAGGGGAAGGGTTATGTACGTATCAGAGCCACCCACTCTAAAATTGAGTTCACTCACGGTACTGTGTGGAACTTTGCAGTACGCTGTTCACAAAATAGGAAAGAAATAGGAAAAAATCATACTCTAATGTTTAATAGCTAAAATAGCCCGGTGGACACTTTTTACATTGTCTTTCTTGAGGTACCCTAGATTGTATAATATATATTTTTTTACTTTAGAGTAGCCAATAATTTTTTACCCCTTTTTCTCCCCAATTTAGTCGTCATGTCAATTAATTCCTCCCCACACACATTTTTGTGTTGTCACTGCTGTCGTATCCTACTGACTCACCTGCCAGTGAGGAGCCCCCACCAGGAGGACGTAGAGCCTTCGTCCTACTCCCCCCGCCTCCCGTGGCGCAGTGACTTCACCACTGCGCCACCCGAGCATTGTATCATTTTGATTCGTCTTTTATAATATCTCGTCTCATTCCATGTCTTACTTTCTGAACCTTTGAAGTGGTGTGTTGCCTTAGGCAGCACAACTCCCAGTATAGTCCTGAGGGAAACAAGGGTACGAATGGAGCATGGCCTTCTGTGTCTTCTGTGCACCATGCGTGCATGTGTGTGTGCGTGCTTGCGTGTGTGTCACCACCAATAAATGCCAGCAGTTATTCAGTACTCTCTTTTTATGTACTATATCCCTCTTTCTCTCTCTCGCGCACACTCTCTCTCCCCCCATTCTCTGTCTCTCACTCTTGTTTGGAGCTCTGTGTATGGTTACTATGACAGCAGTGGTCGTCGTGTTAAGTATCGGTTATAATTTTCCTCACTACCCTCTGCCAATGCTACTGCGGCCGTGTGCGCGCGCGCGCGCGTGTGTGTGTGTGTGTGTGTGTGTGTGTGTGTGTGTGTGTGTGTGTGTGTGTGTGTGTGTGTGTGTGTGTGTGTGTGTGTGTGTGTGTGTGTGTGTGTGTGTGTGTGTGTGTGTGTGTGCGCATGCGTGTGCTCGTGCATGTGTGTGTGAGCGTGCTTGTGTCTGTCACATGCCATTAGTGGAGACGATGTAACAATGATTTATTAATCATCCGTTCTTCTCCTCTCACATTAAGTCAGACCTCCTCTATTCTGCCATTATGTTTTACAGATCAGCTCCCTGGGGGCCACTAAGAGATATCACGCAGCTTTATTCATTTAAACTCAGTCAAGAGGCCTCTGTGTGTGTGTGTGTGTGTGTGTGTGTGTGTGTGTGTGTGTGTGTGCGTGTGTGTGCGTGTGTGTCTATTAGAGCCATATGAAATCCGTTTTATTTTTTTCCCAATTCCGTTTTATTTTTTCCCAAATTCTGTTTTTTCCATTTTAATATTTCTGAATTCTGTATTTTGCTTTTTATGCTAATTTTTACCATTAAAAAAGTGTCTGGTAAGTGGAAATGAATAAATGTTCAAGATATAACAGTCCATACATGGCCCTTGTTGTGTTATACGCAAAAATGTTCCCAAAATAATTCGGTCTAATTCGGTCTGAGCATGCGCAAAATGGCGTCGCCCATGTATTATTGTTTCTATCGTCTTTCTAAGACTATTTCTACGTGGATTTTACTGTTTATAAAGTAGGATGTGGCCATGCAAAATGGTGGTGTCCCGTGGGTTTGTAAAAAATCGCGGTAAAAAAAAAAAAATTACCGCGATTTTTTTTTTTTTTCCAAATTCTGCAATATTCCGTGTTTTATTCCAATTCCATTTTTATTGGTCATTTCCGCGATTCCGTCCGCGATTCCGTTAACACGGATTTCATATGGCTCTAGTGTCTATGTGTGAGGATAGATAGAAGTGTGCGTTTGACAGGAAGCATTTTTTCCGCCCCATAGCCCATATACTGTAGGTCCCTTCATCCATGCCATTTACTCCCATCCTGCACTTTGCAAGTCGCTCTTATCTCTTGGTAAGAGCGACTGCTAAATTGTAAGTTGTTTGTGCTGCTGGCGCATCACATGGTATAGTTAGTAGGTTCATGTAAGGTGATGGAGCGAGAGATGAACGGAGAGATGTACCAAGTAGAAGGAGAGAGAAACATCTATGTCAGGGAGTCAGACAGACATTCCAAACATATCCATCCCCAGCAAATCATTCCTCGTTTTCTAATTTTATAGATGGATTAATAGATTGATAAAGGTAGCTGGTAGTTATATCAAAAGATATGTAGATAGATTATAGATTTCTTATATTGATTTTCCCTTATATTTGCCTGAACTCAATAGCTATAAAATACATTTTCATTTTCCTGCGCGAGTTTTTCATTTTTGGGGCGGTGTAACCGCCCCCTATAAGTGAGGTTTGGACACTGACCAATCCTGCACCGTGATTGGCCAATAGTCTACAACGCAGTCTACAACCCTAACCCTTCCACAGTCAATGCAAATCTATACTTTTGCAAAGTCAGCCAATCACATTACAGCTAGTGTCATCACCACTAGCTGTAATGTGATTGGCTGACTTTGCAAATTCAGGACTGTGATTGGCTAGCGAAACACATGACACATGTGCAGCCCTATGAATAGCAGTATGGACTTTTATGTTTTTTTTAAGTGAATCACTTCCATCACTGTGATGACCACTGTGACCACACCGCCCACTTCACACTGGGTCTGATTTTTTATATGCAAAGATCTTGATTTGAAACATAACGTAGGACCTTTTTTCTTCCCTTTGAACATTTGAACAATAATGGATCTATACCTGACCAATGTCCTTGGGTGTAAAAACAGCTCTGTATTAGTGTATTTAAAAAAACTATCATGTAGACACGCCTATTATGGTAGTTATAAACAAATACAAACAAAAAACACAATTCTGGTTTTAATAGAGTAACAGGGTTTGTAAAGCCACTGATGTAAAACACTCTCTTGTGGCGAGACATGCATTGTCCTTTTATCCACCACGCTCTTGCCTTCGCCCTCATAATTCACAGGGAAAGCCAGACCCTGACCTTCAGTTTCTGGCCTCTCATTATGACATTAGCACTAGCGTATAGCGTGCCTCTCAGGGTGTCTCACTGGAGTTGTGTGTTTGTCTTTGAGGTGGTGGGAGGGGCAGGCAGCACTTGCCTGTGGGTTGCGTCGTGTGAGCTGCTCTGTTGAGTGCAGAGCCATTGATGGAGCGCTCTTCTTTGGTATGGTTGAGCACAGAGAAGTTGATGAAAGAAAACCTTCGTATCGTTCGGTTTGTTGTGTGTGCCTTGTACCAAACAGTTGAATATGAATATGTGTAGCGTTACATCACTTATATACTGTATACATATAACTGTATTAATACAAGTATGTAATTTGTACTAACTTTCTTTAAAGCTCAATTTCTACCACACAGCGTTGTGGCTTGCCGAAAAGACCAGATCTTACGACAGCGGCGCTGTCATACCATGGAGTATAAATTGGGCATACAGTATTAATTGTAATGCTTTTATCAATCACACCCCATTTTGGCATGAACATGTTTCCTATTAGGTCCAATATCCATTCATCCCTTAACAGGGCTAATAGCCAGCCTTAACCTCATTTAGGACCTGAATGAGAGCGCACAGTGGAGTGAGATGAAGGTAATTCTAATCTTTATCATTAGAGTTAGTCCGGTCCTGATGGCCTGGCCCGAGAAGGGCAGAGATAGGCGGAGAATAAAAGTCGACAGAGGGAGGGGTTGCCATTTGTTTGAAACCATAACCTTTAATCCAATTAATCTCTGTTTAATCCAATAATTGTCTCATTTTAGTGCATGACATGGGTGTGCAAGATAATGGTGGAGTTAGAGAAAGAGATGCGTTTTATCTCTCCCTCTTTCTCTCTCTCTCTCTCACGCACGCACGCACGCACGCACGCACGCACGCACGCACGCACGCACGCACGCACACACACACACACACACACACACACACACTGGTTCTTCTCCACAGCGTGTTTATGTTGAATATCTGTCTGTGTCCCAAGGCTGAAGGTGATTGGTTGCCCTCGTCCTGACCTCTATTGGAGCATGTGACTTCCCTCGGGGGACATCTTAGTATACTGATGATGCTGCCCTCTCTTAACCTCTGTCACCTTCTCTTCATCTGTGCATCCATCACCCCTCCTTCACCTGATCTCCACATCCCACCTCCACTGCCCTCCCATGCACTATTATTCCTGTCTGTCCGGTCCGTGTCTCTCTGTCCCCATCTGTGTTTTTCTAAAGCCAAGACAATCACCTGAGTGTGTGTGTGCGTCTGTCTGTCTGTCTGTGTGTGTGTGTGTGTGTGTCTGTCTGTGTGTGTGTGTGTGTGTGTGTGTGTGTGTGTGTGTGTGTGTGTGTGTGTGTGTGTGTGTGTGCAAGCGTGCATGGGAGTGTTGTGTGTGTGATGCGGTCTTTGGTCGGTCAGCTATGTTTCCATAGAGGTGAAGACATTAGCGTGTTGTCACATGACACTCAGACAGTGTGGTTACGTTCACACACCTGCATCACTTGATAGCTAGTTAGAGAGACAGACAGGCACAGATTCCAGGGATAGATACAGTGCATCTAGACAGACCGACTGACAGGTAGATAGACAGTTACATAGCTGGACAAACAAACTGACATATACATGTATATATATATAGATACGTACGTGGGCAAATATATAAATGCGGATTTGTGTAAAACATAGTATGGTGAAATTTGCATTGATTAATGCAGTGATGTTCTGTAGGGCAGGGGTCTTCAACAGGGGGCCCATCCCTTTTCCCCTAGGGGAAAAGGGATGCTTGAACCTTAGCATCCCTTTTCTGAGGAGAACTTTAGCCAAAAATAGCAGATCTTCAAGCTTGTAGATCGGCTATTTTTGGCAAAGAGGTACAGGTGTAGAGGGAAAAAAGAGCAGACCAAGTAAACAAAAAAAGTTGAATCTGAAACACAATTTTATACAATATAGAGGGGGTCCCTGCTTCATCTCTCTCTCAGCTAGGGAGTCCTTGGCCTGAAAACGTTGAAGACCCCTGTTGTAGGGTGAGTGTGTGGACAGAGATACAGGATGGTTGACTGACTGAGAGACAGAGAGACAAAGCTGTTTATATTCCCTCGCCATGCTTTTGTCATGCCGACGGCCAACGCCTCTGCGCCTTTCAACGAGTCTAGGTCATCATGAGGTCACGTGACGAGGGCGGTGACCATATTTTGTGATGAATGGAGTCTGTACCGATCGGGTTCCCAACCTTTTATGGATCAGGGCCCACTCGAAAATATTGAAAATGCACGCGGCCCACCCAGCTGACCACTTAACACGTCAAGCCATTCGGCTGCCGTGTTAAGTGGTCATGATCAATCAGTCGATTGCCTTCTGGCTTGGATGAATGGAACCAAAAGAGTATACTTACTGTTTATCGGTATCACAATGAAAACCTTGAGAAATGAGTTTTCAATGGGACTTTTTTTTCATATTATCATTAAAATCATAGTGTTTTGGCAATTATTTGGGGGCCCACTTGCAATATCCTCATATAACTGTATTTGTTACAGTGATTGTGTTGAGAGTGCGCTTGCTCAACTCTCTCTCTCTCTCTCTCTCTCTCTCTCTCTCTCTCTCTCTCTCTCTCTCTCTCTCTCTCTCTCTCTCTCTCTCTCTCTCTCTCTCTCTCTCTTTCTGTCTGTGCCCCGTTGGACGTCTATAAGCCATTTAGGGGAAACCGCGGCAACCGTAGAATCGCCCTGGAAACGGTGGAAACTGTGTCATACTGTACAACCACACACACACACACACACACACACACACACACACACACACACACACACACACACACACACACACACACACTCACACACTCACAGACCTCTCCCCCTGGCACACAGAAGACAGTTGCTGCCAACTGGCTATATTGTACCCAGCACTTTATTAGATCAGAGAGAGACGGCTGGACGGACGGACAGGGAAAGAGATATCTCTGTTTATTTTCCTCTGTCTCACTCGGTCTCCTGTTCAAAATGGGTTGAGAGAGATGCAAAAAGACAGGTCTTGTAATGGCGTTCGTTGGTTCCATGAACGGATTTCATGCAGCTAATCTACTGTATGACATCAGTACAGTATGACCTCAGGACTGTGACATCAGTCATCTCCGTATGGAGAAAGGTTTCAGCCCAATTCAACTGCCATCGACTTCTATTACAAAATTAAAGTTTTTAAAAGAAACAGAGGTACTACCAAAAAATTTGGCAGCGATCAATCCAGCAGTTAAATTTGTGAGCTTAACCCCAGACAGACTCAAAGACACAAAGACTCTAGACAGCTTGTAACAATGTAACAATCACACCCTGTGTGAAGAGAGTGGTGCCTTTGATGAGCCCTGTATTGGTATTGATGTTGTCATCAATGTTTGTTTATTGGACAGACATACATACATACGGACACACGGACAAAGTCAGATATAGGAGTGGTTGGCACGGTAGAGTTGTACACATGCATTCTCATTAGCACGCACACCAAAGGCACACACACACACACACACACACACACACACACACACACACACACACACACACACACACACACACACACACACACACACACACACACACACACACACACAGAGGGAAACACATGTATAGACACACACAGAGAGGGAAACACATGTATAGACACACACACATGAAAACACACACAGGAGGAGGAAGTGAGCCAGATCAATCATAGTATGTGTATATGGAGTAGGCAGAACAAGAACAAGCAATCCTATTAGAGAGAGAGAGAGATAAAGAGAGAGAAGAAGAGGGGGAGCAAGAGTCGGAGAGAACAAAGAAGAAAGAAGAGAGAGAAGGAAGCCAGTGTCGCTCGGCCTATTGATTATGCTGCTGAAATGGAATAAGATTAAGTGTGTGTGTGTGTGTGTGTGTGTGTGTGTGTGTGTGTGTGTGTGTGTGTGTGTGTGTGTGTGTGTGTGTGTGTGTGTGTGTGTGTGTGTGTGTGTGTGTGTGTGTGTGTGTGTGTGTGTGTGTGTGTGTGTGTGTGTGTGTGTGTGTGTGTGTGTGTGTGTGTGTGTGTGTGTGTGTGTGTGTGTGTGTGTGTGTGTGTGTGTGTGTGTGTGTGTGTGTGTGTGTGTGTGAGAGTGCATGTTGGCTGACCTCTGATGATCCCTTTAAAGAAATCTAGGAAAGCCGTCAATCATCCTGAACGCTTTCTAAGAATTCCTGAGAGAAGAGGATCAGATGACACAACGAGACAGTTTAATTGCTACTCATACAGTCAAATCCTGAGTGTTCATTTAACTCAAGACAGTGTACAAATTGTTACCAAATTGATCCGTCAGGGTCCATTTTGTTACATTTGTACACACTCTGCACTTTGAATTTTACTACAGCATTATGGATTTTACTGTGTAGATACTGAGCAGCCTTGAGTATGGCTGAATGTTAATTCTGAATGTCATGAAAACGCTTGGAAATTGCTACAGTCCAGGAAAGGGCTTCAAGTGAGTGGGTGATTCTTGTTCTTTCAGCCTGCCTTCACAAAACCTTTTACAAGGTGCTGGAATAATGACTGTGAAACCTTGATAGGGTTTCAAATATGGTTGAATATGCTGTAGCCTTGAATCTCCAAAGAGTCAAAAGTCAACATTTCTGGCGATGAAAAATGGGACTAATTAAATGCTACTGTCATTAATTGCATTGATGCCACGAAAAGCATTTTAATGATAAAATGTGTGCGTGCGTGCATGCGTAGCGTACAGTAGATTTCTCAGCCAGGATCTCACAATCTCTATGACAGACTGACAGGTACCTGCAGAGGAGGGAGAGCGAGAAAGAGAGAGACAGAGAGGAAAATGTAGAGAGATAGAAGAAAATGGGAGAGAACGACAAAAACTAAAGCATTACTTGTACTTGACATGTTGGCGGCTGTATTGACACATTCAGCAAGCCAGCTGGGAGAGGACAATTTTCTGAGAGATGGCGAGAGAGAGAGAGAGAGAGAGAGGGAGGGAGGGAGAGAGAGAGAAGCACAGACATTCAGGCAGAGAGATTCCGAAGTTCTTTGTGATGTTGCACAGCTGTCTGTTCAGTGGTTCCATGTGTCCAACCTGGAGTCTTTCTCTGCTTCTTGTTTTAAAATGTACATTAAATTCACCACAGTTTAAAGGCTCTTTAACATCAAATTGCATTACATGTCATGTCACTGCAATACAGAGAAAGCATTCAAAGTACAACGCTGAGAGACAATAGATTTATACAGCTTTGTTCAACATTCTTTGTTTTTGAATGTGCAGCAAAATCCACAGTTCAAATGAATAAATGAACGCTGAGGATTTTACTCTGTAGTATTTGAAATAACCATTCATACTTTCTCTTCACATTCACTGTTGGACCCTGGTCTCTTATAATAGGATAATGAGCCTTTCTGTTAAATCACCTGGCAGGCAAACTCAACCAAAAGTCATTAGGGAGCGTTTGAGACTTGAAGTGCTTCCAAATGCCAAGGTTGTCGGTTGTATTCTGCCAGGCCTGTGGGTTTGAAGGCCTCCAGGGCCCATTCATTCACTAAAATACTCAGTGATGATAAGAGAGCAAGAATGGACCCAAATGGACCCGTACTCACTCTGAGTTAAATCAGCATTGAGGATTCTCTCTCTCTCTCTCTCTCTCTCTCTCTCTCTCTCTCTCTCTCTCTCTCTCTCTCTCTCTCTGTGGTTCTGTTCAGTGTGCATCACTCAGAATCAGTGCTGCCTCCATTATGTGCTTATGTTGTATTAAATAGGCTGTCATCATTATGTTGCAGCCTGGCTTGAAGATGGAACAGCTCTTTACTGCTATTAGCATTCTCCCTCTCTCTCCCTGTCTCTATCCTTTGGTCTCTCCCTCCCTCTCCCTCTCTCTCTCTCTCCCTCCCTCTCCGTCTATCCGTTGGTTTCTCTCTGTGTCTGTCAGTCTCTTTCCATTTCTCACACTTCTGACTCTGTCGCTGTTCCACTCCGCTTCTCCATTTCTCTCTCCTTTGCTGTCTCCCCTCCTCTCCCTCTCTACAGTATGTATTTCCCAGTCGTTCTCCTCTTCTGTTTCTCCATCTTGCCTTCACTATCCTACACTGTCTTTATTCTCTCCCTCCTTCCATGTGCTCCCTCCTGACCTGTCAAAGCACACTGTGTGTTTGTGTGCGTGTGTGTGTGCGTGCGTGCGTGCGTGCGTACGTGCGTACGTGCGTGCGTGCGTGCGTGCGTGCGCGCGTGTGTGTGTGTGTGTGTGTGTGTGTGTGTGTGTGTGTGTGTGTGTGTGCGTGTCCTGTAGCAGTGAATTCGATGAGCTCAGCATTCTATCCAAGTCCTGACCGGAATAACTAAAACACCCATCAATTAGTCTCTCGCTCGCTCGCTCTCTCTTTCTCTCTCTCTCTCTCTCTCCCTCTCCCTCTCTCTCCCTCTTCCTTCTCTCACTTGCTCCCTATCACCCTCTTCCTCTCTCTTCAGATATATTGCAAGTTGCTTTCCATGCCGTAATGGAATTAATGGAATCAAACAAGCTATGGTATGCCTGACCAGAAGAATGTAGGTTCCAGTCCCTCAAACATGCTAGTCAGGAAGGAATAGATACTGTACCTGTATATTACAAAGCCTTTATTGTCGAGTGACTATATTATGATTAAAATGAACTCGTATTTTTTTTGTTAGACTGTGGTATGCTTTGGAAGATGGTCAGCAGTAATGTGTATAATACTGTTTTACAAATAGAGTTACAAATGGATAACTTAATAGTGAGGATTTTACTGTGTACCGCAAGTTGTGGTCACCAGGCTAAATATGCCATTATGGTCTTTTAAGTAAAATGTATTATTTAAAGTTAAAGTAAGCCTTAGACCCCCCAAAATGAGCCTGACCAATTTCTTTTGCATGCATGCAACAGCAATGTCATGTATTGCCAAAATTGGCTCATTTTATAACAAGGAATTTGCAATTCCACCCAGCTCAGCTGTCTTGGGTTTCCAGGTTCTAGACACAGATGGTGCTACAGCTTATTTGTCGAAATTCGGTCTGCCTCCTGAAGCCCTAACTCATGTGTCAGTGACCCCTCAGTCGACTGGGATTCTTTGTGTAGAGTAATGTTGTTGTTGTTTTTGACAGCCAATGTGCATTACAGTATGGGAATACGTCATTATAGAACCGTACAAAAATGGACCGTGGTTATATTGCAATGTTGAATTATAACAAAAATGAAGGGAATTCATCTCATTATTCCAACACATGACACGTAGGCTAATGCAATTCAAGCCATCTGGCGTCATATCGTCGCTCTCGTGTGGAAACCTTGTACAGTATGTCCAAAACGTAATAGTGAAAATAGCCGTCTAGTCTACTGCTAGCTTAGACAAGCTGTGAGCTTGTAGATCTGCTATTTTCACCACTTTTCTGCGACGCTCTTGGATGATGAAGTAGGGCCTTAATTTACGAAAAAAATGAAAAATATGGAGATACAAGGTTTCTTTCTGCCTTACAGCAATATGCAGTTGTCTGATTCATTCAAAATGTTGACTCGACTTATGTATCCTCTCTCTGTCTCTCTATTCTCTCCTGAATCTAAGTAGCCTAAAGTATAAAATGCCTAAAGCAGTTTACTTATTTTTTTTGTTACGGAGAATGGTGCCTTACCCTTCTCATAGGATATCATATGAACTGGTTGTTATATCGTGTGGCACGTTTTAAACACGACGTTGCAAAGGGCTTGATGTGCGCTGGTGTGTTATGACTTGCCTTGAGGGGATGTCTCTCTGTAAGCAATCACTGAGCTGCTAGACTGTGTATCATTACGATGATCTACAAGCTCACAACCCACGCCGCAACGCGGTGTGAGCTTGAAGATCGGCTACTTTCGGTGCGAGACGCACAGCTAAGTGTAACCCAGGCTATACTGCTGGTGCTGAGGGACCTTATTAAGACACACCAGTCTGTCTTTTTACGGATCTGTGGATTCACTGAGGATGATTAATGGCATGACTTCCTCCCCCTCTCTCCTTTAGATGTTTTTCACACCATATTTTTCAAAAGTCTCTTGCACACCGGAATGAAAATCTTTGTGACAGGTGCGTTGGTGGAGTAGACACGCACAATCCAAAGAATCCCCGCACGCACTGTCTTCACTTGCTCAATAAAGATACATTAAAAAGGCACGGCTTTAGTCAGGGACCTTCCTCAGGTGTATGCTGACAAATTGAACCAACATGAAATGTTTTGTTGCTGTCGGGTGGAAACCTCATATGTCCATAACTGTTACTTTTCAGGATTCAAATTAAGGAATAGCAAAATTGGCATTTTTTGTTACTTTTGTGTGACACTGTAGTATAGGGAATTAATTTACACACAAAAAACATAAACAGTAAAAAAGAAATGGAGATAAGAGGTTTCTGCCTAACAGCAACGTTATGTAATATAGTTTATAGATAATGCAATTGACTTACTAACATTTCTCAAATGAATGTTCAAGTGTTTTTTTTCTGTGAGCCACAAAGTGTAACCTATTGCCAAGTGTATGTGTTGATTGACCACTGTTGTTGATCCTGTCCATGCCTGAAGAAGGTTGTCTATTACATTTATCTTCATTGAGCAAGTGAAGGCAGTGTGTGGGAATGTGGTTCTTTGTAGATTGTACCCACAAGGTTTTTAAAAGATGTTTCTGCCTCTTCATCTTCAGATATTTGAGATATTTCTTTTTATCATGGCATATTAACTGATCATCTAGAAAACTGGGTGGTGCATTGCTCTTTGTAACATCACTGTGTATTTATGTTTTCCGTTTGTGTGAAGTGCTTTGTAAACTTGTTTTCGAAAAGTGCTATATAAAAAAATGAAGTTCATGATTATTGTTATTTCTTTATTTTATATATATACTTTTAGCTCTCAGCCTGTTTCTTTCTCTCAAAAAATGTTTTCTCTCTTTCTCTCATCTGTCTCTCTCCGCCTCTCTTTATTGATCTGTGTGTGGTCTATCTCTCTCTTTAGCACACACATTAAACTTGTTTTTAATTAAACTAACCCGTAATTAAACTAACTCATACTTAAAACACAAGTAGTCAGATACCTGTGTGTGTGTGTGTGTGTGTGTGTGTGTGTGTGTGTGTGTGTGTGTGTGTGTGTGTGTGTGTGTGTGTGTGTGTGTGTGTGTGTGTGTGTGTGTGTGTGTGTGTGTGTGTGTGTGTGTGTGTGTGTGTGCACGTGCCATGCAGTGTAACAATGCAATTTGGAATTCATCAAGCTCTCTGGCATTTACCCACAAGCCCGTGTTGCAGTAAGGCGTTGTACTTTTGGACCAAAATACATAGCACACTCCAAAGAATATCTCACTCTTCCTTTCTTGCAAACATGCACACTTATATGAACACACACACACACACACACACACACACACACACACACACACACACACACACACACACACACACACACACACACACACACACACACACACACACACACACACACACACACACATGCATGCACACACACAAAGATGATCCTAAAATGGAACTAATCAGATACATGGATTTCAATAATTAAATCAACAAGCAGCACTCAATTTGTGGAAATTAACATGTTAGAGCAACATGTGAGCTCAGACACACATTCAGAAATTAGATTAACTACATTGAAAATCTGATTGAAGGCGCTGTAGCTGGACTACAGTATGTGTGCGCCTGCATATGTGTGTGTGTGTGTGTGTGTGTGTGTGTGTGTGTGTGTGTGTGTGTGTGTGTGTGTGTGTGTGTGTGTGTGTGTGTGTGTGTGTGTGTGTGTGTGTGTGTGTGTGTGTGTGTGTGTGTGTGTGTGTGTGTGTGTGTGTGCGTGCGTGCGTGCGTGCGTGTGTTTACAACACAGGGACTCCCTGGGAGTTTCTCAATTCCTTATTAGGCTAACAAGACAAGGATAGAAACAGAGAGATAGTAAGGGAAGAGAGATACTGGGGGGACAGAGGGAATGAGTAATGCTGCACATTATTGCTTAAAAAGGTTTACTGGAACATTCTGACGCATACACGTACGCACACACACACTATTTATTTCTCTCTCTCAGTCTTTCACACACACTTTTTATTGTCAGGTTTAATGAAACTAAATACTCATAAACATTACTTTATAGACCTTCATGCTGACAAAGTGTCAGGTAAAATGAATGAACATTTATAGACCTCACACTCACTAACTGACAGGTACAATCAAATAAAACTTAGCCTCTTACACGTCCCTGTTATGTGATCTTAATAAATAAAAAAAGCAAATAAACGTAATTAAACAGTTCCAAGTTTCATTTTAAAGCTCCACTTTTACTCCTCTGTACTCAGTGCTGCATGTCAGTCCCTGATTAACTCTCCCTGTTTCCTGTCTCTCTACATTGGTAACTATCAGTAAAGGCCTCAAAAGCCCGAAATAATAACGTAACTACTTGAACCCCAGCATCCATACTCTGGGGGAGCCTTAGCCAAAAATAGCTGATCCACAAGCTCACAGCGCGTCGTGAGGTTGTGGATCGGCTATTTTTGGCAAAAAGCTTTGGTGGTGATGGGAAAAAAACGGTCCATCTCCCTCTGTGTCTCCCTCTGTACTATCAAAAATCAAGTACAGAGCCGAGTCAGGTCCAGTTGTCTAGAGTCTAGAGGTTTTAAAAGAAAAAGAGATACATGTATTTCCTTGTGTTTTTAATAAGCAAATATAACACCCTGTTTAACGTCCTTATTATGTTATGACAGCCAGGGTGTCCGCAGTGTGAGAGAGGCTGCTGTGTTGTAGCTGTATGGTTTTGTTGTGGTTTTCTATTGCGGCCAACATTCATTATCCGCGTTGTGTTCTGACAATGCATGAACACAACACACGCCCACACACACTCCCAGCCCACTCTCCCTGTCAAATACACGCACACATGCACACATGCACGCACATACACACACACACACACACACACACACACACACACACACACACACACACACACACACACACACACACACACACACACACACACACACACACACACACACACAGGCACATGTACACACAAGCAAGAGAAACAAATAACCACTTACAAATACAGTTCACAATCTGTATTAACAGACATGCAAGCCCACACATTCAAGCATGAAAACACACAAATTCATGTCCACCTACAGTAAACACACACACAACACTGTCCACATTCTCACCTGTGTGAATAAGCATACCCACATAAAGGTCTTCACCTTGTCAATTCACAGACACAAAATATAAACACACACACACACACACACACACACACACACACACACACACACACACACACACACACACACACACACACACACACACACAACACGTGCACTGATACAGTTAATGCACATGCATTATTTTGCTCAAACTCAACGTGCACACGTCCCACACACACACACACACACACACACACACACACACACACACACACACACACACACACACACACACACACACACACATATACTCATATACTCATTTATTTGTTATGTATGTTATATGTGTCAAAGTATTGTTGGCAAGCACACTTGCACTTTGCACAATCACTCATGCATAAATATATACAAATACATGTTGACATCATGTCCAGCCCTGCAGAACACTCCCTCACACATACACACACACACACACACACACACATGCACACACACACACACACACACACACACACACACACACACACACACACACACACACACACACACACACACACACACACACACACAGGAAAAAGGTCCTCACAATGTCTATTTCTCAAATTCTACTATACTTGTGCGCACATTTGACCCTAACAAGTAATAATACAAGTACACTCACACACACACACACACACACACACACACACACACACACACACACACACACACACACACACACACACACACACACACACACACACACACACAGGAAAAAGGTCCTCACAATGTCTATTTCTCAAATTCTACTATACTTGTGCGCACATTTGACCCTAACAAGTAATAATACAAGTACACTCACACACACACACACACACACACACACACACACACACACACACACACACTATACAGGCATACAGTACATGGCAGTAAATTGTTCAACACGTAGTATATCACTACAGATTGCGCACACGTGCACACACAGATAAATCCGCGTACACAGGCACGTGTACAGACATACTGTAGGACAGCATACACACGCGCATACACATGCCACACACACAATGACAAACACACACATACACAAAGCAGGCACTTAAGAGGCTGCATTTTTCCAAACAGAGGCCAAAGAAAATAAATCCGTCCTCCATCCAGAGTGCAATTTTCCGATCCAAATACGTCGCTAGAGCAGGTTGGCGAGGAGCGCGACCGGGACCCCAGTCTGCTGTGTTTTATGACTTCCTGTGTGTGTGTGTGTGCGTGTGTGTGTGTGTGTGCGTGCATGCATTCGTGTGTGCATGCCTTTGTGTGTTACCGTGTACCTTCTTTGTAAACGTGTGTGTGTGTGTGTGTGTGTGTGTGTGTGTGTGTGTGTGTGTGTGTGTTTAAGAGGAGAAAGTCCTTTGCAAAGATTTTGGGTCAGCTTTTATGAGCCACGTGTCAGCTGTTATGAAGTGGACTTATAAGCCAATTCATGATCCTTCCAACCTCCAAACTTTTCTCCAGAAAGGGGGGTGATATAACTACAAATTGACGTCATTCCGAACTTCTGATAGGCAGTCTCAGAACGATGGAAAGATGGAAAGCCTGTCCAAACCGGAAGTTTTTTTCCGACGTCAGAATGAGCATGTATTTGTCTTTAATCAGGACAGGTCATTTCAAATACTGACCAATCAGGCAGTCTGTAATTACCCCTCTTTGAATAGCGGAGGCACCATGTATTAGGAACCGTAGGAACCATGTATTAGGAACCAGCATGAAAACATGAGATGAATGAATGGTGAATGAAATGACAGTTTGCTTATCTTCACACGCAACGCGTGAACATAGTGGAGAGATCTCCTCACAAAATGTTCACACGGTTGCCAGTGGCAATGTAGCCATGGCAACCATGTCTACGAATCATAATACATTTCATCACTGTCAGCCAGAATCCTCCTGTCTCTATACTTCAATTCTTTGTGAGTTTTTTCTCCTGTAAATGAGTACTCTGCTAAATGGACTGCATATAGCGCTTTTCTAGACTCCCGACCACTCAAAGCACTTTTACAATGAATGACTCACATTCACCCATTCACACACCGACGGCAGGGTCAACCATGCAAGGTACCAAACCGCTCTACGGGAGCAGTAAGGGGTTCGGTGCCTTTGCCACGCAATGCCAGAAATAGCCGGGGATCGAACCGGCAGCCTTCTGCTTAACCCATTAAGACCGGAAACGCATCTGTGTGTCATTTTAAGATTTTTCTTGAAAATGTGTGCAAATCTTTGAATACATAATTTTTTTAAACAAAAAAAAACATTTTTAACTCAAATTGAACCACTGATATAGAAACATGCATTTTTTCAAGGATTTAAAAGACATTTGTAGAATCCCCAGAAGCAAAGATTTGAGTTAAAATGTTTGCTTTAGAAATATGTATATTCAAAGATTTGCACACGTTTTCACTCGGTGCCGCGCTATGAGCTTGTATATCTACTATTTTTGAATAGCAAAATAAATAAAAAAATGGCACAGATGCGTTCCCGGTCTTAATGGGTTAATTCGTCGTACGCCGGTGTCACACGCCAAAAATAACTGATCTACAAGCTCAAGCTGAACTTGTGGGTCAGCTATTTTCGACGCACGACACCAGTGTACAACAAAGTATAAATTAAGCTCAGATAAGGGACTTTCATCCCCGACTTTAGTCTCTCATACAGTACATCATTTAACTCCTACGCTGTATACCAGCCACCAATAAAAAGGTTATAATTAGGTTTTATGTTTAGGTTTTAGATGGCCAAGAATAGAGGTTAGGGTCTGCCAGTCCTACTGAAAGGAGTCTGGGTTAGTCTGAGAAGAAGTGCTACCTGAAATACTCTGGGCAAAAAAGTCCCCTATGCCGCCTCCTTGCCAATTCAGTGACAGCTTAATGTATCGCTTTTAAGTCTTTGCTGTTCCCGATGCTTCTCCCAAAGGAGGCTGTGTTGATTTTGGTTTCTCTGTTGCGACGGAGGAGTGGGATTAATGGGAAATGGATCAAAAGACTGATCGCACTCACTGCCAAAAAGAGCTGCTCCTGTGCCAAACTTGGAAACTTGCATCGTATCACTGTAAACTGGCTATAGACCAACAGCTCTCAGCTACACCTGTAGACGCACAACACCTGTTACCGTTCTGGCCATAGTTTAACTGTAAACCCTGTTTATTTCATTGACCGATGTCTGCTAGGGCTCTATGCTTGACCCCCTCCTTCTTCCCTCTACACCAAATCTCGTCGCTGTGAATAACTGATCTACAAGCCTGTTGCGATGCGCTGTGAGCTTGTAGATAAGCCATTTTCGGCAGAGGGATTGTTGCGTTGTTGGTAAGCAGGTGAGCCAGCTTGTAGATCGGATATTTTCACAGAATTTTCGCCCCCAGTTTAGGGATGCTGCTCATGTGATCAATTACATTACACGTGCTTTAGCAGTTCTAAATAAGTCCCTTTTTGGACGTCTAGGATGAAAAGCAGCAGTAGTGTGGGTGGTCCGGACCAGGGGTTGAGAACCTCTGACATGGCTGCTGTTGGACTGAGAATAAAGCATGAGGAAGAGCTAGGAGACTTTAAAGGTGTGTGTCTCACTCTGTGTGCACAGCAAAGTCACCCTGAAAGTCACTATAAACACATTCTTCTGATTACACAGACAGACAGACAACTGTGTGTGTGTGTGTGTGTGTGTGTGTGTGTGTGTGTGTGTGTGTGTGTGTGTGTGTGTGTGTGTGTGTGTGTGTGTGTGTGTGTGTGTGTGCATGAGCATGACATAGTTCCAGTGGACACAAACAAAAGAAAGTTGCAAATTATTTCACTGTCATAGAAATTAGAGCAGTGTATACATTAAATGTCTTAAACACACACACACACACACACATCCAAACGCACACACGTTTCTTCTGGAAACAATCTCTCCACCCCTGTTGGATACTCAAACAACTGGTTACTATGGCAACGGGACAGACTACAATAGAGCCAACTTGTTTGTCATCGAGAGGAGGAAACTCTGTGCGTGCGTGTGCGTGCGTGTGCACGTGTGTTTTGGGTGGTTGTTTCGCAGAGAGACTGAGGAAGAATTTATCATTGAATGTTAACCACTTGAACGCAAGTATTCCATATTCTGGGGGAACATTAGCCAAATATAGCAGATCTACAAGCTCACGACGGAAGAAAGAAGTCCAGAGACAACTCAAGTCCAGTTTGCTAAGTTTAGAGGGTATAAGTGGTTAATTTATGTGTGTGCGCCTTGGTGTGTATGTGTGTGTGGTTGTCTGTGCTGTGTGTGTGTGTGTGTGTG
>NC_139950.1:23709010-23754010 GCF_963454915.1 Gymnoscopelus microlampas
ATCGGGTGGAAAACTGTCCAAAACTGTTACTTTTCAGGATACAAGCTCTGCTATTTTGTATTCTTTTGTGTGGCACTAGTATGATCAAGTGGGGCATTCATTTACGAAACGAAACATAAAAGGTTAAAATATAGAGATAAGATCTGCTCGACATTGACGATATATACTTGTGTATATAGGTCCATTTTTACACTTTAGCTGTGTAGAAAACATCCATTTGTTGAACTTTGAGGGAATTCTTGTCTCCTGCATGTTCCTGTTCAGGATGTCTGGTTTCTCACAAGAGATGTGTGATGTTCTCAGTGGTGGACAGTAACTAAGTATATTTACTTGAGTACTGTACTTAAGTAAAAACAATTGTCGTATCAGTACTTTACTTATTACGTATTTGTATTTTTGGATACTTGTAACATTCACTACATTTCAAAGACAAACATTGTACTTTTGACTCTACTACGTTTCTAGGAAGGGAAAAAGTACGCTATGAATTATCCTCTTGAGCCCTATTTCAAAGGTAGTGAAATAGCAGATCCACTATACAAGCTTGTAGAGCTTATATTATTTATATTTTGTCAAAAAAATAATCTGGAAAATCTTAAATTATTTGGGGAAAATATCTAAATTTTTATACAGTAACGCATTGATATTAAAAAGGAACTGAACTTTGTCATTTTAATTAAAAGTAAGTACTCCAAATGTGACTGAGCAACTTGTACTTGTACTTGTACTTGAGTAATAGTTGAATAGGAGTATCATAGGCTACCATGACTCAAGCACTGGGTTTGAGCACTTTGTCCATCACTGGTTGTTCTTGTGAAAAGCACGGCTCAGCCTCTCTGCTTACTTCTGCTCTGTGGCTCTCTTCTGGTTTCCAACCTGTCGTTTCCTTACTGTTCTTCTTCTTCTGTTTCCTCTCCTCTTCCTCCCCACGCCTTCCTCCCGTCCTCAGTAAAATCATCAAGGTGCGAATCATAGACGACGAGGAGTACGAGAAGAACAAGACCTTCTACCTGGAGATCGGAGAGCCTCGTCTGATCGAGACCAACGACGCCAAAGGTCAGGGAGGGGGGGTCTCGCCCTGCGGACCCCCTGTGTGAACTCTGAGCTCTGAGTCTGACTCACCTCAGTGTGACGGTGCACGTGCATCAAGACCCCCATCTACCGCCACCTACTGTGTGTGTGCGAGCGCGTCTGTGTGTGTTTGTGCACTTGTGTGCGTACACCTGTATCCATTGTGTTTTGACCATGCATGTTCATCACCTCCCTCTATTTGTCTCTTTGTGTATGTGTGCGTGCATGTCTGTGCATACATACATGCATCCTTGTGTGTGCATGTTTGTGTGTGTGCGTGTCTGTGTGCGTGTGTGTGTGTGTGTCATACAGGAAGACCATAACCATTAGGATCTTAGACCGGGAGGAGTACAATAAGCTGGCCTCCTTCTACGTCCTTCTACAGACCCCCCAATGGAGACGCAGCAGGGTGGGATGGACAGGTGTGACAGCCAATCAGCACTGAGAATGCACCCTATGCTGTAATGTCATTGGTTCCCAAGTCAACAGGCAGCCGGCCCTTGTAAAGTTCTTACTGCTTGGATGAGTTTTTTTTCCCCTTTCCTTTTTGTTAGGCTGTACTTAGACCTCAGATAAAGTACAGTGTTCCTCTCACTAACAGCAGTGTTAGTGAGTTATCTATGCCTTAAACATCTGAGTGTATCTAAGTTCACTTTGAAACTAAAAACAACATACAGTAAGCCATTGTATTTAATTACTGTAGTTCCACACTTTAAAGTCTCCTAATTCCCTCGGTTGTCTCTCTATCAAGTGCCATAATCCCCTCCTAGACTCTTTAATATCAAGACCTCCCTTAAGTGCTACTGTGTATCTGTATATCTCACACTGTCTAAAGTGCCCTAAACGGCTGTGTCCTTCCCTAACCTGGCGGTATGTTTAATTTATAAGTGCCCGACACCCACTAGATACACACACAGACACATTTCCTTATCCCTTATTGGAACCATTCCCTACGCACTTACCATATGTATACATCATAGTCATACCACTCCGTTTGAATTGCCCCACCTGTTCCTCAGAGAACCCTGAAAGAACGTTCCATAGAGTTGTACTCCAAAGAGTCAACATTTCGGGCCATGTTCATGCAGTGCAGCTGTTCCTATGACAAGTCAATGCAAGAACGTTACCTGCTACCAGCATGTTAAAAATAGAGGGAACGTCATTTCACCCTTGCCGAAAAAATTACTTCAGCAATTTAAGGGTTTTTATGTGTGCTAAAGCACAGGGAATAAATCACTACCTGCCTGCTAGTCTATGTCCAGACAGTTTAATGAAAAATGGCATATAGATATTTTCAGCTCTCTTTGGAGAATTGCCAAACTCGAATTCTGCCAAGGCAAGAGGGGGCCAAAACCTTCCTCCTTTTCCTTTTTAGCCCCACGATCCATCTGTCCGTCCGTCCGTCCATCCACCACTTTGGTCCCAAACAATATTTCTATAAAACCATTGGCAGATTGCCAGGGAATTCTTTATGAACCCCAGGGGATGGCCCCTACTGATTTTGGTAACCCCATGGGCTTTCCTCTTGCACAACCTTTACAACTACATTTCTACTGACACAAAATATATCTAAAAATCAAATGGGCAGGGGTGACCTGATAGCTGAATGGTTAGGGCGCATACCATAGGCGCAGAATTCCTTCAACAGCGTGGCCTCAATTTGACTCGTATTTTTATTTGCTGTTTCTTTACTCCGCTCTTTGTCCGTTTCAAAGAAAAGAAAAAAGGGTCGATTTGCCATGAAACCTGCTAAACCACCGAATCCAACGATTCTAGTAACCCAATGGCTTTTACTCTAGCGCCAACCTTAGGCCACAATTGCCATTTGCATACACAGTATCTCAAAATCTGGGCAGATTGCCAAGAAACTTGTGCTCAGCAAGGATTAACCCTACTGATTTTGGTGACCCCATGGCCACCCCCCCCCCCCCCACCACCACCAAATTTACTTCCCCCAGTGTTGGGTTTATTTCGCTTTTGTTTTTGTCGGCAGGCCTGTTGAGTTGGGGTTCAGCTGAACACAGGAGCTCTTCCTCTCCTCCTCTGTTTTACTCTCCGGCTGACTGTTTTCTTGCAAGCTATGTATCCCCCCCTTCTTTTCTCCTCTGATCATTTTCAGAGGTCTGCAATAATTCTCAGTGAGAGTCACACCTCTCCTCGCCCCTTCTCTTCTTTGCTCCTTTTCTGTGTTCTCTCATCCTCGCCGCTCTCCATTTATTTACTCTCCTAATATGCTTGTGATGTGTGTCTGTGTGCGCGCACATGCACATGTACTGTATATGCTTGCTTGCATGACAATGTGTATCCACTGTCCGTGTGTGTGTGTGTGTGTGTGTGTGTGTGTGTGTGTGTGTGTGTGTGTGTGTGTGTGTGTGTGTGTGTGTGCGTGTGCGTGCGCGTGCGTGTGCGCGGTTACATGCATTCACCAGTATCTGTTTTTCAACGTTTGTGTCCATTACCTCATCATGGATGCTCATTGCCCAGTCAGGCTGTAGTGTCATATTTTCCTTTTGTCTTCTCCATCTACTGTCAGACAAACAAACACACAACCACACATACACACGCACAGTTACGGTATCTCTATTTGTTACATACATTTTATTGTCTCTTTAGCACCCACACATTCATGCACAGGAGTCTAGTTTGAGGGCGGTAATGTTAATATTTGTTGGCAGCAGAATTGATGTATTCACAAGTTTGACACAGCAGTGGAACTTGTACAGCTGGTGCTAACAGCCTAAACGTTTGGGCCTAATAAAAATGGACACGAACCCACAATAGCTTTTTATATTTGACTGTATATCACTGTTTTATTCTGTGAGCCCTGTCCACTCTACGTGGGACGTAATATCCTTTTGCAGTTTAAATAAGGCTGTCATTAGGCAAACGTGCACGTTGTCAGTGGAATATTGCTGACACACGCACATCAGGAATGCCACATCCAACCACAACAAATTTGGCTCACAATACTTGGGAATCTCTGCACTGAAATTTTGCTAGCGCCTGCTTGGAACTCGGACAAAACACTGCTCTGGTGACCTGCCTTATTTTGCACAGACCAGTGCAGATCTGATCTTGAATATGATGCTCTTAGAGTTTAACCACTTAAACCCTATTTTATACTTTGTCATCTGGCGGTGCCACATAAAAAAAGCAGATCTGCAAACTCTGAACTTTTGATTATTTTAGCTATTTTCTCTCTCTCTTTTTCATTTCTGAAAAGTTTAGAAAATCTTTGTTTTTTGCCCAAAATAGAGATGCCAGATCTCTCTTACACAAATGCTACTACATTTAGACATGAGTAATACTCTCATACACACAATCAGACTGTTTGTTTGACAGAAACCCAGGACGTCTCTTGGTGTACTGGTAGTGATGTGTGCTTTAGCAGGACTCAGCAGTGTTTATGGTAATGAGGGGATCAAACAGAAGGCTGGATATCACATTAACACTGTCAGGAGATCAAACACACCGTTGGGACACACAGCATGCCCGCGCACACACTGACACACATTGACACACACACACACACACACACAGACACACACACACACACACGCACACACACGCACACATATGCACACGCACACACACGCACATGCACACGCACGCACACACACACACACACACACACACACACACACACACACACACACACACACACACACACACACACACACACACACACACACACACACACACACACACACACACACAGCACTGGCTCACATACACATGTAGTATACACACACCACAGGAACATAAACCATTCGTAATACACACACACAGCCTTGAGACAAACACACAACTGTATACACACTGTCAGAGTAGCTTGATGAGGTGTTGGTGGGATCAAAGACTCTAGAATGTGCACACGCACGCGCGCGCACACACAAAAATACACTGTTTTAATAACTGTATTTTATGGAAGTTCTGCGGTTTTTCCCCGGAGTGAAATGAGGCCAAATTAAATTAGCCCTCCCCAGACTTTCATTGTGTCTGTGTGTGAACTGCTTTTACACATAGCGGCTTTTATGTGCATATGAATTTGTGAAATATGATGGTAAACAGAATTGCTTTGTAGAGCTTCGTTGTTCAGATCCTTCAGATTGGTATATTTGACCGCCTTGTGGTGTGCACTGTGCAAGGTTCAAATTTGACAACAAATTAAAGCATCTTACATTGTTGAACTATCTTCAGCTGACTTCCAGTCAGCTATCAGAGCAAACAATCCCTTTTTGACCGTTAATTAATAGATTCATCTGTGGAAGTTGTAATGTACACAATAAAGATGAATGATTAATTGCAGAAAATGCACACTACCCTGATGAAAAAAAAAATGGTTAGTCAGTAATTATGACAGCTATTTTAAGTCTTTGGATTTTGTTTATTTATTTTACCCAATGTGTGTTGCTGTGCAACATTAGCCAGTGTTCTGTCAGCTGTGTGGAATTATTAGCTGGTTGTCTCATTCTGTTAACATTTGTTAGCATCACAGTAAGAACAGCTCTTAGCAAGTGGTGTTGACACAAGAGAACACTATTAATCCAAGTTGACATATGATGACTAATATCATGAAGGGCCAATTTAATTTAGTTTTTCCTTCTAACTGACTGACTGTTGGAAGGTTTTGACGTTGCCCGGTTGTTTTTAGCCTTCACCTGCTGTCCCAGATCTAAATTAGTGTACAATGAAAACCACAATGTAAACCATCATAAATTATTTTAACCACTGACCTAAAAAACACATATTCCCAAACCTCTGTATCAGCCTATTATTTACAATGTACATAATGTACATTGTACATAATGCACTACATAAAGTTCAAGTTGTGAGTGGATATGCCCGACATCTGCGCAAATTGGCAAGTGTACCCGTATGCATGCCCGATGTCGGTGCATATCGCCGTTGTTTAGCTTCGGTTAGCATCAGTGCAAATTGTTAGGATGCAGTTTCTTCAGTGTGTGGCGTCAGACCAGAGCAAGACCAGTGAGAGAGAGAGGTAGAGCTTGATCAGCAAGACATACAGTAGGGAGAGGGATGGGAGAGAGTGAGAGGGGGGAGAGAAATAGAGAGAGAAAGAGCCTGTGGTACCCCACACAATGTTGGGTACCGAATCCTGAACACGCTGATTGACACACCTGAATGTGAACTGAAGGTGCTATGATCTTGTAGATCTGCACATTTTTTTTTTTGCAAATCTTTGAATATATATATATTCTTAAGCAAACATTTGTAACTCAAATCTTTGCCTCTGGGGGTCCCTGGAACAAAATATTTTAAGATGGGGGTCGGCGGCCAAATACATATCCTTTTGGGGGTCCTTGACATGAAAAAGTTTGAGCACCACTGATGTAGCAACATTTTTCAGAAAACAGTTAGGATTTAGAAGACATGTGTAGATGCGTTCCCGGATTGAATGGGTTAACATAAATTCGTCAGCATACAGTGAGAGAGATGGAATCAAATAGTCTTTAGAATCTCTCTATTTGATCTCCCATTGAGCTTCAAATATTTGCCCACGACTTCAGAGCGAGAGAGGAGAGGAAGAAGGTGTTTTTTGGGGGGCTTGTGCTTTGAGCAGAGTTTTTTTCCGTGTCGGGATATAGATCCATAGAGATAATGAAGATCTATCTCTGTGTTAAACCAGGCCTGAATGTGACATTTACACTTCTTTATCAAGTGTTGGATTTGCTGTATTCATGAGCCTGATAGGGAGGGAGGCAGGTGTCTTATCTTTTCCTCTGGAGTCCAAAGCAACAAAGCTGTGAACCACTTTCAACCCGACATCGCTAAATTGTCAAAAATAAAATCCAAAGATCCCCCAAAAATGTCATCTGCAAGCTGATCTGAGCTTGTAGATCTGCTTATTTAGCTCCACAATGAAGCATAAAAGAGTTCAAACGTGACACCCTGCAGTGTTACAGGAATGGCATCATCTCGTAGGTAGGACACATAGGAGACATGCTGCTGTAACATGAAGGACACTTAGGAGACATGCTGTAACATGAAGGACACATAGGAGACATGCTGCTGTAACATAAAGGACACATAGGAGACATGCTGCTGTAACATAAAGGACACATAGGAGACATGCTGTAACAGCAAGGAAACATAGGAGACATGCTGTAACATCAAGGAAACATAGGAGACATGCTGTAACATCAAGGAAACATAGGAGACATGCTGTAACATCAAGGAAACATAGGAGACATGCTGTAGCATCAAGGAAACATAGGAGACATGCTGTAGCAGCAAGGAAACATAGGAGACATGCTGTAACATCAACATCAAGGACACGGACGCAGCTAAAAACAAAACAGGCCCTGCAGAGTCCCAACCCCATGTCCTAACACAGGCAGACGTGTGTGTGTGTGTGTGTGTGTGTGTGTGTGTGTGTGTGTGTGTGTGTGTGTGTGTGTGTGTGTGTGTGTGTGTGTGTGTGTGTGTGTGTGTGTGTGTGTGTGTGTGTGTGTGTGTGTGTGTGTGTGTGTGTGTGTGTGTGTGTGTGTGTGTGTGTGTGTGTGTGTGTGTGTGTGTGTGTGTGTGTGCGTGCGTGCGTGCGTGCGTGCGTGCGTGCGTGCGTGCGTGTACAAGTGCAGCATCAAGCATGCATTTACAGATACAGAACAATGTGAAACACACACATACTCTATGCACATAATGTACACACATACTGTACAGCATGCAGTACTGTATGCTGCACATGATTATGCACAATCATATACGCACACATCACGCGTGGTTAGATGAACACACACACATACATGCCAGTATGTCTCTGTTTATGTGACAAATTTTGTGTGACAGCAGTGTCCTCTGTTCTGGTCCTCTGTACCCTGTCTTCATCTACGCTGTCGGTGGAAACCTTTTATGTCCAAAACCGTTCCCTTTTTATTCTTTAAAAAACATTTTAAAGTAGTGAAAATAGACGATCTACAAGCTCACAACGCGTCGTATCTATTTTGAAGCTTTCGTGCGACACTCTTGTACGGTGAAGTAGGGCATTCGTTTAAATTTAAAAAGTCTAAATATGGAGATACAAGGTTTGTGCCAGCAGCAACATTAGGTTGCGTGTCTGACTGTTTGCACAGTAAAATACTCAGTATTAATTTAACTCTGTGTGTACAGAGTTAACGCTGAGGATTTTGCTGTGTGTGAGTGTTATGAATTTGAACTTTAACTTTATTTGAACATTAGCATTAAAATTATAATTGACATCAATTATTCTTGATGAAAAAGACCTACTCTATTGAACATTTACGTGTGTATGCCTGCGTGCATGTGTGTGTGCGTGTGCCTGTGTGTGTGTGCGCACGCGCGTGTGTGTGTGTGCGTGTGCGTGTGTGTGAGAGTGAGGGATGACTCACTATAAGGTGTGGCCCAAGGTGGATATTTAATCTATTTACTCTAGCTAAGTAATTAGTGTGTAATTACATGTAAATGATGAACAAGACCACTGAAACCTGTGGAATGAATAGTAAATAACACATTAGTGCGTGCGTGCGTGCGTGCTAGCCTGCCTGCTGTATACCGCAGATGAGTATGAGTGTGTAATGAATCAACACAGAGGACATTATTATCAACATTGAACAATGTTAATCAACTCTGGTACATGACAACAAGCTGTGTAGATTAATCTACTCATGTCATGTCGTTATCCAAGTAATGTGTTTACCATTGATGTTCCAGTTGATTGACAATTATTGGAAATTACTGTCACAGTTATTAATGTCACTCATTTCATTCATAGTCATAATCATATTTTTATGCAGGCAATTATAATGCATGACACCGGGTTGTGCTGATGGGATGAACTGACTACAGTTAGACCACTCCTCTCTCCTAGCCTGGTTCCAGACCATAGACCCCGCCCACTCTCTGAGTGGACTGCTCCCCTTGGTCTGGTGTCATAATGTGAGCCTATGGCTTTTCATGGTCGAAGAAAAACCTGTCAAATCAGAGTCGGAGGTGGGGGTGGTCTAACGACAAGCCAATCAGCGAATATCTGCTAAAACAAGCTGTGCGATGACGTCAAATGTAGGCGGATCCGTGGATCTTTTGTGATTGGTTTAGGGAAATTTGAATCCCCTCCCCCTGGTAATCACGGACACCGCAGCCAATGTCAGACTTCAGGCTTCTGTCCCTTCACCCCCTTCTCTCCTGTTATTCAATGGGCCCGATTCACTAAGCTGGTTGTAAATAACGTGTAAATAAAGTGACTAAAGCAAAAACCGACGTGCAGTTCACAAAGGGGTGCGTAAATACCTCAAATGTGCGGATCACAGTTGTTCCTCATTTTTGCCGGAAGGTCAGAGGCGCGTTCATGTGGGAGATCATTTGCATTGCTCCACGCCCCATTTAAGACCATAAAAGGCAACCGGAAACCACCGTCGAAAAACGCCGCGACTCCAAAAGGGACAGATCTACCAGCTTATAACGCGCCTCGACCCACCACATGACAACTTGTAGATCAGTGGAAGCGAGTCCCTCATGTGATTAAACGTTTACGTTTATAAAGTAAATAGCCAACTCTCATGTCACGTGTTAGAAGTTTACAAAGTTTAATCCCACCACCAAATAATAGGCTAATAAAACAAAAACGAAAGGATATTTAAGCTTTTTCTACTGAACATTGCTCACGTTTGCTGTGGTGAAAAGCAGGGCATACTAGCATGCTGCTATCGGATAGATTATGGACCAGAGCCTTAATGATTACTGAGGGGAAATTCGTCCTTTGGATTAATAGCCTATATCACTGTCCTACGTCGGAATGGGGAATGGATCTATTCTGGACACAGATTTCCTCATCAGATGTTAAGACTTATAGGCTCTTGTGTGTGGCAATCATGTGATCAATATACAGTAGCCCACGGTATTATAAATTAATACCGCGGACATTGGAGGTGCGTCTGTGCCCAGCGACATTAAGGCATGATAGTCTATTTTCATCATTACATGAAACTTTGGCTGAGTCGGCCGACACTGAGGGACCTAATAATTCAAGCTCTAAATGATAAATGATAAACTGATTGCCTAAAAATAAATAGAAATTGGTTAAATGTGTAACATGTCTATATTATGTATAGGCTACAAGAAAATACATTGTTTGACATATTTCTTCTTTTTTTATATATATGTGTTGACAAATGTTGGGCACATACATATTTTTATTTGAGGACGTAATTCATTTTGCATGAAGAATAAAGCATTTCTAAAGACATATGCAAGCTTTGATCGCATGTAAGTCAGCCTCGGAGCAGACGTGAGAAAGAACGGACCTCCCGCAAAATTAACCAGAAAGAGATTAATGAATCAGACAGAGCCGCAGGAATGGTGGTGCGAACGGTGCGGCCGCACCGGGCCCCGCGCTACGGGGGGCCTCGCAAAAAAACGGGAACTTTTTTTTTTAACATGACACCCAACATGACACCCAACTTAATGTTTTGAGGGCAAAAATAACCGCAAATAACCACCCAAAACTCGGATATATTCGGCAGAAACCGCAAAAAAATCGCACGATTTTACTACTAACATGGGAAGTTGCGCAAATTCCTTTACGTTCAAAATATGTGCGTAAACAGCTTAGTGAATCGGGCCCTATGTCTCTCTAGAAACTCTTAGTTTCACTGTGTGTGTGTGTAAGGGAGCGAAAGTGACAGATCTTCACCTCCTCATCCCTAAACTCCTCCCTTCCTCCTATAGAGCCGACCTCCTCTCCACTTGTGTAGAACGTGACTCGACCCTTCCCGATAGCCTGACAGTCCTTCTCCTCTCCTCTCCTATGGAGCTATAGAGTAATCATGATGAGGCTCTCTACTCTCCTCTCCATCACAGCTCAGCTCAGGCAGTAAAAAGTTCCCCAGCCTGCTCTGCTCCTGTTCAGTGGTTGCTGACAGGCTGTGAGGAGCTGACCAGTCTGTTGCAGCTGTCACCCCACATCTTCCACACACACTGTTCACTGTGATAGAGAGGGAGGGGAGGATGTTAAGGCGGTGGGTCTCAACCTTTTTTGAGTTCTTGTGGCATATTGGCAGTTCTGGCTTATTTCGAGCGATCCTCAAGGACCACCCCAACCCACCTCCCCACAAAATGCTTTTGTTTGTGTTTGTTTGTTTTCTTTTTCCCACTCTACGACTATTTGCCAAACAACTTTCTACATTTGATGCACTTGTAGGGCATTATTACTCTTGTTATAAAGGTTTGTAATTATGCATAACAACTTATAACAAGGTTTATGAAGTATTATAACTTATAATATAATTTAAGTAAGATAATTGCTGGTTTCTGGCCATGACGCATTATAAACTCAGTGGAACAGCACATTAAAACCGCCAGGTAACACTTTACTTAAAGGTCGGGTCTGTAATGCATCATAGGGTGCATCATAAAGTGTTGCCCTTGAGGCCAGTGTCCACTTAAAGCGGTTCAGATGCATTCTGTGAGTTGACATGCAACCATGTCATTCAGTCTTTTAATCCACTGGCAGCGTGAGCTGCAGCATGTTTTTGCCACGCCACAATCTGTTGCTATTTTTGCCAGAGAGTCAGGTCTGGGTGAAGCATGGAATATTCTTTTTTTGCTTCTGAATGTTATATAAATCCTATATCTATTCAGAACAAATCATTTCCCTATGCCTATTTTCACATCTAAAGTGTTTATTCACTATAAATAAATACATGCATACTAATCAGTGTAGTTCTAGGCACTCAAGGATGAAATGCTATCGGATATATTCCCACTGAACAGACATTTCCCAGGAATTCTATTCCCAATTATTCTGTAATTAACTGGCCTAAATAAGAGAGAGAGAGAGAGAAAGGCATGTGCTAATACCTAATAATCTAGATTAAAAAGTACAGCGATGGATGAGTCCTTGAATATAGCTAGGAATTACAGTGACAAAATATTGTGTCATGGGCAGTGCTTTACGTGGAATAAAAGGGGCCAGTACTCTATAGGAGCATAATGTTACTGTAGCCGCGGGTTGAGGCAGACCTGGCTCTGAATCTGAAGATAGAGAACCAATACAAGCTTACCACTTTCATCCTACAGTACAGTAGCATTCCTATTTTGGGCATGTAATTATAGGCAAAACCTTTCAGAAATGTACTTTTCTTTTAAGAGTAGCCAATTCTATCCTAATTTAATCATTATGCCAGTTAATTCCTCCCCACACTTGTTTATGTTGGGTTTGTTGATTTATATGTGGAACATAACGCACATACTCTACGACATGCACACATGCTGTAAGTACGCACATGCCATGGACACATACATGGTGAATGTATTGTTTGCTTTCTCCAATTTGCATATAATTGAAATATTCCAGATGTTCAGTATTATTTCAGAAGACTGCAACACTAACAAGTATATTATTAACAGGCTAACATGATGTTGTTCGCTACTAATTGAGTTCATTAAGTTACCATTAGACATGCGCGTGTGAGTGACCGCGTTATCGGTAGAGCTGGTTTGCCCAAGCGGTAATTGGGGAAGGGCAAACGCGCACGCACGCACACACACACACAGACACACACACACCACACTATCGCTCTCTCTCTCTCTCTCTCTCTCTCTCTCTCCATGGTAAAACCATGGTAAATTGCTGTCAATCAAAGGACAGATTAAATTAAAGGGCAGATTTTATTTTTTTTGTTTTTATATAAAATATCCAGCCCAGAATCCAAACAGGTGATTATTCTTCTAAAATATCTCCATACATCCTTTGTTAAAGTGCCGTTCAGGTGAATAGTAAAACAACTGTTGATTGTCGATACTGTATTGATCTTTTTTTTTTTAGCCATTTAGGGGTCCACCTGGTTCCATGCTGACCACATCGCTAGTGTACATTTGTACAGTTTCAGAATTAAATTGGAACATTCAGAATTTTGCAGAGTTCTCTGCAGATTTTCTGCAAGGTACAGGTGATGTGATGTACTGTCCCATCACCACACTGCAAAATCCAGTGTTTTATGTTAGGGTCCACTTTACCAGAGATTTAAAGTCTCAGAGTTCAGTTAACACTCTGCAGGGTTACTAACTGAGTGTCTCACTCAGAAAATGATTTCCACAGCTGCCGTACCGGAAAAGTGATTGGTGCCTTTCACTGATTGGTTTTAACATGGGGTTTGTGTTTTTCTTTTGTTTTTCTGTTTTTGTTTTCAGAAGAGATGAAAAAGGAGGAAGTGGAAAAGGAGGAAGAGGAGCCTTTGACAGGGAAGGACGAAGAGGAGCGACGCATCGCAGAGATGGGACGGCCCATGTTGGGAGACCACGTCAAACTGGAAATCATCATAGAGGAGTCCTACGAATTCAAGGTAAGACTGAGAACATGTGCGTCAGTGCGTGGGTGCGGCTGCGTCCCGGCAGTTAACCGAAAATATATTGTAGCTGACATTTGCAAGCAATAACCGACTTGATTTTCACTATTTAAATTCTTCATTAACACATATACTGCCAATCCCGAGATATCTCGGGACATTAAATCCACCCGTTACCTGCGTATCCCGAGATATCTCGGGATCGTCTTTTTATGTGGTTTAATAACGAAAAAAAAATGTTTTGGTACCATCCTTGATTTTTTTTTTTTCCCGTGACGCTTCCGACCCATCCTATGAGAAAATTTCCGACAACCGTTTCCGGTTCGTTTTTTATCTTGAAAAAACAGTTTTTCCCTGGTTTTGGCAAAAAATCATGGTTTTCACACGGTTTAAAAAACGAATGGTAAGCTCCGGTTGTATTTTCTTGTCTTTGATCGACGAACGGTTATCCTCTTTGTGTTTAAAAACGATCTGATAGCCGATCGGATGCTAAGCTAATCTAAGATGGCCGGTGGGGAAACGTCACAGCCACGTCACAGCCAAACGGATATGACGTTTGCAGCCTCTTTGGGCCGCTGATATCACAGAAGAAGAAAAAGAAAAAAAAGTGTCAACATTATGAGGGCTCGAACGTCCGTCGTTGCTGTTTATAAACACCATCCGATCGCGGATTTTAATGGATATAATTTTTTTGTGAACGGTTCAAAAGGCTATAAAACTCAAAAACGCTGGCAGTGGGTGAGTACCTTATGAATAAACTCTGGCAGGGAATGTGTTAATACTCATTGGGGAAAAAGTTTGAAATAATCGATTGATTTGAAGTCATATTATGACCCAGCCCTACTCCATATACCGGACTTTCCTGCTTCAACACAGACTCTTAACATCGGTGTAGATGTAATTACTATTGACATCATTGTGTGTGTGTGTGTGTGTCTGTGTGCACGCACTAATGCACTCACTCACTCCTACACACATACTTGAGACAGACAGACATTCAGACACCTGAGCAGAATGAGAGACGGGGCAATAACTTTCTACTTGACTTTCTTAAGTGGTGTGTGTGTGTGTGTGTGTGTGTGTGTGTGTGTGTGTGTGTGTGTGTGTGTGTGTGAGAGAGAGAGAGAGACTATAATTGAGTCCTATAGTTAGCTGAAGCGCTGTCCTGGGGGATTGAAGGATGTAATTCTACTGTACAACATGAAGAGAGACAGACAGGGAGAGAGAGAGAGGGAGCGAGAGAGATAAAGGGTATTAAAGAGGGGGACATTGACACACAGAGAGTTTGAGACAAGGTGAGAGATTTTTTTTTAAAGGCTAAGAGACACTATGCTATAACACAGTAAAATCATCATTGTTAATTTATCCATTTTAACTGTGAGTGAGTACAAATGGGGTCCATTTGGCTACATTTCTACACTCAGTTAATTTAACACTGACGCTGAATTCACACCAGCAGCGGTATTCCGCTTCCGTGTTCTGACAAAGCGGTGAGGTTCCATGCATTTTCTATGGCGAGGAGCGACCACTGCCTTCACCACTGCGGCACGAGGCGGAGCCAGCAAAAGCCGGTGCGACCTGTCACAAGAATTATGTAATCTTGTTTCCATTCATCTCTATAAAAACAGCTGGATGAAATTAACAGAAATGTCATTATTATTTCCATCATTATTTCGACTTTGTTATCCATCCATGCTCTTCTAAGCACTTTCAACCCGGCGTCCCTAATTTCGGTATTTAGAGCAAAAAGCGTTTTGTTTTTTTTGCTAAACTTTTATCCCACGATTTTGTAACCCATTTTCACCCAGTGCCAATGCCTAAGCTTGTATTCCTGGGTGCTACTCTCCCTCTGCCGTGCAGCCGTAACACTGCTGCCACTGTGCTAAGCCTGATTTCTACTTAGTTGGACGCTGGTTAAAAAATGTCACGATTATGACATTTTTTACATGACGATTAATTGTCACACAAATTATTGCGATGAACGATTTAATTGCATTTCTGTCGTTGATCACTGGAACATACAAATAAAAATGACATTACTGTTTGGCTTCTAGGCTTTGAAGTTGCACAGGTGCAGTTACGGTATGACAAATAACAGAAATATACAAAGAAATGACAGACATAATTAATAACTTTATTCTTCCAAAAAATCATTAATAGTGTAAATAGCAGATCTACAAGCTCACAACGCATCGAGATGCGACGCGTTGTGAGCTTGTAGATCTGCTATTTACACCATTTTTGAAAATCTTTGAAAATATATGAACATTTTTCAACATGGAAACGATTATGGCAATCCTCCTATAATTTGAGAAACCTCTGCGGTGGTGATGAGCCCAAAACTGTATGCCCTCTCCTCTGTGGCTGGAGCAATTGATCTGAAATTGCACACAGCCATTGACCATCTGAACACAACTGCGAAGCCCGTTTTTCGATTTCACCAAACGCCAGCTGTTTAGTAGCGTTTTCATGTTAAAGACTGTCGCCATGGTCACGGGGCTGCCCAGCTATGGGACGAACTGCCTCCCGGGTTGCCAGATCATGTGCGCATATCCCCCCACGGATGCGTCGACCGGTTATGGACTAGTTATGTAATAATTGTGACAGGCCTAAAGCTGGTGCCGCGCACCGACAGTATCAGATCCACATGCACCACACGATGTGCAAACGAGGATAAATTAGGCATGGCTGTTTATGGCCAGAGAGAAAAGGGGGCAATAGAGATACAGAGAGAGTAATATCACATTATTGCCTCACCGCTCCATGGCCCACCGAGAGGATGCTTCATTTGCAAGTCAGAACAGCCCTTGTTTGTCCCCTGAGGTGGGTGGAGTTAGCCTAGATAGAGCCTTTAGCTGGAGGTGTAAATGCCTTTGCTCTACAGGTGCACATGATGAATTAGATTTCCATGAAAGATTTAGGTCCTTTTAGGACAGCCGTGTGTGTGTGTGTGTGTGTGTGTGTGTGTGTGTGTGTGTGTGTGTGTGTGTGTGTGTGTGTGTGTGTGTGTGTGTGTGTGTGTGTGCGCATTAATTTTAATATTTTAGGGCATTTGAGTTGAAGATCATTTGGCTCCATAATAAACAAGAATGTTTAGAGGGCATGGTAATAAGCACTTAAGTTACCTTTTGCACGCACATGCACATGCACATGCACACGCACGCGCACGCACGCACGCACGCACGCACGCACGCACGCACGCACGCACGCACGCACGCACGCACGCACGCACGCACACACACACACACACACACACACACACACACACACACACACAGGCTGTTTTTGCTCAGAGTTTAAATAAATGCAGGAGAGGAGAGTGGATGAGAGGAAGTGAGAGAAGATAGGGCAAAAGAGATGCCAAGAGGAGAGGAGAGATGGCATTTAGGAGGAGGGGAAAGGAGGGCTGATGGGAGCTTAGTCACTAGAATGTCACCAGTTTGATCCCCTGTGACAGCCAGTGTCCAACCCCCTGCTGATGTATCCCTGAGCAAGACACAGAAAGCCCCATCCACCTGCTGTAAGGGGTGATGGGTCCATTTTGGGTCAATTCTGTCACTCTCAGAGATACATTACACTGGATTTCACTGCGTATATTATGCATGTAAATGAGTGAGGAGAAGAAAGAATGAGAGAGAGAGACAAAGAGAAAGAGTCTTCTTTCAGCTAAAGCTCATCAGGGGTCGCCACAGCCGGATCATCTGTTTGATCCGTTTCCATCTGTTTCTTCTGTTCACTGCATCTTCCTTGGTAACTCCAGCCACCATGCATGTCCTCTCTCACCGCATCCATGATTAGACCTCCTCTTTGTCCTTTCTCTTCTCCTCTTGCCTTCAGCATCTCCATCTTCAGCATCCTTCTGCCAATATCCCCCCTCTGCACATGTCCAAACCGTCATAACCTCGCCTCTCTTGCTTTATCCCCAAACCTTCCAACCTGGGCTATCCCTTTATGTAGTCATTCCTGATCTTATCCCTCTTATCCCTCCATGTCCTTCCTAAGCATCTTCAAATCTTGAAGATTCTATTTTTTTTTGTCCGTGCCACTGTTTCCAAGCCGTCGGCTACAGCGTAACTGGTCTCACTACCGTCTTATACACCTTATCATCATTCTTCTGGAATCCCATCTGGTCCAGAGGCCTTGTTGTTACTCAGTTTCCTTATGGCATCCCGGACCTCATTTTCAGTGGGAGGGTCTCCCAAATGCTCCATAATAGGACGCTGAGGAATGTGGTTGATGGTTTCCAGCTCAACTGTGGTGTTTCTATGCAGGAGCTCTTGGAAGTGTTCTCGCCATCTGGAACTTATACCCACATTGTCCTTCAGCAGGGTTTGTCTATCATTGGAGTGGAGGTTTTTTTTGGCCTCAATAGCTGGGCCCGTACAGTACACAGCCTTGGTGGCATTGAAGAAACCTCTGGTGTCACCAAGCCTCTGGATTTCCCTCCACCATAGTTTTTTCAGCTCTCGCACCCTACTCCAGTCTGGACAAGAGCCTTTGCCTTGGAGTGGGCCTGCCTTTTGGCCCTGCAGTTGATGTCATTCTGCTAAGTACAGGCTTTCCTTTTGGCATCAATTAGATTTCGTCGTTCGTTTTCATCGAACCAGTCTTGGTGTTTCCTGGTCTTGTAGCCAATGGTGTCCCAGCTGGTCTCTAGTAATGTGGTCTTAAAAGCCTTCCAGTGTTCTTCCACACCCTCTGGATATTCGTCAGGGATCCTCTCAAACAGGGTGTTTTGATGTTGCGCCCCGTTTGTGTCTCCCAGGCTGTCGATGTTTTTTTTTGTTGGGCGGAGCCGTTTCCTCTGTGTCCTCCTTTTCTGGCGTAGCTGGATGTTCATTGTGGAGCGGATGAGGCAGTGGTCTGTCCAGGAGTCATCCGCTCAGATCATGGCCCTGGTGATGTTGACATCTTTGCGATCCCTGGCCCTGACTATCACATAATTACTCCCTATACTCCATCTTATATACAGTACCACAAATTAATCGAAAGAAGGGAACAAAGCGGGGAGTGGGTGTCGGAAGAGGTACGAAAAAGAGGTAAAACCGTAAAATACTCAGTTTTAATTGATCCATTTTTTACTCTAAGAGTCCCCAATGGACCCCCATTTGGATTCATTTGTGGACTCTCAGAGTTAAATTAACACTGGGATTTTGCAGTGTAGTCTACACCCTAGTCTACACCCTTCCCAGAACAACTGTGACAGGGTCCACAGTACCAATGGGGGATTGGCAATGACACGCACCCTTTTCACAGCAGACATTTTGAAGAGTAAACACAGCTGAAGGTAATCACATTAATTGTGTTTCATTGAGGTGTTTCTGTGTGACGGCACGAGATGAAATGTACATGAGCGGCCCATACCGACACAGAGGAACGGATAAATGGAGAGAACACTAGGGAAATGGGAGAGAGAAAAAAGAGAAGAGAGTGAGGGAAAGAGAGACTGACATGAAGTGAAATCCAAAGTCTGTAATACAAATACACACACACGCCCCCCCCCCCTTGGTTTCTAATGCCTTCAACCCTAGAGTACACCCTATGCCTTTGTCGGTTCCTCTCTCTCTCTCTCTCTCTCTCTCTCTCTCTCTCTCTCTCTCTCTGTGTCTCTCTCTCTCTGTGTCTCTCTCTCTCTTCATGGTGTGTGTCAGAGTAACTTAGATTCAGTGTGTTCCCTTTGTTTACAGCTATGTGATCAGATGAGGGAGAGAGAGAGAGACCAAATTACATGCAGGGGAACCATAACGGCAGGCAATGGCACCATTGCCTCCCGTTATGATGCAATGCGTTGTGGGATGATGTCAGCTCAACGGCCCTTTGTTCCCCTCAGTTGGGTCATCGCCGCACATATGCACACTCAAACACACACAAACAACACACAAGCATGCACATACAGACACACACACTGACTCCTGCATTGAACTCATTCTAGGTAACAGCGCAATGAATACCAGATAGAAAATAGGACGGCTGAGAGGGACGGGGAGAAGCAGAGAGAGAGACAATGGGGAGACGAATGGCAATAAGCCCACAGTAGCGCTGTAACATTTCAAAACATGAACAAATAATTAGATTTGGCTTATCCTCTGTGTGTGTGAGCGTGCGTGCGTGCATGTGTGTGTGTGCGCTCGCATTCATGTGTGCTGTAGATAGTGTTAGGCACATTTCCCATCCCAAAGCTCCACTCAGTTCCATTTAAATCAGAGTTTCCTTCTAAGCAGAGAGAGAGAGAAAGAGATCTGATTGACTCCAGGAGCGTGTGTGTGTGTGTGTGTGTGTGTGTGTGTGTGTGTGTGCGTGCGTGCGTGCGTGCGTGCGTGTGTGTTTGTGCGTGTGTGTGCTTGTGTGACTGTGTGTATAATTTTAATTGCTATGTTACATGTCAATCCTGCTCTCCACCCTCACTCTGCTGTCTATTCACTTTCCTTTCTGAAAACAAACATGCCTTCAAATAATCAGTAAAAAAAAGCAGCTAAAGATGAGGAGGGGAGAGGAGATAAGGAGAGGAGGGGAGGGGAGTGGAGCTAATAAAAGGAAAAGATGAGAAGATTAGAATGCTGAGCTAGAATGAAGGATGAATGGTATTGATCATTACAGATAATTACAGAATCAAACATCCCACTGGGACCACTGTTGTTAAAGCACACATGATCTCCCACATGCTGTGAGTAGGAAGACAAATAAAAAAGGATTGAGTGACTTGAATACCGCGAATGGAGGGAAGAGGAGGAAAACGATGACGGTTAATGAGCCAGTCATAATACTGAAACATGCTCCTTCGACTGGTTCAATCCCGGTTTTGGGTGTTTGTGTGTCTTCCCCCTTATTGTCAAAACGAAGTCATTCTTTTCAACTTCAATTGCTTTCTATGGGAGTCTACCAGCTCACCATGTTCTCTTACCAACACCTGCTAGCAATGTTTTATGACCTGTCCCCTTTAATCAAAGTTACCTCTCTCTCTCTCTCTCTCTCTCTCTCTCTCTCTCTCTCTCTCTCTCTCTCTCTCTCTCTCTCTCTCTCTCTCTCTCACAGAACACAGTGGATAAACTGATAAAGAAAACTAACCTTGCCCTGCTGGTGGGAACCAACAGCTGGAGAGACCAATTCATAGAGGCAATCACTGTCAGTGCAGGTAAGACAGAGAGAGAGAGGGAGAGAGTGTGTGTGTGCATGTGCGTGTGTGTGTGTGTGTGTGTGTATGTGTGTGAGAGAGAGTTTGAAGTACTTTTTAATGGCGTGCCATCTACCGTGTCGTATCATGACTTGTCTGTGCGTGAAATCAGGAATTGAGCTCAGGTGGTCTGTGTGTGTGTTTGATTTACTTTAATGGTTAAAGCATTCTGAAAAAACTGCTGTGGTTTAATGGTTTGAACACTGGGGTGTGTGCGTGTGTGTGCGTGTATTTGTGTGTTTAAAGTGAGTTGTTGAACATTGGGTGACCACTGCACCGCATAACTACCATCCGTGGGTATACACTGAACTCAGACTGGAGTGCACTTCAATGCGTGCATGCGTGCATGCGTTCATGCATGCTTGCCTGCGTGCGTGCGTGTGTGTGTGTGCGTGTGTGTCTGTGTGTGTGTGTGTGTGTGTGTGTGTGTGTGTGTGTGTGTGTGTGTGTGTGTGTGTGTGTGTGTGTGTCTGTGTGTCTGTGTCTGTGTGTGTGTACGTGTGTGTGTGTGTGTGTGTGTGTGTGTGTGTGTGTGTGTGTGTGTGTGTGTGAACGTGTGTGTGTGAACGTGTGTGTACGTGCAAATGGTTTTAGTAACAGTAATCAGTCAGGATATTGGTTTATTTGTCAGTGGACTGGTCTGCCCTGATGGTTTGGATCGTTGTATACTGCGCAGATGGCTACAAGTGTGGGTGTTTATACATGTGAGTGTGTGTGTGTGTGTGTGTGTGTGTGTGTGTGTGTGTGTGTGTGTGTGTGTGTGTGTGTGTGTGTGTGTGTGTGTGTGTGTGTGTGTGCGCGCGCGCGTAAGAGGAGGCATGCACCAGATATACAGAGAGAGGGTAATATATATCTATCTCTTTCTCTGCATCTCTGGTACATTCCTACTTCTACAGTATACTCACACACATTATCTCATATTATGATAGGAAAGGGAATGGGTGATGATTTCAAGAAGCAGCGGAAAGTGATGGAGAGGGACAGAGAGAGGGAGAGAGAGAGAGAAGTCACTTTCAGAAATGCACTGTATTATGGAAGTTTTCCAGACTTTAAATGGAAGGCCTGTATGTATGAACGCAACATTCCGGCTCAGTAGGATCGGACATGCAACAGACTTTATGCTGGCAGGACCCTTGAGTTAGGTAGTGTTCGATTTGTCTCAAATGCTCTATGTGTGAATGGACGTGATGATTGTCCGGTGAATTTACATTCAGTGTGTGTACGTGTTGATGACACTTCTATTTTTGACGGGTGGAGCCTCCCCTCCTCCCAAGGTGTTTGGTGAGAGAGAACTGAAAACATTTTTCCAGCTCAGAGGACGGCTCGTTTTGACTAAAAGTATGTTGTAGCTTGTTGTCTACATTAGGCCTACTGTGGTAGGAAAGATGTTTTGCATGTGTTTTGCATGGGTGCATCAATGGGAGACCGCATGTCAAGTAATCCAATGTATCTGTCATTCTGTCATGTTCTGAAATTAAAAAAAGATTTGATTCTCGCATCTCCCTCGCATGTTATATTTAAGCGGGAGTAGCTAATGCGTGCGTCTACTACCCAGACCCCGGCCCTCACCTTATCAAACTCAGTATTTACCTTAATGTGTGAACGCATCTGAAACAGACATTCTCCTGTTGCAACGGCCAACACCGGACAATGTCCTGACCTGATTCCCTGGACATTTTCCAGTGTTCATATGAGAAAGTGGCCGTAGAGAAACAGTCAGATGTATAGAGTGTAATATAGTGTTTTAAGGCATTACAAACCAAGCACACGAGAGAGAGAGAGAGAGAGAGAGAGAGAGAGAGAGAGAGAGAGAGAGAGAGAGAGAGAGAGAGAGAGAGAGAGAGAGAGAGAGAGAGAGAGAGAGAGAGAGAGAGAGAGAGAGAGAGAGAGAGAGAGAGAGAGAGAGAGAGAGAGAGAGAGAGAGAGAGAGAGAGAGAGAGAGAGTGCTGATTAATATTTCATCCAGATGCCATTCCTGTCGCATCCCAAGATCCTCCTTGTTCTCTGATGAGCTCAGGGTCCAAAGAGAGTGTTGGAGCTGAGCTGCAGTAATGATCTGTGGTGATGATAATAAAGAGATGATGAAACCCAGTGAGAACGTTGGGGGTAGCAACTAATGCTAATAAAGAGGGGGGGAGGGGGGCAGGGAGAGAGAATGGCAATGACTGAAAGTGAATGAGAGGGGAGAAAGTGCTATGGGTGGGCAGAGAGGCAAAGAGAGAGTCGGAGACAGGAAGCTGGCAAGGAAGAAGGCAAATAAGACTTGAGATGAGAAGGATGAAGGAAGGATGGGGTAGGGAGGGAGAGAAAGAACGAGAGAAGAAGAGAAAGGCAGAGAGGAGGAATTCCACGGCCACACTACAGCAGCTTCTCTTCATTGGTATCAATAAGGTCGCCATCTGGTGATTATCTGATGTAACTGCAGTTCTGCTCTAACCGAATATACCGTATACCCCTTTTCCACCGGCATCGAACCAGTTCTGTTCTTTTTCCCCCGCCTAATTTAGAACCAGTTCCTAGAGTGTTTCTACTGTGTTTCTACTGTGTTTCTACTGAGAATAACTGGTTCTGAAATACCTTTTCTTGCCCTGGACTGAGAACCGCAGTGGCCGTGTCAATATTCTACAGGTTGGAAGACGCTTGCAGATGCGATATGAACAATGGTGAAAGCAAGTGAAAGATCATCATTAAAAAAAACTGCAGTGGTCTATTTAGGTTGATTGTTAAAGCTGTGTCGCACCATGTAAGATTCATCTTAGTTCCACTGGCGTAAACTCCACACTAGTTCCACTGGCGTAAACTCCACACTAACCAAAATATATTACATAAGTTTTCACTTTCTGTTGTTGTTGTCACATTACATGAACAGAATGTAAACATCAATCTGGGACAACGTTGTTGCCTGCCGTTACTGCAAATTAGGGCAGCAACTCATCATCATTCAAGTTATTCAAACGGCGCGTTTGTGTCTAAAACGCACATATTAGCCTCACGTCCACTTTAGATATCCTGCACATACTGTATAGCCACATATATCCATCCATTCCACAATGGATTGACACCCTAAATATCTTAGGTGCTAGAAAGCACCTAAGTTACAAGAATCCTGAATGGAACCGATGCTACAATCCAATATTTTTGTCGTCTAAATCGTCCATGTATCCAGCTAGCTTGCCAGTACTTAGTTTCTGCCCCTGCATCTTTATTTGGTTTCAAATGTTTTTATTTGTGCAAATGACATTATACTATATCTCTGCTGTCCAGCAGTAACCTGCTAACTCGCTCATGTTTCAGGAAATTAAGAAAACCGTATATTTTCAAAACAAAGCAATACTGCCTCATCAAAGTTGGTATAGTGACTTTATATATATTGTCAGATACTTGCATGTGTCATTATATTATCACCACTTTACCCAAATCCAGCTCAAATGGAATTAGGAGTTTTGTCCGAACAGAAATCCAGCTCAAATGGAGTTAGGAGTCCGAACAGCTGACAATAGCTCCAATCGTGTGGAGGGAGAGATTCCAAATGGGTCTAAATTCCAAATGGATCTCCAAGCTCACAACGCATCACAACGTGTGAATGAATGCCCTGATGCTTCATGACACTTATTATATAGGCCTACAATAATAAACAGGACTTTAAATATTACAATAACTTCTGCAAAGAGGGCTTCACAGAGTTGGAAGTTTCAGTAGAACTAACGCGACAGAAATGCTATGAACTCCTTTCTTGTCACAATGCTCTCCTCATTAAAAACTTCATAGATTTTAGAAATAGAATTACTTGTCTTCATAACATTAGCGTCAGCGCTAAGTTTGATAAACAGGTACACTGCATAGTTTTAACAGACTACGGGGGGGAAAAACGGCGTTGTTACTGATTGTTTATGTGCTGCTCCTCTGTCTATGTGCACTCACTCACTGCGCAGTGCGCTGTGCTCTGAGCTGTAGAACAGCAGCAGGAGAGGAGAGGGGGGGGGTTGCGTGGTGTTGACGGACAGTTTGAGGATCCAATGGAGTTGGGAGGTTTTGTCAGAAGCGCTTGTTAATACTTTTCATTGGTTCAAAACATTTTTTTTTACACAGACGTAAAGGGTGTTCAATAGCGTTGATTTATGAAAAAAAAAGAAGAAGCTGAAAATGGAGTTGGAGCTGGTTGGTCCTGGACACAGACGATATATTATATACGGTAGTCAAAAATAGGCTTTCATGGCCTCCATGAACTTACAGCCCTGACGTCCACACAGGTACTGTAGGAGTGGGACTCCCTGGGAGGTCCCAGTGTCTATGGCAGTGACCGACAAAGTTCTCTATCGTGCTGTTATCCTCTCACTCACCCTTAATAATCCCCCATACAGATGCTTGGTAGCATGCTTGTTCTGGTTGATGTATGCACGCAGCATTCTGGTGTCACGCCCTAACCATTCGGCTCTCCGGTCACACCCTTAGTAACGTTGCATGCTGGATTTGAACCCATGTCAATGTGGTTATCCAGCTCAGCTGAGTGTCCGCACGCAAACGATTTCATTTTGATTTGTCTATCTGTCGTGCGTGTGCGCTCGTGCGTGGGTGCGCTCGTGCGTGCGTGCATGTGTTGTTTGCCCGCCTGTCAGCCAGTCTTTGTTGGTTAGTTGACCCCCTTAATGAAAAGACCTGTTCTCCATGAGCTTATCTGGGATTAGCCTGCTTTGGCTGACAGAGCGTGTGAGTGTGTGTGTGTGTCAGAGGCAAGTGAGAGTTTCATTGTGTGATGGCTGCACTCATGTATTGGACTGCCATTAAATTGAAATGAAGTTTAGGATTCAGATAATCAGCGTGGTTCAGGATTATTAAGGACATAAACACCAGCTTGTACCTGTAACACACACACACGAATGCTGATAGTTATATGACCTATTTTAATAAGCCTGCAACCTATGAGACCCCAAAACCATGCACAGAGTTACACACTCGCACACAATATTTGCACAAGTACACACCCACAATCAAACAAACAGCTACACACTCAGACGCACGCACGCACGCACGCACGCACGCACACACACACACACACACACACACGCACGCACGCACGCACACACACACACACACACACACACACACACACACACACACACACACACACACACACACACACACACACACAGTGTTGTGAGCTTGACAGACTCAGACAGGTTTAGCAGCTCATCTGTTTGATGAGGACAAACCTTCAACCCAATGTAGGGAGATCAAAGTGCACATCGATTGGGTTCTTGTATTCGTTTTTATTGAAGTTAAGGTTAGGAATAAGTTTAGGGTTTGGCATAGTTTTACTTAGGTTACGTTTAGGAATATGGTTAGGTTTACGCATAGTTTTACTGAGGTTACTGTACGTTTAGGAATGGTTAGATTTACGCATAGTTTTACCTAGGTTACGTATGAAGGGTTAGGGTTAAGGAAATGAACCTTGCTGGGCACTGTTAGCTATATTTCATAACCGTATGTGACAGGGACTAACTGGAGGTAACGATAGTACACGGTAAAATCCTCAGTGTTGATGTATCCATTTGTAACTCGCGAGAGCGTGCAAATATAGCTCGCAGTTAAATTAACACTGAGGATTTTTCTGTGTAGATGTCAGTCTTATCCAGAGGGGCAGTGAGTCAGTAGATAGGGCTCGTCCCAGCAACCTGACCTAACCCTCTAGCAATCACTCTGTCCTCCAAATGTTGTCCCTCCATTTGATTCATACAGCGTTATCCAGGAGTTTGAAAGTAGTTGAGGGCTAAGCACGTAACTCTATCACTTCCTCTAATTCTGTCTTATCTTGTCCCTTGGCAATTATGTGCCAGTCTCATTGATTCAAGTGCAGAATGTCATTGCACTGTTTTCCCTAGGTGTATTCACCTCCCCCTGCCTGTGTAAATGTTGTTGTTATGGTAGCAGAGGAGGAGGCCTGACAGGTAGCGGAGATTCTCATATAACACCAGCTCATCTGGGACCCGCTCTCATTCACCTCTTCTCATGTTTAATTTTCACTGTCTCGACTCTGCTCTTTGTCTTCAGTTCACTCTCCCTCGTTTCCTTTGTCCACATGTGTGCGTCTCTCCTTCGCTCTCTGTCTCGCTCTCTCTCTGTACCTCCGTCTCTCACTATCTGGCTCTGTCTCTCCTTTTGTGCCCTTTTATGCTCTTTGTCTTTTCCTGTCTATCTCTCTTACTTCACCACCCTCTGTCTCGCTCTCTCTCTCCCTTCTGTCTTGACTCTCTTCAACCTCTCTTCTCTTAATTATACAACATGGGAGAGAGGCAGGTCAAGGTGTAATTGGTTTTTCCGATGCAATATGAATGTGTTGGTCCCTCCAGAGCAGTGGAGGGGATGAGGGAGACCGGGTGTGATTTATAGCCTGGCCGGGGTGACCTCCATTGGGCTTGGCCATGACCACCTATCCCTTGTCGGGAAGGATGGATGAATGGATGGATGGATGGATGAATGGATGGATGGATACATCGATTGCTTGCCCGATTGAGTGAGTGAGTGAGTGAGTGAGTGAGTGAGTGAGTGAGTGAGTGATTGATGGATTAATTCATGTATGAATGGAGGGATCAATGGAAGATACAGGAGAGGAAGAGATGAAGAAGATAGGAAAGTAAAAAGGAAGGAATGTGACAGAACACAACATTGAGGTTGACACGCAGAATTGGACAGAGAGAGAGAGAGAGACGGATGGAGAGAAAATGAAGGAAAGAAAGACAACTTAATTAACACCTTCTGTATAATGACCTTTCACTGTCGCTATGGATGCCCACTGGTACATGACACACACACACACACACACACACACACACACAGACAGACACACACACACACACACACACACACACACACACACACACACACACACACACACACACACACACACACACACACACACACACACACACACACACACACACACACACACACACACACACACACACACACACACACGTCATCTTGTTTCTGTCTTAATTAGGTGAGGATTTGAACAGGTGACATTTCATGCTCCCTTGCCAAAGCACTGGACACCCATCTGCATTAATATGATGTGATTTGAGTGATATGTAGTCTAATCTGACTTTATCACTGATAAGGTGGCAGGATCATCACTAAGCTTCGGATTCGATCTGCTCATCTGTCTCCGTCGCTCCGTCTGTCAATTCAAAGGGGCTTTATTGGCATGAGAAAACATACATTTACATTGCCAAAGCAAAAGTGGAACAAAACAATCAAACAAAACAATGTGTGTACAATTTAATGGGAATAAAGAAATGTGTCAACAGAGCTGCCTGTGTTACATTGCAACTTAGAGAAAAATATCTTAAAAACCATAGAATTGTGCATTTTCTGTCAGAAATATTTATGGATCCACATACGAAAGGTTAGATTGGATAAACTTTTTAAACAAATGACAGCATTATTTCAATGTTTTGCATTCACTTGATATAAAACCTTTGGGGCAAATAGCAGCAAATTTGTCAAATGTATTTAAAGGTAGTTGCTCTGTTTATATGTATAGTATTTCTGTATACCGAGGTACACGCACGTCTGTGTCTCTCCTTGCTTTCTGTCCGTTTCTTAATTTAATTCAATTCATAATGCATTAAATACTTCAGTATCTGTAGTCAAAAACTATAAAAAGTAATATAATAGAAAATATTATATCGTTGCTGTTGGGCAGAAACATCTTATCTCCATTTTTCAACTTTAATATAATATTATTAAAGTGGACATCCAACTAATTTCAATAATTCATAATATATGATAGATATTTCAAATTAAGTATAATGCATCTAACGAGTGGAGTTTAAATGTTTTCAGCAGTTCATTTGACTCCCTGCCGCACATCTTCACAGGAAGTTGCATGAAGAGCAGAACAACACACTTGCCTCACTCTCTTTCATGCTCTCTAATGATGTTAAATGAAAAGATGAAAACCATGATCCTAAGTTCCATAAAAGCACATCGGAAACGATTGTATCTTCCTAATCTAATCCAATTAATATTTGTCCATCATTTCTTCCCCTTTGTCTGTCTGGCTCTTATCTATCACTTTAATGCCAGAGATCATAATCAGAGTCTTTAAACCTACTTTACATTTTTTCCACGTTTGATGTTAAGAGCATTTAATGCAGCTCTCGTTTTCACACACGCACGCACGCACGCACGCACGCACGCACGCACGCACGCACGCACGCACGCGCACACACACACTTTTCTATAATCCTGAAACACTTGATATTTTACCATGTCTTCTCTCCAGACTTTCAGAGGATTCTTATTAACCACTTGAACCCCAGCATCCATATTCTGGGGGGGAACATTAGCCAAAAATTGCAGATCTACAAGCTCACAATGCATCAATCGGCTACTTTTTGGCAAATAGATTTAGGTGTAGACGAAAAAGCGGTTAAAGTACAGTTGTAACTCAAGACTACATGGGGTTTTGAGTGGATATGGCCATGTGAAGGTTCTGTTCCGGTCACCTATAGCTGTAGTGCTCTGCTGTGAAGACATTTAAAACAGAAGGGGTCAGCCAGGTTGATTCATAACATACCATCACCTCATCAGTATGACACTCTCTCTCTCTCTCTCTCTCTCTCTCTCTCTCTCTCTCTCTCTCTCTCTCTCTCTCTCTCTCACACACACACTCACGCACGTAATTTCTGCGCTGTGACATTCAACTCAAAGTAAGAAAGCTGCATTTAGACAGCTCTTAAAAGCTCGCTCTTAAATGTCATGCCGCACTGGAGTGTGTGTGTGTGTGTGTGTGTGTGTGTGTGTGTGGAGAGAGAGGTACCTGTCTGTGTAAATGCAAGTGCCTGTTGTCTATGCCATTGTTTCTCAAAGTGGGGTCCGGGGACCTCCAGGTGGTCCCCAGCAAAATCTCACAGCGCTGCAAGCTTGTACATCTGCTATTTTTGAAAATATTTGTGTTTTCTTTTACATACATCTTCTCCTCTGGGGGTCCCTGACACAAATTATTTTCAGATGCGGGTCCGTGGCCAAACACATATCAATTTGGGTGTCCTTGACCTTGGGGGTTATATGTAAGGTGGTGCACACACACGCATATTGTGCATATGTGCACGTTTCATGTGTGTGTGTGTGTGTGTGTGTGTGTGTGTGTGTGTGTGTGTGTGTGTGTGTGTGTGTGTGTGTGTGTGTGTGTGTGTGTGTGTGTGTGTGTGTGTGTGTGTGTGTGTGTGTGTGTGTGGTTGTGGGGGGGGGGGGGGTCATTACATGACTAACTTTCTCCAGATGAGAGGAGGTTCAGAGAGAAGATAAGACTTGCCGCTTTCAAACACAAGACAGATTTCATGCAAACGTGCATGTGCAGTATGTGTGTGTGCATGTGCACACATGCATGTGCATGTGTGTATACACTTTTTTTGTGACAAGACTGCAAAATAATATCTTGAGGAACTGGTCCTGACGTGTGTGTGTGTTCATTAGTAGTTATTTTTAAATCGCTTTGTGTGATGATGACTAAGATGTTGTCAGCCCCCCCCCCCCCTTCTCTTTTGTTTTTTCCCTATTATCATTTTGTGATTTATTCACATTAACAATGCACAGCAGATTGGATGAGAGGTTTGCAGCCCTAGTTTTTCAAGGCAATGATGACACAATGGTTTCAATACTATAGCGGTTTTGTTGTACTGTATATGGGTGGATCTATGGGAGACTGCATATCAAACAGTTCAATTCATATAGGTATTTATATTTCACATTTTATGTTCACATCTGTCATGTCATGTTCTGTGGAAGGAATGAATAGCAAACAATAAATGAGCGTAGCAATAACTTTGCAGAGGAATGCAGTACTTAACCAATACAACATGACCTCACAATTTTCTGAGCAAAACACACAATACAGAACAAACTGTTACAAGGCAAATGACAGGTCGTTAACGTTGTTTCAAAATTACACTTTTTAACACAGAGCTGGGATGTCTCATTTGACAAACCAATTCTTTCATCCTCACATGTCATCGTCGCGTCTCTCCCTCGCACCGTTTAGTGGGAGGAGCTAAGACACAAGGAAGAGACGCAAGGGACGCGAGGGACTGCAAGGATGGAAGAATAACTATTGACATGAACCAGCAATTCTTCCTCAATGTTTTGCCTTCTCTCCTCCTGTCTTAAGCTTGGAGCATACTCCAAACGAACCTGAAAATATGTTTCTGCTTCAGCAGGTCTATAAGAACAAAATGTTATAACTGCAGAGCAAAGGAACGAATGCAGTGCTTTGCCATAGTTTGTTTCTGCAGATCTTGCACCTCCAACGAGCCGAACATCACTGCAGAGACACCAATGTGAACATTGTGTGTGAATGTTCAGACAATCAATGCACTTGTGATTTCTATGTTTTTATTCATTAATGGAGAGAGATTGGACACACATTGTCCACTGTCACCAGAAATGATTACATTAAATCTCTGAGACTGACACGATGTGAATTACATTCACCCATTCACACACATTTTCACATACCAATGGTGGAGAAAACCATTCAAATGACAACCTGTTCATCAGGAGCAGTTATAAAAGAGAAATAAAGAGTAAATTCTCTGACCGGTTTCAGCAAGACCTGCCGAAGCCGAAAAGTCCCCTCCCACCTGAGATGAAAAGCTTTAGTCCCCTCCCACCTGAGATGCGAGCAGAGGAGGCAAAAGAGACACAAGGAGAGAGGTGTAAACAACTAACATTTTGACACACACCGTATCTTCTTCAAAGTCACTGGCATATATTTTTAATACAGTAGACTATTATGTCTTCTTTTTTTTCAATAAAGAATGTCAATCAGTGAATCAGTGTACTAACAAACAAATGTTTTCATACAAACAGTGTCAAACAGTTCAATCTAATTCATATAACATAATTGTAGTGTTACAGACTAAATTAAATATAGACTGTATGGAATATTATTAAATATACTGTAGTCGGTAAATAATATTAATACATGTTTGATTAAAATTGTTTTGGAGAGACTCTTACCTCCATGCTGCTTTCTCGCTTCTCTCCTTCCTCAAATACATGGATGCGCACTTGGTCCTCCTTATATACGTACAGTACACACTTCCTGTGATCTCACCCATCACGCCAAATTGTTAACTTATTGATAGGGATTCATGAGTAAATTAATGTTTTGAACATTATTAAATTAGGCGTCAATAAATTACCCAGAGGAAGACTATTAAGTCTAATGAAACCTAGAGGAAGGATATGTTGTTTTATTTGTACATAATCCACTTCACTGTTTCCTGTTAATATATTGACAGTAAAATGGTTTAATATTTGAAATAATACGCACATTCTGTGCTCACAACATAGGGCCCTCACTTCATAGATGTAGATGGATCCTTCTCAAGAAATCCGTAATCCGTCATTTTAAATTGACATCAATTAAATATCACGTGTCGAACAGCTGTCCATTGTTTTGTTATAGCCAAGGACACATGATCACCCCCTCAATCATCACTTCACATTACTTCCATTTGGACAGACCTTTACCATTTAAACCCCAGCATCCGTATTCTGGGGAAACCTCCGCAGAAAATTGATGCGACACGTTGTGAGCTTGTAGATCGGCTATATCAGCTAAGACATTTAATGTAGAGCGAAAACAAAAAAGACATAGCATAACCAACCTTTGAGGGTTTAAGTGGTTAAAATGGAGGAGAGCTCACTTTAGCAGGAGTTTTGTCCACGTCATTGCAGAAGTAAACAAACTGCATAGCTGATGTTGTGTTAAACTTTTTCTTAATTTATTTCAATTCACACAGTGTGACAAGAATGAACAGATGTCATATTTGACATAGGCCTACACGTGTGTGTGTGTGTGTGTGTGTGTGTGTGTGTGTGTGTGTGTGTGTGTGTGTGTGTGTGTGTGTGTGTGTGTGTGTGTGTGTGTGTGTGTGTGTGTGTGTGTGTGTGTGTGTGTGTATACACTTTATATACATTATATATTTTGTGTCTGTGTGAAGCACTACAAATATTTCTATGAAAAGTACTATACAAATAAAGAGTGACGTATATTACCACTAACCTCATTCCCAGCCTTATCTAATCTCACGAGGAGAAAAGCCTGGAAAAGCTGGTTTAATGCTTCCGTTGTATGTACTTTCCCTGGAAACTGTCTTTTTTCGACCAATCAGAACTCGGTTCATGACCTGTAAATTCAGAGACCAATAGCTCTGTGTGAATGTAAACAGATCTGCCCCGCATTTAACGTAACTTCCTTTAGCGCTTTAGGTAGGTACTTCCTGTAATTCCGCTTAGACACTTTCCTGACGGAGACAATTACAGTATCATGCACTACATACATTAGAAACTCAGTAATTCACGTCCAGGCTTTTTTTGGCTTGTAATATAGGTCCTAATTTTCATCCCTCAGCTTGATATGGGTTTCAACGTCACTCTGACTCAGATCATAAACAAATCCTATACGCCCATATCCTATACGCCCATATATAGCCAGGACCACGGCGGAAGATTTTTGCTTCACCAGCTGATGCCGACACGTTAACCGGTTTACCGGTTCTTCAGCAGCCATTGTTTCAATACTTTGTCGGTCTTTCGACAATAGTACAGTCTTCTCTTACTTTTGCCCTACCGTTTGGTGCCCCCCCAACATGGCGCACAGTGCTGCAGCATTAATGTCCTTGCATTATGCCAGCACTGCTCACAGGTGATTCCAATCATGGCAATTAGGGTAAGGAGTAGGCCAGAACTCAGGGAAATTAAATCAGGGCTCAGAGGGGAAAGGAATAGGAGACAGCAACAATGTGTAAACACAGCAGCAAGATTTCTGAGCTGTCTGTGACTGTAGAAGGATGTCTATTATACCCTAAGGTCTACTAATCAAATGTGCATTCCTACACAATCAGATGTTATCTCGGTACATAGAACTATTGTACATAGAAACAGGGCAACTACCTTTAAACAGCTTTGAAAAACTGCTACTTGTGTACTATTTTAAATACATTTTAAAAACAAATGCTGTGTATTTCAAAGGTTTTATTCCAAGTGACTGCAAAATCTTGAAATATTGCTGTTAATTGTTGCCTACATGTATATAACTATGAACAGCTCTGTTTACACATGTCTTTATTCCCTTGAAATTGTACATATATTTTTAGTTTAGATTTTTGATTGGTTCGTTTCTTTTTTGCTTTGGCAATGTAAACATAATGTTTTCTCATGCCAATGAAGCTCATTTGAATGAAATTGCCTGGCAGAGGGGAATGGGAGACCATGACTGTGACACAAACCACCAACCTCAGAGTTACAAGCTTGCTCCTCTCACCACTGCAATGTGTTTAATTTAGAACATGTTGCATGACAGGTGTTTTCTTTGGTAAGCTTTAAGCCACATTGCATCAGAGGGAGAGAGAGAGAGAGAGAGAGGGAGAGAGAGAGAGAGAGAGAGAGAGAGAGAGAGAGAGAGAGAGAGAGAGAGAGAGAGAGAGAGAGAGAGAGAGAGAGAGAGAGAGAGAGAGAGAGAGAGAGAGAGAGAGAGAGAGAGAGAGAGAGAGAGAGAGAGAGAGAGAGAGAGAGAGAGAGAGAGAGAGAGAGAGAGAGAGAGAGAGAGAGAGAGAGAGAGAGAGATGCACCCTGCTGAGCTGTCATAACTTCAAATACACCTTACACTGCAAACTCCTGAGTGATAATTTAACTCTGAGAGAGCACGAATGGATCCAAATGGACTCAGGTCTATTTGGTGTGTGTGTGTGCAGAGAGAGAGAAGAGGAGATAGAGGGATGGTGAGATGACAGAAATGAGATGAAAGACAAGAATCCTCTATCCGATTGCCTTTATGTAACGAGTGAGAGTGTGTTAGTGATGTTGCATAGCCATATACTTTCTGAGCCCCAGGCTTCCTCTGTTCTGTGTGTGTGTGTGTGTGTGTGTGTGTGTGTGTGTGTGTGTGTGTGTGTGTGTGTGTGTGTGTGCGTGCGTGTACAAGCGTGGCTCATTCCTCAGTAGCACAGATGAAGTCGTGTGGAACATCAGTTGAACACGGTTGGTAAATGACGTGCCTTTAGCTCTGGTCCATTCTGTATTTAACAGCTGTATTTACTGACGCACTGACTGGGTGACTGACTGGGTGACGTGCTATTGGCTGTGGCACCGTATATATCTCTACTTTATTTACCGAATGACTGACTGGCCCACCGTGTGCATTGATGTGGAACGCTGTTGTTCTGTTCAGTCACGCGCCATGAAGTCTGGTACAGTAGATGAAACCCACACTTTTGTTTTCTGACTGACTGACTGACTGTCTAGCTGGCTTACTGATGTGTTACATGCTACTAGTTGTTTGTGTGTGTGTGGGGGGAGGGGCATGAAAGAGTATGAGCACGCACATACACACATACACACAGCACACATGGGGAGTATATGCTCATGTTTATATTCATGTACTGCTGGTCTCCACCTGTCAAGCTATCTCTGACACACACACACACACACACACACACACACACACACACACACACACACACACACCCCGTTGGCCGTTGCTCATAAGATCCATGGAAGAATGGTAGTCTGTCTTCATTTTTGCTTTCTCTCTCCCTCACACACCTCTGTCTCCATCTATCCTCCTCTCTCTCTCTCTCTCTCACTCTGTCTCATCATTTGTCTCTATTCTCTCCTCTTTTCTCTTCTCCCCTTTCAGTGTTCATTCCTTGTGGAGACTCTCAGGGCTGCACAATTAATCATATAATGACCGGGAACATGATTTTGGCTTCCACAATTAATGAAACTTGGATCGGTTGTGATTTTGCCACTTTGCATGTGCCTGCTTTGGTGCATCAAATCAAGCACTCCCTGTTCGCGAGTTAACTGTCTGACTAATCACAGCTGTTTGTTTTGAGCATGTCTGGTCTCTTCTCCCCAAACACTGTCGCAGAATGTGGCCTCATGCAAGAAGACACTAAATGAAAGACAACAGAGAACAAATGTCGAGTCTCAAAACGAAAACACTCAAGCCACATTATATTTTCATCCCGGGGCAAATTCAACCAGGATTGAAAATGTTCAACCTGGTTTGGGATGAAGATTTTCATCCTGGGTTGAAGAATGCAATGTGAAAACCACAGGGTTAAGATCGCCCTGGGTTACATCTTCAACAGCTGTACATTACCATAACATAACAACACCCCAACAATGTATTAGTAACGGTAGCTGGCTGAATTAAAATGTAGGGTGCGAGTTAGACTGACGGTGAAACTCACCAACTAATTAATATCTGGAGAAGAGAAAACACACAGTGCTGGTTTATGAGTGGACTACAGCTCAGTGCCAGGAGGAACTGTAAGTGTCAAACGTTCCTATAGTTTTGCCTTGAGCAATGTGCAATAGAGTGTTATGCTGGTGCCTTTTACTTGTGCATGCGTGCAAGCTTATACCACGACACCTTTCTGATTGGCTGAGATGCGTCGGATGTGTAGAATTTATTCATATAAAAAACATGGCATTTACAGACAACTTCCATTAATTAGAAGTTCACTGAACCGTACGTAGTACAGTGAATGTCTAATTAATGAAAGTAGCCTGGTTCATAATTAGCAACACCTGAGTACATTAGTATATTGGATGGATGGATGATGGGATTGGGCATGAAAGACTTTTCTAATGTCAAAGACAGAAGTCAACTCCTGTACACACCTTTCACCTGTGCATTGTATAATGTAACATCACATTTTGCAAAGGTAGAGACTTAAGCTGTGGTATAAGCAGGATAAATTGTGAGCAAGAAAAATCACAGCACTTCAGGGGGTAAACATTGGATATCCTAGAGTGATGAGCAGAAAGCTACAGCACACCAATCACAGCACTGACTGATAGTTAGATAGCTAGTTACATAGTATGTTTTGAACTATTAACCACATTAACCTTAGCGTCCCTATTCTGGGGCAAACATTTGGCAAAAATAGCACATCTACAAGCACACAACACATCACAACACGAAGCATTGTGAGCTTGCAGATCGGCTATTTGATGTAGAGGAGATTTGGTGCAGAGGGAAATACTAGTGGACCAAGTATAAAGCCTTGGGAGACTCCAGTCATATTGGGTAGTAGTTCAACCAAAAGATTACGTATTTTCTATCAATTACACACCCCATGAAGCCTTGAATTCATGGAGTTTTTTTTTTTTTTTTGGGTGAACTACTCCTTTAAGTGTTAATTCTATTAACAATTAGCTATGCATACATTAGCAATTCAATCTGTCTACATTACTGAACCTTATCAGACATCTCTAGCCTATTAGCATGCTAGTGCTTCACCCGAGAAGCCTGTTGGAGTTGATGCCAGATTAGTGCCATTCAGTAACTGATGAGAAATTGATTGGGGATTTGATCTCTGCCAGCATCAGCAAATCCTGATGCACACACACACACGCACGCACACACACACACACACATGCATATAGGATCAACGCGATTGACAATGGCATTAAGAGTGAGAGGAAATAGGGGGATGAGAGAGGGCTTTAGGGTGGAGAAAAACAGATGAGCAGCAAAAGTTTTTTTATCTCCTTTATTTACACAGTTCACTTCCACCAATGATGAAACACCATGAGAGATGAAAGAAAGACAGGCAGATAGAGAGAGAAAGACAGGCAGATAGAGAGAGAAAGACATGCAGATAGAGAGAGAGAAAGACAGGCAGATAGAGAGAGAAAGACAGGCAGATAGAGAGAGAAAGACAGGCGGATAGAGAGAGAAAGACAGGCGGATAGAGAGAGAAAGACATGCAGATAGAGAGAGAGAAAGACAGGCAGATAGAGAGAGAAAGACAGGCAGATAGAGAGAGAAAGACAGGCGGATAGAGAGAGAAAGACAGGCGGATAGAGAGAGAAAGACATGCAGATAGAGAGAGAGAGAAAGACAGGCAGATAGAGAGAGAGAGAAAGACAGGCATATAGAGAGAGAAAGACAGGCGGATAGAGAGAGAAAGACAGGCTTCCTTACTTTTAAATTGATGAATGGGGCCAATGATGACATTCACTCCAGTCAATGCAAGAAAAATGTATATGAGCCTTGTACGTACTCCAGTGTGCTATGCCCTAGGACAGGTGGTGTAGCAAAAATGCAGCACAGAATGGAATTCTCTGAGTCTACTGCATGTTTAGGCCTGATTGCATAAGCTATGATTGATGTATAGGCCTGGAAATGGGGTAAAATGTTTTGGAAAAGTTTTGAATTGAAAATTCATTGGTAAAACTTGGGAACCTTGATAGAGAAAGACAGGTGGATACAGAGTGAAAGACAGGCCGATAGAGATAGAAAGGTGGATAGAAAGACAGGTGGATAGAGAAAGAAAGACAGGCAGATAGAGAGAGTAAGACAGACATACAGTATAGAGAGCAAAAGCCAGGGAGATTGAGGGATAGAGAGAGAAAGACAGACGGTTAGAGGAAGACAGGCAGATAGAGAGAAAGAAAGAGAGATGGACAGAGTCAGAAACACCTTATCTTACCCCCATTATTAAAGTATTAAACAGTTAATACATGCTTTCTAACAGACTATAATGTAGGTGTAACCATTTACAAGGATACTCTATATTTTAAGTGCTTATAGATGTATATAATTATGCTATAAATGTGTAATGTATAATATTTTAACGTTTAAAAAATAGCAGATCTACAAGCTCTCAACGTTGTGAGCTCGTAGACCGGCTATTTTGTTATGTGTAGTATTATGAAGTATACAGTATGGGGCTTAAGTGGTTACAGAAAATGCCCCCGGCCCGTATGCTGTATGTGGCTACAATTTATTCATAGTGGCTACTGGCCATAGATCACGTCTTTTCATGTATTGTGATATTTTGATATATAGCTCTGGCGAAGGTTCCAGGACCGAAACGTTTGCTTATTTTAATTCACCCCTCACTATGAGCACAGAGCACATTATGAGCATTTAAAACAAAGAAATTATATTTTCTTAAGTCTCTGTCTAAGGAGTTTTCCTTAATATTTATGCAGCGAGTGAGTCTTTTTCTGCCAGTTTTCCTTGTGATATTTTGAAGAATACTTACTGTGTGTACTGAATACAGTGTTTCTGAGTATTGTTCCCTGCGGCTTAATTTCATGTTTTACCATTCAAACCCATGATTCAGATATACAGTATCAGGCTTACATACACAGGCTTGCGCACGCACGCACGCACGCACGCACGCACGCACGCACGCACGCACGCACGCACGCACGCACGCACGCACGCACGCACGCACGCACGCACGCACGCACACACAGTTTAGTGGTCAATGTCCGTATGCTTGGCTGATGCTCAAGCCCTGTGGCAATCTTTGGACCTTAGCTTTCATTTGATACTGTCAGCTCTCGCTCTCTCTCTCTCTCTCTCTAGCTCTCTCTCTCTCTCTCTCTCTCTCTCTCTCTCGCGCGCGCGCGCTCTCTCTCTCTCACACACGCACATATTTTGTCACGTTTTCTCTCTCTATTGCAATACATACACATGACACACAGTTTAAAAGACACACAGTTTGTCAAACGTATCATATCACCTCATCTGGCAGTCAGTCAGTGTGTCAGGAAGTATCATGTCAATCTCAAGTCTCTCACTTACTGTAATGATGGATTACATGTTATAAATGCCTGTCAGCTATAATTAATCTCTCTCTCTCCCTCTCTGTCTACCCCACCTCTCCCCCATCCCCTTTCTCCCTATTTTGTTATCATTCTCCATCCTCCCTCTTTCCTCTCTTCTTCCTCACCTGTCATCTTTCTTGGTCCCTCTCTCTCCCCCCATACCTTCTGTCTCTCTTTCTTTTCTTTCTCCCTCCATTTTGCTTCTTCCACCCTTCCTCTCTCTCTCTCTCTCTCTCTCTCTCTCTCTCTCTCTCTCTCTCTTTCTCCCTCTTTCTCTCTGCCTCCCTCTCTCTCAGGTGAGGATGATGATGATGAGGAGTGTGGCGAGGAGAAGCTGCCTTCGTGCTTCGACTATGTGATGCACTTCCTCACTGTCTTCTGGAAGGTTCTGTTTGCCTTCGTGCCGCCCACAGACTACTGGAACGGCTGGGCCTGCTTCTGCGTCTCCATCGGCATGATTGGACTGCTCACCGCCTTCATAGGTAAAACTTGTCCCAAAACAAAGGCAGATCTACAAGCTCACAACGCGTCACACGGTGCCGCGTTTTCAGTTTGTAGATCGGCTATTTTCGCTACCATGAAGAATATAGGGCAGTGGTTCTCAACCTTTTCTGGATCAGCAGGGCTCACTTGACAATCTTGAAAGAGTCCCACCCATCTTAACAAGGCAGCCGAATGCCGTGTGCATTTCCAGAGCATGTTTATTTTAATGATCATTCAATCGATTCAATCGAAATAATACCATATATTTTTTTTACGTAATGTTTTATTACATATTAATATAATATTATTATCATTAAAAGTGTAGCGCTGTGCCAATCATTTGGGCGCCTACTTGCAATACCCTCGCAGCCCACCAGTGGGCCCTGGCCCTCAGGTTGGGAACCGCTGCTACAGGGCTTAAGTTGGACAGGGTAAGAAGCTCAGTTATCCAGGAGAGACTTGGAATAGAGACACTGCTCCTTTACGTGGAAAGGTGCCAGTTGAGGTGGTTGGAGCATCTATGACGAATGCCTCCTGGGCACCTCCGCAGGGAGGCCTGCCAGGCACGCCCAGCTGGGAAGACACCAATGGGGCAGACCAAGGACCAGATGAGGGGATTATGTCTGGGGATCTCCCAGCTAGAGTTAGTTAATGTGGCCCGGGGAAGGGAAGTCTGGGATTTCTCTGCTGGAACTGTTACCTCCACAAGCCGACTCCGGATAATCGGTAGAAGATGGATGGCTCAAGGATACCACCCGGGTTTTCTCTTTTCACATTAGGATCCCTAGACGTACACAGTAAAATCCTGAGTGTTTTAACTCTGAGAGTTTACAAATCCATTTGGTTCCGTTTGTACACACTCAGAGTTACAAATGGATAAATGAACACAGAGTATTTTACTGTGTAACTAATCCATCGTTGTTAAAACGGGGAGAATGAACAGTAACAACAAAAGACTGTGAATGTCAATGTGGATGTAGTAGGCGGTGATTCTTCTGTGTTGTCAGACCAGTATCACTTCGCATCTTTGTTCATTTGAAACGTGCCATCACCTGGAGTCACAATGCTATGTAGCCTCTGGTCAAGTTTTGGCTTTACTTTGGAATCACTGCCCTGCAGCAAATAGCCCCTCCCCCCTTTGTGTTTTAATTAAAAAGATTGACATGATGGTGATGTCAGGATGATGGATGATGGAGAATGATGGATTACTTACTGTATATGGATCCAGATATGACCAAACGCCAGTGATATCCTTAAACCAGTATACCTCTGTAATCTGGATGTTTTTAAATGATGTCTGTGATAAAAAAAGGAATGAGGCTGTTGTCCTTAAATATGTGGAATAATGCTGTTATTGTTGTCATTATAGGGGACCTGGCCTCTCATTTTGGCTGCACCGTGGGTCTCAAAGACTCAGTCACTGCTGTTGTTTTTGTCGCATTAGGAACCTCTGTGCCAGGTGAGTGACTTGGTGTGTGCGTGTGCTTGTGCGTGTGTGTGTGTGTGTGTGTGTGTGTGTGTGTGTGTGTGTGTGTGTGTGTGTGTGTGTGTGTGTGTGTGTGTGTGTGTGTGTGTGTGTGTGTGTGTGTGTGTGTGTGTGTGTGTGTGTGTGTGTGTGTGTGTGTGTGTGTGTGTGTGTGTTTGTATGTGTGTTGCATGCGTGTTCTAATAATCTGTTCTGCTCCCATCATTTACTGCTGTCTAATATCTAATATTATTTTGTTTACTCCTGTTGCTAGTTCATCTTTATGAGCTTTGATAAGAAGCGTAGAACACCCAGGGAGTCCTATTAAACTGATTAAAAGAGTTTTGTTACACAATGAAAGCCACCAAGAGTGACATTTTAAATACTGGTCTGGTTCTTATTTTACGGTTCACTTGGTACTTCCAGAAGATATGAAAAGTTTATGTATCAAAAATGTGGTCCCAAGATATTTAAAGCTTATAATATTCTTAACCCAACTGTACCAATTTCTATGAACTCTGAATCTAACAGTTTGAGTTTATGCATTGGCTAACTGCCCTTCCAGATACTTACCCTGACCTTAATCACACCAAACTATATCTGAACCTAACCTATCTCTAACCTAATGCCTAAACACAACCACTTTAATGACATGCCTGGATTTAGGTCACAATGCATTGTGGGTATGATACATCCAGTTCAGGAGCCACAACTTTTTCTGTATTATATTATTCACCTTATTCTTGGCCCTTTCTCTGTGCTGCTTCATTCAATATCTGTTCACTTTCGCCCTAGTAGGCTACTGCAGGTGTTGCCAGTTTTTGCAAGAGAAACAAGTGGTCAGGTCTATGTAAACAATCCCAAAAGAAGCGACTAGTTTCATCCATAGATATAGAAACGTAGATACCTCATTGGCCGCTGCAGTTCATTGGAGCGACCTGTCTCCGCCACCGCTAGGGTTGCCACCCGTCGTTTTTGTTTTTACAAAAACATCAAATACATATGAAATGGGTTTGAGACACTGACAGTCTGTGTTCTATATTTTAATGGCACTGACACCATAATGCATAACACTCCAAGACAGTTGAAAGCAATTATAACATCAAAGACGCAGAGCATTATAATATATAGGTTAGTAGGCGAAGTAAATAAATACACAAACAAATAAATAAATACATAAAGTAAAATAATAGAAATCCCTGGAAGATAACTATTTTGCACAACCTTTACCGTGTTGCCACTTGCCACAATTTATAGTTTGGCGATGTGGTGAAGCCTCAATTTGTAAAATTAAGACACAACTTATGACAACAACATAAAATGATGGCTCTTGAACACATCTTCCTGCTTATAATAAGCAGACATGGCAACACTGGTAAACAGGAAATTTTAATTAAATTAAATGTGCATGATTAAGGTTAAGGCCCCCTGTGCCTGCCTGGGACCACACACCTCTTCTGGCATAGTTTCAAATCCAGACTCTTCCATGCTCTCTTGACACAGTAAAATCCTGAGTGTTCATTTATCTCGAATGAGTGCACGAATGGACCCAAAAAAAGGGCCCATTTTGTGCACTCTCAGAGATAAATTGTATTTTCCAGTGTAGTCTCCTCCTGTACCTCCTCTATTTTGTATCCCCCTCTCAGCGTAACTGCTGCCTGTCCCGATAAATTAACATTAGCGAGGGGGACAAGACACTAGCCCATCCTGTCTCTAAAAATAAAAATAACACTTGCGGTTATTCACTAATTTAATTTGACCCGTGTGTCTGCTCCTACGCAATAAAAAGCCTCGATGTTCATTTAACTCTAAGAATAGAAAAATGGGACCGGAATGGACCCGTAAAGGTTTTAAAGAATACTGTGGGGTTTCACAGCGTATGTGACGCGTTCGTTGGCTTGGGGAGGATGGGGGGGGGGTGTCGTGAGGGTCTTGTGTGACTCTTCGGTGGCAGACAGCGGCGTTTCATCATCCTCTCCACATGAGTGATAACGGGCGACCGCGCACTCTACAAATCCAGAGCGTTCATTTAACCCACGGGTCCATTTGCACTCTCTCTGAGTTAAAAACGAACGCTCTGGGTTTTTACTGTGCCGGCATGTTAAGTACATTTTAACCTTGGCTTGTCCACTTGTGCATAATCACACCTCACACTCAGGCGTTGCAGCGTGCAAACATACGTAAACACACACACACACACACACACACACACACGCACACACACACACACACACACACACACACACACACACACACACACACACACACACACACACATGAATTTTATATGTGTGCTTGTACTATATATGCATGCACACATATCATTGTTAACGATGACACACACACGCACACACACGCAAGCACACGTTCAGCATGAGTTATTTGCATGGAGTCATTTTTCATGTCAAGCTCAGGAATGCCCTGTTTGTCTCTCTTTCTCTCTCTCACTCACTCACACACACACACACACACACACACACACACACACACACACACACACACATTCACATTCACATTCACACACACACACACACACACACACACACACACACACACACACACACACACACACACACACACACACACAAACAAATTCAAGTTAGTGTTGTCAGGTGTCAATGAGGTAAAACAACTGACCTCAACATTTTACACCTTAGAGTGTCTTTTCACCAATAAACCTTTTGAAACAGGAGAGCAGGCTGCTAAAGTACTGCCAGCACCCTCCAATGAAGTTCACACATGGTGTATAAAACTGACAGGGTGTATCTGCGTTGGAAGTTGGAGGTGAAGAGCAGTGGTTCTCGACATTTTCAGGCCACACAACCCCCCAAAATAATATATATATTTGAACTGGGGACCCTGATAAGCACTTGGAATGTAGGAGTTGAGGCATTAAATATTGTTTGACTCAGTTCCACAGATGAATATTGTGAAAATAGCAGATGTACAAGCTCACAACGCCTGGCAACGCGAGGCATTGTGAGCTTGTAGATCTGCTATTTTCAAAATGTTTGCCTCTTTCTTATATTATTATTATTTGACAATACTATGATACTGCATACTGCACTTAGTGCATGCTACTGCAAGTATTCACAACGGGTACAGTGAGTAGTCTGACAATGGGTACAATGAGTATTCCGTTACGAAGGGGCATGTGTTCCAAACGGGTAAGTGTCCAAAGCCAAAAAATACATCAAAATGACAAAAAGGTGTCCCGTAGGACTTTCAGAGACTGTGTGATGTGGACTTTCAGGTGTAGCATACCTCTGGAAAAAATAAATGGTCAAAGACTCCTTAATACAACGTTGCTTACTCTGATTGGTTAGGAAGACAAAATAAGCTCATTCCTCACAGACTCACGGAGATGTTCAAGATGCTTTTGTGGCAACGCTGTTGGCAAGTCGCTGTCCCATCTCCATGGTCGCAGACATTATAAAAACGCAAAATTCAGAAAGTCGTGAAACACGTAGTGCCACGCACCATTCAACACTTATAAACGCATAAATTGACCGTAATACATATACTGATCTCTGTCGCTGCACTAGTGACTCCTACAGGTTGTTCAGACGCTTGTTCAGTGAGTGTAAGTAGGTCAGATAGCATTGAAAGCCCAATGAAACTACTCAACTGCCGGGTGAAAAGAAGTGGCTGGCAACTTCATGTGTATTGGAGGAGACATGTGGTTGTCTACACCCTCCTACAGATCAACTGCAGGGGTTAGCAGGGACTTCACACGTTAAGGGGAAATTGAATTGGCATAACAACTAAATTGGGAGAAAATTTGAAAAAAGAAAAGAGAAATGGTGCCAGAGCCAGCCTGTGTTCTGGTCTGTCATCTGGCTCAG
>NC_139950.1:23759010-24044010 GCF_963454915.1 Gymnoscopelus microlampas
ATATTTTTTTGAAAAAATTTTTTTTTTGAAAGAACGCAGATCTGCGTTCTTGGCAGCTAGCGTTCTAAGGACGCAAAAGAACGCAGATCTTCGTTCTTGGCAGCCAATGTGTTAAGGCCATTATTAACACTTTCTCAATACAGCATGAAAGGTGGGTACATTACTGGTCACAAACATTTCACTTGCACTCGTCCATCTTGGGAGTTTCAGCAATATTCAAAATGCATCATTATATGCCACCTGAAGTTTTTTCATTTTTGCTGTACTATAACGGCTGTATATAGTGGAGACATCAAGGTTGTTAAAAGTCACCAGTTGTAACTCATCTAAGTGATGAGACATAAAGCGAGGGACGTTTTCACCAACCTCGTTTTATAGGCTACACACCGCTGTGTTGTGCCTGGGCAAAGATCAAACAGGACTTTCTTTGAGCCTTCAATCCACTCTGACCCAAAGTGATTCACAGCCATTAGAACAATGTCCTCCTGATTCAAAGTCTTCATTTTAACAATGAGAAAGTATAACAGTTCATCTTCCACGATAGTTTTGCCATCAACGGTCATATATACAGTATATCTGGTTTTATGCAAGGTTTGTTTGGAGCACCTCAAGCAGCACCTCGAGCAGCACCAGCTGTGTCCGCCATCTTAAGAGCAGTAGCAGTTCTAATGATAGTAGTAGCAGTAGAACTGTAATTTGAAATGTCAAAATCACAGCAGCAAAGGTTATAGGCAGTGGTGGCAATAATGCAGCTGTTGTAGAAATAGTGCAGGTATAGTAATACAGTAGCACAGTCTTGCGCAACATGCCACACCAACATTTTGCTGCAAGTGTAAGTGTATGAGTGAGAGACATATGCCCCCTTGATTCATCTGTAGCAGTAACTAGTAGTGGTAGCAGTAGTAGTAGCAAAAACAGTAGTAGCTGTAATGTATGTGTGTATTTGTGCACACACACACACACACACACACACACACACACACACACACACACACACACACACACACACACACACACACACACACACACACACACAAATTATATGATTTACTAGTGACATATATTCATCTTTATTCTGCTATCCTGTGGTCACTGGTCAACCACTGCTTACCACCAAATAACAATAACTATTCAATATGTATTAGTTGTAAGTGGTTCCACATTGGTTCTAGTATCATCATTTTAACAGTGTTTGTTTTTACCTTCTCCCGGTCCTCTTGACCACCAGTTGGCGTGGTCCATCGCTGCCATCTACAAAAATAGCAAAGGCGAGGACTTCAAGGTGGAAACGGGCACGCTGGCCTTCTCTGTCACGCTCTTCACCATCTTCGCCTTTGTAGCTGTGGGAGTGTTGATGTACCGGCGGCGGCCCGAAATCGGAGGGGAGCTAGGCGGCCCGCGGACCGCCAAGGTCCTGACCACCATGCTGTTCTTCAGCCTGTGGCTCATATACATCCTCTTCTCCTCTCTGGAGGCCTACTGCCACGTCAGGGGCTTCTAAAGAACGGAAAGAAAGAAGGAAAGGAGGGAGCAGGGGTGAGTGGGTGTAAAAGGAGTTGGATAGATGTACAGATGGATGGTGATGAGATGGGGAAAGGGAGGGTAGGAGGATGGTCGTGGGGTGGGTGGATGAGAGGATGGGAGCCGGAAGGATGGAGAAAGGGGAAGAGGTGAGTTGGGCGGAATTCGCGGAAGGATGCATGAGATTGGAGGCATAGACAGATAGGGTGGGAGGGACAGGTGGATAGATGAATGGTTGGATGGGGAGTCAGAGGAGATGGTTGGTTGGTTGGTTGGCTGGATAGATGGGTGGGTGAGAGAGGGAGGTATGGATGGATTGGTGGATTCATTAATTGATAAGAGAGAGAGAGGAGAGAGAGAGAGACAGAAGAATCGATGGATGGAAGGATGCATGCATGAGTTAGGTAAGGATAGAGTGTTGGGTGGATGGCCAGATGGGGGGCGGGGGGCGTTGACTGATTGAGGGGCAGATGTATCAATGAAGGGATATGGGAATCCAGAGTGTTTCCCACCCTCGCTCTCCTCCTACATGACTGGCCGAGCAATGAACAGATGTTGACCAGATGAAGAGGAGTGTATGAAGTGACGGAGCATGAAAAGACGTCAAAAACTGATGAAAGAAAGCAGTGGGAGGCAGCTGGACAGAGCTCCACACACCCGTCTGAAGCTGTAGAGGAAACTATCCGTGTTCATTTTCCGTCTTGACACCCCTATCAGCCAATCAGATCTCTACAAACGCCTGTTTGAAATACACCCTGAACTCTGGAGTCAAACACACTCTCACTCACTCACTCTCTCGCTCGCTCGCTCGCTCGCTCGCTCGCTCGCTCGCTCGCTCACACACACACACACACACACACACACACACACACACACACACACACACACACACACACACACACACACACACACACACACACACACACACACACACACACACACGCACACACCATCCTTATCTACACAAAAGAAACACAATTATTTTTTCATTGGACCAAATGAAGAGCGCCCTATTGGTGTTCAACATGAGACTCCCTGCCCTAGCTCCCAATGTCCCTTATCTGCTCAATGCCTGCCCTGTGTGTGTGTGTGTGTGTGTGTGTGTGTGTGTGTGTGTGTGTGTGTGTGTGTGTGTGTGTGTGTGTGTGTGTGTGTGTGTGTGTGCATGCCTCTTACTTCAGTTACTCTAAGCAACTCATCAACGCTCCTCCTACTGCAACGATTGACTCTGTCCTCCCCCCAGCACTCAACACAGAAACCCATCTCTCTGTCTCTCTGCAGGACTGGGTAGGACAGATAAAAGACAAAGACAATGAACTATTTTGACACCGCTGTCCCCAAAGGACATGTGGTTGTCTGTATTGGTATGTACATGCATGAACAGACCAACTTCAAGAACTACTACAGAACTGTTCAATGATGTATGTGTGTGTGCGTGCGTGAGTGAGACGATGGTCAAGTACTGTGAGGGGCGCTCTCGTCTCGCTGTACGTGCACGAGACAGAGTTCGGTTTTGCATTCATCTGTCTCCCTCTGGGAGCTGCTTGCCATGACCTTTGACCCTAGCTCTGACAGCCTATAGTAATGCTGAGGTAGAGCCTTTTGGCGGGAGGGTGCGTTCAATGAAACAAAACGCTCCCTAAATATGTTATGAGGATAGACATGTAAATACAGAGACAGGAACATATACATTGCAGCTAGTTCTCCTTTCTTTTCGGGCGTTTTGCGTTCCTGAACGTGCCAATCTTGTCACTTGTTTTTGTAGTTTGCTGTATAGATGTAAACAATTTAAGGTCTAATTTAAATGAAGGAGTTTAGCGTTGTTTTACCTTTAATAAGGCTATGTCTGATAGGACAAAATGGCCATTGAACCGTATGAAACTGTTAGAGATATTATTGTCATTGCATCATAAATCTTAAGTTAAAATTTCTGTAGTTCCAACCAGTTGTTATGTTTTCTGGCTTTCAAAACAGCTGATTGTCATCATGTCATGGTGTTAGTTACTTTGCAGCGAGATTTGCAGCAAGATATAACAGATATTAGGTACAGCCCTAGTGTGTGATGCATCATTCCTCCAATCTCATCCGTTTCTCCAAACCGCCACTGCAAACTGGCCTCTTTCCTACTGGCTAAAACTATCACTCATCAGCCTCTGCCATTGGCTCTGTTGTGTTTTAAGCGCACACACACCCCCAGCTTGTCTGTGGACAAATTAATCAATTCCTCAAGGGCTTTATAAGAAAAGAAAAAATTCTCACCATCCAGGAATAATAACGAATTTCACTGCCTGGATCAATTAAAGAAGAGGTCATATTTGCTAACCCTCTGTTATTAACCACCTGCAAACATGCAAAACAGAAGATGTGGAAATAGTGAGTGGAAATGGAGTTTGGCTTTGTTTCAATCTAAAGTCCATTCTGCAATCTAACGCATTATAACACCGCCTTCCCGCCTATTGACTCATAGGAGGCAACATGGTACAAAAATGAACACAAATGAAGGTCTTTGAACAGATTTACAGTAGGACGGTTACGACGGTACACCTGTGGGGACATTTAACTTAGGATTCCAGCTACATTAATTGCTGATGGTTTAAAAAAACAAAGCAGGCTAAAGGCATGTGTTTGTTTTTCAGGCACTGGCTAGAAAACAGGTTCTCCCACAATTCTACTTTGGGCCTAGATATTATACACTGAAGCATTAGTTAAGTGTTAGCTCCCAACTCGACCAACTAATTCTGTATTTAAGATAGTGTAGGATGTAGAAAGCCAAGTTGAAGAAATCATTTCTGTGCTATAGAACTGACCGGGTTCAATTCCAAATGTGCACTACACATGTCCTAGTGCTTGGATGTTTTGTGTAAACAATGAAAACAGTTAGGAAGTCCACTAGCTACTACCTAATTGACATCGCTGAGAATTTCCTCTCCCACCTGTTTTAAGGATGCAATATGTATTGAAACGAAACAAATATTTCCATTTGTGATTTCTTTTTTGGCATTCTTGTATCTGAAATATACCCAAACATGTACTGAAATACATTTCCAAAACGGATATTAAGATAAGATTAAGCCCACACTGACTGCCTGAGAGGTTTACATTTTAGACTGTTAAATATTTAACAAGGTCGGCCAAAACCACAGCAACCTGAATCAGCCTACAATATTGGCCTTCAAAAATGACTCCTTAATTTGTATGCCAAGGGCATGGTACTGTGTGTTAATGATTTGCCCAGAATTTTCCTGCTGATGTGGTGTTTTATACTTGATGTGTTATATAATTGTGATATCATAAATGTCATCTTTAAAGTAGTCTGGGTTAGGTGTAATCATAAAAAAGAATATTAAAAACGTCACTGATTTCTATCCCAATGAGACATTAGAGGAGAACAGAGCCTTTTATTGTACCAGTGTTTGGCAAACCCATCTCCCAAGGACAACAGGATTCTTAACAGAAATTTGTGTGACACAGGCTGTCATGAATTACACTAAATTGACAAAGGATGCTGTTGGATGAAAGTACCTTTGCAGTTTGACTGGATGGAAATCTCAAGAAACTGTTGCTGAACAGCACCATTGATGCATTGGCAATCGTTTTATGTGGTAACCATGGTAACTGTAGAATGCATCTCCATGAATGTGGCTCAAGGACGTGGAACTTTAGGAACAACATGTCTACAATACAGATTAGAAAGTTAGTGTGGGACTATGGTGACACGATTTGGAATCTTGAACAATAAGGCCTAGTCCCTAGTTCTTAAAACATGGAGTACTAGAGGACTGGGATTTTGAATGAGGTGTCCTGTTATTTGTTTGCCAAACTCTATACTACATTATAGGCTCTGTATTAGAGAAGTCCTCCTCGTTCAAAGGCCTTGGAGTGGCAGTTTACCCCTGTTTGGTAAAGGGAAATCTTTCTATCTCAAACTTTTTGTTTGCAGTCAGAGTCGGATTTTCTAACCAACCAACCAGCGAAAGCAGACAAAATCTTTTTGTTTTAAACCTAACCAGATTATTTTTAAGATAAATTTGTATCCAGTTTTCTCTTCACTGAATTACGACTGAAGGCTTGTACACTTTAAAATGTATTGCTAGCAAACAATGTAAATTAGATTAGACCTTAGATAGACATCTTAAAACACAAACAATCTAATATGATGTTGGATATATTTTAAATGTTTCCTCAATGTTTTGCATAAGTTTACAAAACGTAGTCTTGCTGTGAACTTGCAGCAAAGTCATTCTCAACAAAATTGTAATAACAACATTGGCACAAGATGGCCAGCAGTGGAACATCTAGGAAAAAGAGGGAAAACTGTATTGATGGAAGGTTAATTAAAAGTTTTCCACAGAATAATACTTTGATAGTTTGCAAAAAAAGAATCAGATCAGAAGTTAGCATGCTATTATTAATATCATTGTTTTTGCTAGCAGCACATCTCTCAGTGTACCTGCCCTGACCAAGACTGGTGTGACGTGAAGCTAATCGCGGATGAACGACCACTGGTCAGAATAATGAAGATCAGGAAATAAACACCAACCACCAGACAAAAAACTGAAACCACTTGCAAGTGGCTGGTAGGTTTGCAAACTCTACTATCAACTTTGACAGGTAACCAACTAGACTGTTTTCTATTCCAAAAAGTACATTTTGTCTGGTAAGGCAGACCTCGGATTTTAGAATTTATCAGCTGCTGTGGCTGGTGGAGGTTTCCTACTCTCACTTGGATTTGGAGAGTTAAGCCTGATTTATACTTGGTTACTTGCTGTGTCGCTCACCGAAAATAGCTGATCTACAAGGTCAAGTATAAATCCGGCTGAAGGGTTTTGCTGGTCTCTTGCTGTACATGTAACCCTAAGAGGGAAAGTACAGTTAGACAAATGAGCTATAGAATACTGTAGATGTTTTTTCTTTTTTAATTATTATTCTTTAGTGGGTGGGGTTTCGAAAAGGGGGTGGGGTTTGTGAGAATGGGCGGGGTTTCAAGTGAAGGAGACGCATTGCACTGGTTCCTGTCGTTATGACGGCGTTTTGATGTTGACATGTAACAATGTTGCTTCTAATCTAAACGACACCAATTCTGATGTAAACAATAACAAATGTTCCTTACTATGTAAAAAAAAAACATTGTGTGTCATGACAATGTTGTTTATGTTGTAAACATTGATGACACACAGTTGCCACGTCGTCATTCGCTTTCCGACTGACTGTCTGTCTGACAGAACAACGGAACAGATGAACAGACAAAGAAACAATTGAAAGGACATTCCTGCTGGCACGCGCTCAAGCGGCCTTGCGCTGAAACATCGCTGAGGCGATCATGTACTGTAGGGGTGGGTGGGGTTGGGGTGAAACGGCAACAGTACAAGACTCGTTCTCTTATCCTTCAAGTAATATTAACCAACTACGACATGACAACGACAATAATAATGAGGATGAAGAAGATGAAATGGGGGGGGGGGAAATATATATGTGAAGTTACAGCCATACATTGATTCCTGGGCCAGTGAGGCTAAAGTGGACTTCTGCCCAGCATGTGTGTCGCTATGGTGTCTCTCTCTCTCTCTGCTGCCAACATACTTAAAATGAGCAGCAAGCATTTTTCACTCTTGTTTCTCTCTCTCTCCCTCTGTCTGTCCGTCTGTCTCTCTCTTTCTCTCTCTCTCTCTGTTTTTCCCCTGTCTCTGTATTTTCCCCCTGTCCCCCTATGCCATGTTTCCATATTTTTGGAATGTCAATGTGCTTCTTGTCGACACTGTGCATGAATGATAACATGTCTGTATATAGTATAGAGAAGAATTGTATCCCATTCCCTGGTGTTGATAAAAAAAAAAAAGAAGAGGTTTGAATGTTGTATAGAATCATGATTTTACGTTTTATGTCATTACTTTTTCTTTTTTGTTTGTTTCAATTATTTTTTTTATTTTATGTGTTTGTTTGTTTTTGTTTGTTTTTTGGGTGGGAGGGGGTTTGGGAGGGTTTGACTTGCACATTATAGATTAATTGAATTAAGAATGTTTATTTTTTTTTCTTTGATTAAAAAAGGCAATATCTGCTGTTATTGAATGAGAGATGAGATCTTTAGGAGTTATGTATCTTAAATGAATATTCTATTATGGAAGTTGCATGGGTTATTTGTACAAAGAGAAAAAAAAAAACACTGCTTGCTACTTCTAAAATACCGTGGCTGTGTTCTCTGAAGAGGAATATGTACATCTAAAGGTTATTTTGTCATTAAAGAGATAAAAATGATATGTATATACTGTACAGTGTTATAAGTGGGGTCGCCACTCTACATACAGTAATAGAGTGTTAATTCTACATATTTATTTAAATGGGGGGGAAAAATACCACACTCACTACACTCAAGAATGACATATATTGCCTTTTTGGAGAAGTAGTAGTTTGCTTAAAAGCTTTTTTTCTCTCTCACTTTCCTTTTTCCGTCCCTCTTTCTTTCCTGCTCTTTTTCCCCTCCTCCTCTGCTGGACTCTGTTGTCCTCTTTTATTCCTCTTCACCTCTTTGGTTCTCTCTCTGAGCATCCTCTCGCACTGGTTCTCAAGTGGTTTAATTTCAAGAACCCCCATAACTGAGAGTATGCAAATGGTACCATCTATACATATTCTATATGTACGCTCTCAGAGTTACAGACCTATAAGGGTCCATTTAAAACCCCCTCAAGGAACGCTGAGGGTCCCTGGACCCCACTTTGAGAAACACAGTCCTACAGTATATGTTCCTCATCTTTACCGTTCATTGCCTCGGAGGAAAGTTAACTGGATTAACCACATGAACCCTAGCTTCCCTCTTCTGGGGAAAACATTCAGTGAAAATAGCCGATCTATAAGCTTGTAGTTGTAGATCAGCTATTTTCAAGAGATTTGGTGTAGACGGGGAAAAAAAGGGGGGCGTCTAATATAGACCCCTGGGGGACTCCGGTCAATGAAGTGTACAGTTGTAGGGTTTAAGTGGTTAAAGAAGCTCTAATTTTTCCGACTCGGATGGCGTCTGTGTTGCTTGCCTCTTTTTGACCCTCCGTTTCATCTCACTTGGCATTCTGTCTGTGAACCTTGAACTATACCCGGCTGCCGGGCACATATACAGTATATGTATTTTGGTTTGTCTCTGTCTGTGTCTGTGTGTCTGGCAGCCTTCGTCTCTCTTCATTTTCAACTCCATCTTCTCTACCTGTCGTCCTGGGTGGGCCTGTTCTCTGTGCATCTGTCTGTGTCTGTCTGTCTTTCAATCAATCTAATGTTCCGTGTGTTTGCCATGTTCCAATCTGTCCATCTCTCTGTACTTTGAATCCCATTCTGTCTCATTCAGAACCACCCCCTTCACACACTGTTCACAGCATCTGTTGTTTGCTTCCATCACGAAGCATTTCTGTGGATGCATTTCTTGTGTTTTTCTTGCATCTTAATCCTTCCCTCATTCTGACCTTTTTAAATTTCCTCCCTATTCTCCCCGCCTCGCCTCCTCTCTCCTCTCCTCCCTGTCTCTCCTCTGTCACACAGGGTCTAGTTGAGGATTCCTCATGTTAGCCTGTCAGTTTAATCGATAGATTTGTTTGCCGTGTTTCTTTCTAAACAAAACCAATAATCCCAATGATCATAATGTTGGTAATAATGAAGACAACGTTGATTTTATTCTATTTTATTATTCAGATTATTCTGCCGCTGTCCTCTGTGTGCAAGTGTGCAGTATGTATGCGTGTGTGTTTTAATTTTATTTTCTAATGATTTTCTATGATTTGTGTCTGTTGCACACCAACTGATAGGAAGGAGGTTTGGTCTGTGTGTCGCCACTAACTGTGACTGCTATACATGGTACTTCTGACACCGCTGATCAAATAAAGTTTGGAATACCCTGTTTCAGAGACCCCCACGACTCCACTGGATTTCTGCTGTGTGCGTGCGTATGTGTATGTATGTGTGTGCGTGTGTGCGTGCGTGTATGTGTGTGTGTGTGTGTGTGTGTGTGTGTGTGTGTGTGTGTGTGTGTGTGCGTGTGTATGCGCAAAGAAGAAAAGAGAAAGAAGAAAATAAATAATAATGTGGCTACGGATGTACTTACAATATTGTATCTGCTATTTCGTCCTCTCCTCCCTCCCACACGCGTGTGCGCGCGCGCGCGCGTGTGTGTGTGTGTGTGTGTGTGTGTGTGTGTGTGTGTGTGTGTGTGTGTGTGTGTGTGTGTGTGTGTGTGTGTGTGTGTGTGTGTGTGTGTGTGTGTGTGTGTGTGTGTGAAAAAGAGAGAATGACACACACATTTGTACAAGATGTCATTTTTTTGTGCCATGCTCCAATGAAGAATTACAGTTATTTATTTGAATGACTGACATCTCGTCTGTGGAGATGAAAACACAAAACAATTTCCAGCGAAAGCGCCAGCATATTATTCAACACTTCAAACCACAGTTTCACAATACAGTCGCAGCTTCTCTCACACTGCTCGTACAAGCAATTAACATGTTTCAACATCGTTCTATGGCTCTGTTATTTTGTATTACAGATTAGTTTTTTTCTGACAATTCATCAGAGAATAGAGAATCTATCAAATACGTCTTTTTTCAGACACCCCAAGGTAATTATTCAGGCCAATTAAACTGAGATTATATAATGTATTCATTGTATTATTATTATTGTCTACTTATTAATCATTTTGGGATTAAAATAAATGGAAGACTCCTGCATAGTCTTGGTCTGTTGTGTGTTTGGACAGGTAATGCACCCAAAACATACAGTAGGGATGCATGTAGTTAAATATCTTCGCTGAAAATAGCTGATCTACAAGTTCACAACACATAGCGATGCGCTGCAAGCTTATAGATCTTTTATTCTCAACGAATGTTTGTGCCAAAATAGGGACCCTAAGGTTCATGTGAGACACTGATGGTTTTGCAGTGCACAGGTCAATTGAAAACAGCAGGATAGCATCTTCACAAAGGCCACATTAAGTGAATCATGCTGAATTTCATCATGTAGTAACACTAATGGAGTGTCTGACAGGAAGTGAGGCACCAGCAGTGGGCCAGCGGGAAGCAGTGAGCATCATGCATACAACCTGTTTAGACCCATGGGGGCTGAAGCCTGATTTATGCTCCGTTGCACGCTGAATATAGCAGGCCTACAAGCTCTCTACGCGTCGCATCTGTGACTGTTTTGGTCATGTGTCGTACATATATTACGCTTTACTGACTGATGGCACATCTGTTCTATTAGCCCCAGACTGTGTTCATGTGGCCCTGGTTATGCATGGTTCCATTCTTAGTGTCATGGCTTCTTCATTTTTCTAGTTAAGGCCGCTCTCTTTCTGTCTGATGAAAGCTGATGCGTTATTTATATTCATAGTCAGTGGTGGAAAAAGTACCCAAATGTTTTACTTAAGTAAAAGTATCAATACTGCAATGTAGAAGTACTCTGTTACAAGTAAAAGTCCGGAATTCAAAATTGACTTGAGTAAAAGTACAAAAGTATTGGTATCAAAATGTACTTAAAGTACCAAAAGTAAAAGTACTAAAATGTTTGAAAATAGCAGATCTACAAGCTCACAACACGTCGCATCCTAGGTATAAAATAGGGCTAAAGTGTTTAATGTATGTTTTATAATGTAATAAGTTATATCTGCACTAAAGTTTAAGTAAAAGTACTGAAAACTGGAAATACTCCAGTAAAGTAAAAGTAAAATTGTACTTAAGTACAGTAATTGAGTAAATGTACTTGGTTACTTTACATCACTGTTCATATTTCATGCATGCGTGTGTGCGTGCGTGCGTGCGTGTGAGAATGTTCGCTGATGCACGGTTCGCTCCTTTGCTTGTGCATGTGCAATTGCTTGTGCGTCTCTGTGTACAATACGTGCTTGTGTGTGCACGTGTGCGTTTCTGCTTCAAGTCAAAATTGGGGGCCAACAGTTTAAAAGCAGAGCTGTCAGTGAGCCAACACTGTCTGTCCCCACAGCCACTTACATGTCACAGTCAACACAACCTGTCCCGCCTTACATCCACCCTCTGGCTTCACACTGGGCGCCTCTGTATGTTTTAGCTGTCAGCATTTCCCCAAGCTCTGTATGTGACATGCATGCAATCAACTGCAACATTCAAATTCCACTGACAGCAATACAAAGGAAGTCCTGCAATCCACGACCCCAAGTTGGCGCCATGGCTTTGACAATCAGTGCCACCCTGTATGGCTGCTGACAGTTTTTATGTTGTGCAAAGGTTGTTGAAAAACGTGTGGGACATGTAATGTAGACTGTCATTTGGTGTGTGTGTGTGTGTGTGTGTGTGTGTGTGTGTGTGTGTGTGTGTGTGTGTGTGTGTGTGTGTGCGTGCGTGCGTGCGTGCGTGCATAATTAGGTCTGTGTGCGTACTGCAATGCACCACAACTGAACAAGACGGACAAGATATGATGTTGAACAGTGAAAAAATCAAACCAGTTCAGAGAGGTCAGACTGCAAGGCCTGCATGAATAAAATGAAAATACGCGGTCCCTGTTTTCTCAATAGACCAAACTGCCATTAACTCATCGGTTTTGCATTAGAGACTGTTTCAACCTGACAACAAGTGCATGAACATGCATATATATACGGGTCAGAAACGCATGCATCTCGTTCACTTCCATTCTATGGGATTGAAGGGGTGGAGCTTCCCATTTGCGGTGCACTGATGCCGTTGACGCATTGTGTTCAACGCATAGTGTTCAACGCATAGTGTTCAACGTTGGTGAACTTTGAAGACGTCAACCACTAGGAAATATGTGTGTGTTAGACCACACTTGGCAGGCTTTTAGCTTGTAGTTTTCTTTCTGAGAGTCAAGTTCAGCCAATCATTCCAACATACCGTACATCAAACAAACTAAACAGAAACACCAGTAAACCGACACTGCCCACAATCCACAAGAAAACATGGGTAATTGACGCGTTCAATGCCTCTGCATTAATTACTTGTATGAGCAGTGTGAGAGAAGCTGTGACTGTATTGTGAAACTGTGGTTTGAAGTGTATAATATGCTATAACAAGCCCTAATTTTTTTATCACTCACCGTCCTGCATATGTGCAATTTTGAAACAGGTGGTACGCAGGACGTTGAGTGATTTAAAACAACGGTCCCCAAAATGAGCACTTGGCTGTTCTGTGAGCAATCATGGCTGCTCGGTGCTAATTGTCATTTAATACAATCAGATTGGACTTTTCTGTCCCACGAATAGGACTGGCAATGCACTGAACTGCAACTTGGAGGTTATGTAGCCTATATCAGGTTTGCAGGTACAAATCTTCAACATTTCATGGTCTGTGTCTGGGCCTCTCTCCTCTGGCCACACTCACCACACATTCCTGGCCTTGTTTGGACTTAATAAATGGTTACACTCTATGTACATTTTGTTTGATTTCTGTCTTTGCATTCATTTGAGTTTGATTATATATTATATATGTGAGTGATTTCCGTTTGTATTATGGCACTGTTTTGTGTTTGGGACTTTTGATTATTTTGTGATTGCATTGGATTGTTGTTGAAACCCTCCCCAGCCTGCTTTTCCCTACTCACCTGTAATGTGTTAGCCTTGTCAGACCTGCCCTGTGTTTTGTCTGTCACACCCCCATAGCCGACTTGTTACCCAGTCCTCTTGTTTCCAGCTAAATCTGATCCTTGCCTACACTAGCTTGTGCCTTGTCCTGTGAGTAGTGCCCAAAAAGAGACACACAGAGAGAGACACACAAGTGATCACCTTGGTATCTTTACTACAAACATAGATATGTTCTGTTTATGTGATCAACGCACTAGCTTGCTACTATACTGTACACAATTTCCCTCATACTTGTGCCCTATCCCCCTTCCCCGCTCTCTCTCTTACAGCTGCAATTTGGCCCAGCAGCCAAATTGAGTTTATTTGATTGAAATGTCAAACCTGTTGGAAACAGAAAGAAAAATGGCTGTAGAGTGTGACCTGCGGTTCATGTCTAGACAGCCCAGAGAGGTCAGCTTCCTGTAATGGAGCTGTCATTTTCTCTTTGTAGGAACAAAGGTCCAGATAGGATTAACCTACAGAAACTTGGCACATGCACGCAAGCACACACGCATGGACCCGCACATACACTGGCTGATGGCTAAGGCCCACTCACATTACAAGATAATCAGGGGTATTTGGGGCAGTGAACCCTACTTCCCTACTCCAGCCTAGATCAGGAGAAAATACCGGGCACGTTTATTTTCTAGTGTGAGTGGTTCAAAGACCCGATCTTGAGCCTCACGATCTGCTTACAGACGATCGGGGTGGTCCCGATCATTTAAATAAACGGTCAAAACTACCTGTGGTGGGGCAGCTGAAGCTTGTTGATATGTGGCAAGAACATGACAGTCTATAACGTCTTCTCAGATATGACACAACTGCTCCGTTTGCCGTTTACATCTGCTATTGCTACATACTCAAGTACTCTGTATGCTGTGTGTGTGTGCGCGCGTGCGTGCGTGCTTGCGTGTGTGTGTGTGCGTGTGTGTGTGTGCGTGCGTGCGTGCTTGCGTGTTAGAGCAGGTGTTGCTCGCACATGGAGTGCAGTGAAATCAAATGTCAGGAAAATGCCACAGCTTGAACTTTGGTCCATTATAAGTGCATAGTATGTGTGCACAAGTGTGTGTCATTGTGTTTGAGTTAGATTGTACATGTACTGTACATGCTTGAGTAAGCAATGTGTGTGCTCACGCACTCGCACAATATACATTTCTTGCCAGAGGGAATACACAACTGATCATGGGAAGGCGGATTTACACAACCACGTCTGTATATTACGATCCTGTGCATCTTGGTAAAGAGCAGTCATGTTCTTGCCACATTTTGTTCAGCTTTTTCTTATTCACTACCTGTATGTTGCTACTAGCTGTAAGCTGGAAGGGTTAGTCCTATATTAATCCTGTGGGTGAAATTCCGTTTCAGCTTCTCCCGGCTGACGGCTGCTCAGATGGTCACAATGAGCACTCGGGGGAGGAGTGCTCAGGGACACGTAGACATTGGTGGGCAGGGAGGTGAACCGGTGACCTTCTCTACCCACTAAGCTACGGCCACCCACAATTTTAACCCGAGCCGTCTTATGACCCCGTACAGCTTGTTTTCTTACATGCTGAGGTTGTGTGTTGTGTCTCTTTGCAGTCACCATTTTGAAAGTCCTCTTCTTCTCTTCCGCCTCCTTGTAGAACCAAGAGTATTTCTCTCTTTGCCTCAAATTCGAAACTTTGCTTTTTTGGATGTCTTAAATTCGACATGAAGCAGCATTTTGAGAGTATCTAACCTCTGTATATCGTGATGTATTTCTGATAGGCCGGTGGGACATACAGTAAGGTTGGGAGGAATTTGAATTGAATGTTGAAAAGTGGGAGTGTCAGAACAATCATGGAGAATTACAGTTGAAGATGGGTGGATGTCACAACATTAGTGGTCATGTTTTACAGACATTTTTTTTATATAATAAATATAATCAAATGTATTTTTCTTTTTGGCATACAGTATATTGTTAAATCGGTAGTATCTTGACTTTAATATGGGCACCGTAGGAGCTCATCTTCAGTGTTGTGCGCTTCATCACTGACATGGTTATTTATTCAAACCTGAATATACTGATAAGGGCGGGAATGAGAAGTAGAACAGCCTGCTGTGTGCTTGCTTCAGATCACTAGTCATATTATGACAGTAAAGACACTTCTTCCAGAATATTCGGAGAGAACAGATGTCTGGCCCCGGAAATGTAGATATGGCCGATTATGTAATATTGACCTTGAGCTTGATGGTGACCCTGATCTTTGTGACCAAAAGTGAATCATCCCTCTGGGACTTGCTGATCAATGCCAGCAAGTCTCATGGAGATCCACCCTAACACCATTATTATTATTATTATTATTATTATTATTATTATTATTATTACACTTATTATTATTATTATTATTATTTCAAGGCTAAAAGGGTGTGTTTTTAATAGGTGTTTAAAATCGTCAAGAAGATTGAACTAAAGAGATTAAGAGTACAAATTGAAATGAATAACTTACCCATTGGTCAATTTTTGTCAATTTTTACACTGTAAATGAACTAATTTTACTGAGCACCATGGATCGCTGTCGCTGTCTAACGTTCTTTGCATCTGTTTGTTATTCTCTCTCTCTCTCTCTCTTTCTCTCCAACATCGCTGTTTAACTGTTGTGTGCCTGCCTCCATTCTCTCCATCCCTCTTTCTCTTGGGTGGTGGATGACCGTGTCCTCTTCACTTAAATGCCCGGACACCCACACACACACACGCATACACAAACTGAGTGCAGAAAAGTGTGCATTCACTAACACAACCAGACACGTGTGCATGCGTGCACACACACACACACACACACACACACACACACACACACACACACACACACACACACACACACACACACACACACACACACACACACACACACACACACACACACACACAAACTGTCTGAGTGCAGGTGAGGATGCACTCAGAAGTATACCCACCAACTCTCTCTCTCTCTCTCTCTCTCTCACACACACACACACACACACACACACACACACACACACACACACACACACACACACACACACACACACACACACACACACACACACACACACACACACACACACACAGGGTTACTCTGTGTCAGTGACTGTTCTCTGCTGAGAGCCTGTGGGTGGCGTGATGATGCTGTTACCGTGGTGATGTCCTGTTGCCGTGGTGATGTGTACTGTATGACAAGTGGGACACGGATATGGATAAAGTACAGATACAACATGTGCATAGGAGAACACATACATACACACACACACACAAAACTTCATATGTTGCATAAGTATGTGTAACCAGGGCATACTACATATTCACAAACACTGCAGAGACTAATTGTGTATTCCATAAAACATTAAAAAAGCTAGCCTACTTAAACAAGGACATTTTGCCCTTTACTGAAATAATTTTAGGACTGGAAGTGACCTTTTCTGTACTGAGCTCCTCAACCTTATTTTTTTCCCCTGTGTCCAGAAAATACAAGACAAGAAAAAAGCAATGGAGTCAGACAAGGTCAGAAGCAGCACACAAGCAGACACACACACAAGACGACCATGGAGGGAAAGGAACAGGAATACAGGAATAAAGAGTGGAAAAAACAGTAAAAGTGAAAAGACATTAAAATATGAATATGAGAGAGAGTAAGACAGGGACAGAGAAAGACCAGCTTGGAACAGTTAGATTATGACATTCAGAAAACCATGCAGACCCACGACGTGTTTGACCAAAATGGTGGAAAATAGTTGTGGTTGTTCATGACAGAAAGGTGGAATTCTGCAGTCACACATGCAGATGCAGCATTCATCAAAGTGAGATGTATGTGTCCTTCTTTGGCCTTCAAAGTTTCTAAGAACATATAGTATAGGGCCCTACTTTGGATAAGGCAGATGGCTAAATGGTAGGCTACTGACGAATGGAACAATTTCCAAACCACTTTCAACCTGGCTTTCCTGTTTTTTTTTGCATGTCACGATAGGTGAAAATTGTCACCATATGTTTACCAGTGATAGAATATGATCTTCTCACATGGTTTGAAATTTAACGAGACCTGCTGAGGAATTTGTTTGGTCAAAGTTCAGGTTTTTGGATTGGAACCCTGAACAAACATCAACAAGGACACTTCCTGTCTTATATTGCCAGTGTTAAAGTAATCTATCGAATAAACCCTTTTAACTGCAGGCATTTTGACGCGGAGAGTGTTCAAAAAACCATTCGGACAATTGGTTATTTATTGGTGATTATGTAGATGCAGTGCAACGTTACGGTGCTGCTGCTGTAAGCAAATTGGTTCGTTTAAAGTTGGATTCATTAGCATTCGTGGGTCGAATCAACTCACTCACTTTAAAGATCAGATGAGGAACTAAATAATCGCGAAAGACATGCAATTAGAAATGAACTATTAAGGGATAATGGAAATAAAGAAAGCAATTTCATCATCAACAATGATGGTTATGTGGGCCTTTGTGTTCTGTTCCCAGACTGCTGCCGTTTCAGACTGACTACTTTGCTGCTATGTGCGTCTATTGTAGGGAGCTTGTGTTTTAAATTGAATCACTTTAAACATATTAAATGCGGAGTGAGCTGAGGGCAAAGTTCCATAACCATTGAATGTAACGTCAATCACGTGTAATGTAATGGGAAAGAAAGAGAGAGACAGAAAGGCAAGAGAGAGAGCGGGGGACTAATAACACCAATCAGACAGCATTAGTTGAGCTCAGAGCAGTAATTTGAGTGGTGAAGTGTGACTCATATACATCTAGCCAGGTTTGAGTGCAACAGGGCATTGTTAGTCACACACACACACACACACACACACATACACGTTATTCATATTTACCTATTCTTTTCAAACTATTTTACCCTTCTATTTTGTTATTGCTTCTGCCAGGCCGAAAGCAGGCATGGCCGAGACTATGTTTTGCACCCTGTCTGTCTGTCCGCCCGTCCGTCCGTCCGTGTGTGTGGTTCCGTCTGTGGACAGCTAATCTCCGGCACCGTGGCCATGATGGCAGCGAAACTGTGCACACACAATCCCTGGATGCCAGAGCAGAAGCTCTGCCCCAAAGTGTTCACATGGGCCTGTTATAGCGCCACCAGGAGGCTGATTTTTGCAAAACACAGTTTTTGACAATACTCCTACAGATTTTGTCCAAACATCACACAAATCGGTACACATTATCTCTATAGTCGAGTGATCAAGACGGATCCGTCTGATTTTTCATATTCCATCCTGATTGGTGAATTCCGAACATTGCTGGCCCACAATAAACTTCCTGACCTGACGGAGACCTGTTCTCCGAGGAGCACTTTTTCTAGCTCTTATTCTATTTTTGACCACACGGTTGAGGAAGCTTGAACAAGAATTTCACCAGTAACAATAATGCTGCTACCAGCTGCATTGTATGTTACAATAAACACCATCCATCTTCTTGAGAGCGAGAAAAGGCTGAACAATTGAGTGTTCCTTTTGACCTGCAGACATCACTCAAAACATTTCTCCTTTTCCTTTCTTCTTCTGTCTCAATGCTGATAAATGCTATTGTGAAACTCTTGGGTTTACTTTTTATACAATGGGAGGGCCATAATCATAGGATTTTAATCCATTCTTTTCTCAACCATAGTTACACAGAGAGGTGCAACAATTTGCAATACATCACTTCAGCACTCAGCAGTGAGCAGCGTGACAGCTTTTGAAAGATAGATGCTCCAGACATGAATGTAAAAATAAAAGACAAAAAAGACACTGGAAATAATTATTCAAATTGCTGTTCTTTATTGTCACAATGGTGAGAGTTTTGTAGATATTATCATCAGTTCAGCTCTGCAGCAGTGGAAGGGTTCTCCAAACTTTGTGTATAAAACACTTTGACCACCTCACATACAATGCATTATATTCAACCCAATATGGATGTCAAGGCTTTTAAAAAAAACTCTGTAACCCAGTCTCTCTCCTTCCACAACAAATCCGCTTCATGGCTGAAATGGATCGAACAGGTGAAAATCAATAAGCAATCAGATTTCAACTGGTTGATGGTTTGATGAAAAGAGCAGGTGGACTGTGGGGCACTGCAGTGCTATCCAATTAACAGCCACGGAGGTCTGAGTTTATTCAACACCACAACAATTACCACATTTTCCACAATAGAAGGATGACCCCATGAGTGAAATTAGCTGGTGATGTAACATTGGGTTGGGAAACAAACCCTCCCATTGCTCATAAATGAATATGTGTGTGGTGTGTTAGCTGCAGTCAAAACAAAACAGAGCGACATGTAACACTACAGTCGTTGGTTCAACAGTCCTCTACCTATTGAGTTACACAGCTAATGGAATGCATAACTCATGCAGGGTTGGTGATATGTATTGAGCTACATAAAGGGTACCATAATTCAGTACTGAAAGAAAACCTGGCATGGAACATTTTGGGATCCCCTGTGATATGATGTGCCTAGACAAGGACCCCCAAACAGTCCGCCTATTGCAAAATGGCTGTGCATGTCTACGAGCTTAAAACGTGAGCTTGTAGCTCTGCTATATTAAAAAAAAAAACATTTTGTAATATTTTTGCGTGTGTGTATATAAATATATATGTATATTCTTAATTATATATTAATACATATTTCTTCTTAATTTTTGTTTAATTTATTTTCGTTCCAGATGGCGCGCCTAGTGGCCACCACCAACCCACTGTTATTATATATGTTGGCTGGTAAAAGAGTGAAGGTCTGTAGTGAGTTTGGGGATTTATGAGCCATTTTGGGCAGTAGTGCATTATTTAGTTTCCTGCTGTGCCTCCCACATTTAGCTGTCATGTACTTGGTGAATGATGGAGAGGCTCTCAGCCGGCTCCGTCTCCACAATGCTCAACTTCAAACTTTCATCTGTCCTTTCAAATCCCATCGCCTCACCTCTCTCTTCGCTGTTATCTACTCCTCCCCTATCTCTCCTTTCGTCTCTGTCTGTTTCTGTGCCTGCTACGTGAGGCTGAAGTGTTCCATCATCATCTTGTTCCGTTTGGTTTCTCGCAACTCTACTGTTTGTACTTCCTGGTTGGGATCCGAGTGTGCTCATACTGGGCCCAGCTTGGGTAAAGTAGCTCTTTAGCTTTGCCACGGGTCCCTTATCATTATCAAACAGTTGATCTATGTAGGCCTGGGTGTACTGATCTGTCGTGATGAGGTCCAAATGCGCATCAGGAACTGGGAATGGGCCATTTGTCCCTGTGAAAAGGTAATGTTTCAATCAAAGGCTTAGCTTGTCTTTATTAAATCAGTTGTCTTTGTCAATTCATGTAGGCTTTTAATACTCAACAACAAAACGAATTCAAACACTATTGCAAAGGTGCCCACCGTGCAAAGTTGAAAGCCCTAGCAGCAAGGGTGAAGAAAATAATTTGACCTAAAAGATAGTAGCATATTTGTTGCAGCAAAGTGAGCAACACAAATCCCCATTTAGGACCATTTTATATGAACAATTGAATAACAAAAAAATAGCACAGCTTTTAGTGTGTGGTACATCCCCAGTGATCAGAGTTAGTGCATTTTGCTTCAATCAGTATTGTTTGTTTGATACATAAATCCAATCGCCTGTAAAAGCACAGTCACTAAACTCAGCCTCCTTGAATGCAAATTACAATGGCTTATTGCATCTTTATGCATAATGCACATGATCTACATGGATCACAGTAGTGCAGCTGGAATGGTGAAATAAACGTTTGAATACAATATTTGGACAGTATGCCCCTATCTTTGCCACCAGGTGGCAGTACTAGCGCAGAGTCATGCTTGAATGATGGAAACATTTGTACAGACATAAACTGGGGCTGAATTAATCCTTTATATTGGATTAGTGGATAACTGAAGGGAGAGAAGAATGGTATGAAAACCTGCCGTGTTCCCCGTAGCACCATAGAAGAGGCATTCCGAAGCCGCTACAGGTAAATCATAGCAGTTGGCACCTCTGGTGTGTGTGTGTGTGTGTGTGTGTGTGTGTGTGTGTGTGCGTGTGTGCGTGCGTGCGTGCGTGCGTGCGTGCGTGCGTGCGTGTGTGTGAGAGAGAGAGAGAGAGTGTGTGTATGTGTGAATGTGTGTTAATCATACAAATGTACTATGTCTGTGGTCATACCAAAAACTATAAAAATGGGACCCAATGCCTCCCTGCTTGCCACTCGGCATCAAGGGTTGGATTGGGGGTAAATCCCTGTATTTGTGCAACAGAAACAGGAGATAGGCTCCTGCTTACTTTTACTTACTAACATATATTAATTTATTACATTGTATAATTACATTTTATATTGACTACCTTTCTCTCGAGAAAAATTTCAGTTCGAACTCTTATGTTAAATATGTCTAGAACTGTTGATTTGATCAAGGTCCAAGAGCCTATACTGTACTATACCTGTGTGTCTCTTTATAGCAGACAGAGGAATATGGACACTCATCCCTGTCTCTCTGTCTGTCACAGTGAAACCTGTCATCCCTCCATCCTCCACCTCACTGGGGAAGTCAGGTGATTCTCGGAGACTCCCCCGACACTTCACCACACGCACTCCATTGTATCGAAGATAGCATCTGGGGAGGAAACGGAGTGGCTTATCACCTTTCATATACATAAGATGTACTATAGTCTAACAACGTTCTGTACATTAAGTTCTATACAAATCACCTTTACCTGCAGATCACTAAATAAATACTTCCAGTTGTAAATACATTTTAAGAATGGGAACTGACGTGCCAATCACCACTAAGTGTACAGATCATGGTTGGTCTACATACGTTACAGTGTCAAAAATAAAATTTAGTCCAACCAGTTCCATGGAACATACCAGTTAAGGCCAGGTGAAAGCAATGATCAATTGTTGATTTGCTATTATTATATTGTTGTATTATATCACATATAACTAAATGCACTTGCATTAAATGGTCAGCAGCTGTATCTTCCTAGCCTGGTTATCAGACTGAAGCTAGCAGTCCACTCAGTGGATTTGGCGGGGTCTATGGTCTGGAGCCAGGCTAGTATCTTCCCTGACACCTCTAGCAAACTCACGCCTTAAGCCTTAATTAACCCTGTCGCACATGGATAAAACTCGGACACCAAACATGGTTGCTGCAGATGATGTGGTAACAATAAGTGCTGAGGAGCAAACAAACCAAAACACAGAGAAAATATCTGCGACCTTTGACAGTTCATAATGGCTGCGTAACAGCCCCACACTGTAAGAGAATCCCTTCTGAACTACCATTTTGTTTGCTGGAGCAGTTCCTCATTGACAGTAATATTTATTGTCTATGTATTCAATTAAAATGTTGATCAAATGCTATTTTTTCATTACCTTCATGAATAGATAAGGCTATGTGGACAAAACATATTCACCTGGCTTTCATTATTGCTCTCGTTAGGGCACAGTGTATCAGCCAGAGCAACAGAGCCTGGATAAGCTTTGGCAAAGAATGGCAGTGATAATCTATATTAATCATATCATATACTGTACTGTATACCTATAAGCATTCATGATCTCGTCGAGATCTTCCTGGTACTGTTCCAGCGCGGCCTTTGCAGCCAGTGTCTCTGGTCGGCCCTCAAGTCCAGCGAGGTGCACCAACATCTGGGTGTGAAATAACGCTCCGCTGGCCCACTGCCTCAGAGTCCTAGAAGAAGTGAGAAAAGGAAATGAACACAAACAAATGCACGCAAACTCACACAAAGAAAGCACATACAAGCCAGGAATGGAAGGACTACTCCATTTAAAATGTGGTCAACCACACTCTACTGTATTACATGGTGTCTCATTTCCTTCCAGCAGGCCAGTTTTAGCTGTGTGAAGGAGAGGCTGACTTGAGGCCTGTATTCTAGTCTATTTTATTCTACTCTGATGAGCCATTATTCCAGTGCATTACCTGGTGTCACATGTCCCTCCCAGTAGGCAAGTCTTTAGCTGTGTGAGGACCAGGCTGAGCTGAGCCTCCAGCCTCTCTGTGTCCTGCCTCAGTCGGTCACAGTCGCTCAGGTTGATCCGACATCGCTTCAGATACTCCTCCATCAACTCCTGAAGCTCCCACACCCGCTGCTGCAAGAGGGGAATCACAGCGACTTGGGAGTGAGTTGAATATTCGCTTGTGGTGAGGCATAACACAGTATAAAACTCCAAAAAAAGCCGAAAGACAACAAAATATATGCATACATTTATTATCATACATTTATTATTTATGAACATCTTCTGAACTTTTTTGCAACGCTCAGATTGAGATCATCGCTTTGCTATTTCTTCTAATTATGGTCCTTATTCATTTATTTTATCCCATTATTTTACCTGGCTTGAGGAGGACCCTGCTGACCTCCTGGTCCCCTCTGACGACCGCCTTGATGTATACGCTATCTCCATCACCATGGAGACAACAAGTCCTACCAAGCTAGCCAGACGGGGCTCGTCTGAGAACGCTGCTAGTCGGCCAATCAGATCCTTAAGGTAGGCTGGCGCTCTTTTTCCCATGTCACCTTGAAACTTTACAGAGGAAAGAGCAAAATACCATTGGTTCACGCAGAAATCTGTCTTTTTTGGAGTGGGGCAGGGTTTACTCTCTGCTTCAAATTGTTCTTTAGTTAATTATAAAAGTACTTCAGATTAACCACTTGAACCCTAGCGTTTCTGTGGCTATTCTGGGGTGAGCATTTGGTGAAAATGGCAGCTCTACAAACTCTACAAACTCATAACGCTTCGTGTTGTGAACTTGTAAAATTATCAACTATTTGTTGTAGTGGGGAAAAACGAAGCCGACCCAATATATATCCCTGGGGACCCACGTTCAACTAAGTATATACGGTTTAACACTATCAAACTAGCAACTAACAGTCAATGACAATTTACTGCTTTTCAACTCTGTTTCCGTTTCTACTTTCCTATTCTTCCAGGTAATTAATTGTATTCACCCATTGTCTCCCATCGAAATTAGTTCCAGATCAGACGCCTAGCATGAAAAACAGTAGTACTCTGGATCTCAAGGAGGGCAGTGGAAATCACTGATTAACGTGTCAAATCGTTAATGCTCTCACTATGCATTACTCTGTCATCCACAACCAAGCAAACATGGTAAATGAGATTTGAATGTTTTGACAGTTAGTGTAATAGAACGTCATGCAATCTCCAGTGCAATCTCCAGAGATGAAACGATGCGAGATGTTTGGAAATTAGGATAGACTTTAACTGCAAATGATAACGAACAGTGTTGTGGATAGGATGTATTTCACTGTACAGTAGCTCACAATTCACATCCATTTTTCACCTTTGACAAATACTCCCTTTAGGCAATTTTACCTTCTACACAGTCCGTATACAAAATTATATAATGGTCTTTCTGCTATTGCAGCGTTACTTCATCCATCTGAAAGTGAAACTTGAGTGTCCAACCAAATGGACCCATTTGGTTACATTTGTACACAATGAATACTGAGTATTTCAGTGTATACGCACAGCTGACACCAAAGATTACTTTAACCTGATTCACCTGTCGCAGGTGTTGTTGGAGGCAGGTCCTCGAATCCAAGCTTTGCCCTGGATTGGCCTGGAGAAGAGGTTGGGTGATGCCCAGGTCAGGTAATGCCCCGGCCTCTGACATGGCATCATAAATGAGGGAGCCCAGAGCAACAACTGCAGGTTGAGGACAGGACAACTGCAGTCCCATGATGACGTACACAGGGTATGTCAGGTTAGATCATAGATGCATAACAAAATACATGGTACATCTGTAAAAGCAGCAGGGAGAGAGAAACAAATGCTGTTTAATAACAAAATATGTTGCTTAATTAAACAAGACTTGAAGCACATGCTGTCAATTATGTCTCCTCAACATCAACGGTTCTCAACCTTTTACATTTCGAGGTCCCCTTAACTCTGACAGTATACAAATGGAACCAAATGGAACCGTTAGGGTTCATTTGGTTCCATTTGTACACTGTCAAGAGTTATAGACTTGTAAGGGTTCATTTAGACCCCTGAAAGGAACCCAGTCCCATGGATTGGAATCCACTTAACCAATGCTCTACATGATCTATATTGTAGCTCATGCAGGTATGAGCCTTGAACATGACATAAGAGATAAGACAAACCCCACATCTAGGACTACATAAACTTTGCCACAAGGTGAATGAAAAGCAGCAGTTCTCTGGAAATAGTACTCTTGATTGTATACACTTTCTACACACTTTCTACGGTGTTTGGTGCTTTATAATGTCGTTTAGCAAAGCGTTATAACGTTTAAATACCAATGTCTCTGCCACTACACTCTCCCACTAATGCAGTGTTTACAAAATGCAACATAAATGCAGTTCCGTTCGTTGGTCTTTACATTCCATAGCCCGGGGTGGATTCTTGCGCAGTGATTGGCTAGTTGGTTTAATACAGCCAATCACAGCGTTACAGTAATTCCAGGATATGGGATTTGTACTCTACACTTTCGTTTCCTTTCTGCACTGAAGACACAAACAAGACAACTGCGGAGCAGAGTATGGGCTGTGGCAAAACTATAGCTCCATCTAGCGGTAGTATAATGCTACATGAAGCGTTCCTCGTCGTCTGTCCAAGGGCTTCCTGCAAGGTTGAATGGCTTTTTATTTCTTAAATGGGACATATCCTTAACAGGCTCTCTTTTTTTACTTGATAAAAATATGGGGCCAGGGGGTTTGGGAGTTATAGACCTGTCAGCTACTGATACACTGCAACAGGAAATAAACTTAGTTGGACCCATTTAGAAGTTGTCAAGTGTGAAAAGGTCTGTAGGAGCTCTTCTACATTAACTGGGACAAGGGCTTTGAACTTTAATACCTCTGCCTGTCTCTCTCTCTCCATCTCTCTCTTGGTGTGTGTGTGTGTGTGTGTGTGTGTGTGTGTGTGTGTGTGTGTGTGTGTGTGTGTGTGTGTGTGTGTGTGTGTGTGTGTGTGTGTGTGTGTGTGTGTGTGTGTGTGTGTGTGTGTGTGTGTGTGTGTGTGTTGTGTGTTATAAGATAATGGACATGATCACACTATTGAGGAAGGTGGCACCACCACAATTGTCATGTTGCAGAAATGGCAGGAACATGGACATGTATGTATTTCTGTTCTGACTAAAGAAAATTTGAATTTGAACTTTGAACTTTGAACAGAAAAACGTACATGTCCATCCATGTTCCTGTCATTTCAACCTAATGTTATGTGGTTCTCACTCACTCGCTCACTGCCTCACTCACTCACTCACTCGCTCGCTCACTCACACAGAAACAGGTACAGACTACAGACTCATGCGCGGGCATACTGTATGCACACACAATAGATTCATACTTTCATCTGTCCCTTTCACTCATTCCCACCCATTCTGCATCCATCATTTTCCTCCCTCTCTCTCTCCCTCCCTCCCTCCCTACCTTCCTTTCCTCTGCTTCCTTCCTACCCTCTGTCTTATTTACTCCTTTCACTTTCACTCACTTTCACTCCCTCCGCACACCTACTCCCCCCCCGCCCCCCCAGCTCTTTCCCTATGTCCTTGTTCTTTTCTGCTATCGTCTACAGATGTATTCTGTCAGCCAGATGCTGTGTTTACTGGCTGAAGGCCACTGCCAGGGGAGAGACTGTGTGTGTGTGTGTGTGTGTGTGTGTGTGTGTGTGTGTGTGTGTGTGTGTGTGTGTGTGTGTGTGTGTGTGTGTGTGCGTGCGTGCGTGCGTGCGTGCGTGCGTGCGTGCGTGCGTGCGTGCGTGCGTGCGTGCGTGCGTGCGTGCGTGCGTGCGTGCGTGCGTGTGTGTGCACGTGTGTGTGTGCGTGTGTGAGTGCGGTGTGTGCTTGTATGTGAGATAGAGATAGAGATTGAGCAAGACATTTAACTGTGAGAGGAGATGCAGAGGAAGAAAGAGATGCAAAGAAAGAGATCAGATGTATCTATGTACATATACTGTATGTACGTAGGCTACATACATACGGATAGACAGACAGACAGACAGAGGTGATGCTATGGTGTCTCAGAATACAGGTTGACCTGGATTTGTCTTGTACTCAGGATGGACATCAATGCAATCACAAGAGTTCATTACGCTGGACCCCAGAAGGCAACAGAAGGAAAGCGAGACCGAAAATGGCTAGGCATAGAATGACCGAAAAGGAACTCCATGGCAACACCATCAGAGCTGGGGGACCATAGAGAAGATTTGCTGATGTGCCAGCTGATGTAATGAGGATGAGTAGTATACCAAAAAGGATAGTCATTTTGTATTTTATTTAATCAATTATAAAATGTATTATTTTTTATAAAGTATAATCAATGTTCTATAATACTGAAAAGATCTAGCAGATCTAGCTTATAGATGGGCTATGTTTTATAGATGGGCCATTTTTTAAATCAATTTAGTTGATTACAATAAAAATTCAATTAGATTATTTTTCCTACTTCGATTCGTTGATATAAAATCAAGAAATATAAAGAAATGCACTTCTTGATTCTTAGATTAATTGAAAAGGTAATCAATAGAATAATCGCTAAGGAAATAATTGATAGTTGCAGCCGTAGTATGTTGATGACTACGTCCTGTTTGTCATGCACCTCTCAATCCTTCTCCCTCCCTCTGTCCTTCTCTCCTGCTCTATCCACTTTCTCTCTTGTCACTTCCCCTCTTCTCTCTTCCCCCTCACTATTTTCCTCCTTTCAACTCTCTCTCCCTCTCTCTTATGTTTCTCTATCTCCCTCTTTCTCCCCTCCTTCCATCTTTCTATGCATTTCTCCTCTCCTCCTCTCTTCTTCCTTTCTCCTCTTCTCCGAGATGCGTGCGCTGCTGTCATAGTTCTCTCTCACACACTTGACACACTCGTCAGGGAGGGGTAAATATTTAAATGTATTCACCACACACACACACACACACACACACACACACACACACACACACACACACACACACACACACACACACACACACACAGCTGAATTCTTGGCAATGTGTGACAGCCTCCTTAGATTAGAAGTAAAGGTTTTGAGAAATGCTTTATCCCCATCTCTCTGTCTCTATCTAAAGGTCTCATTTCCATCTGAGTTTGAGAGGAGAGGAGTAAACAGACTGAACTTAGTTTCAACTTGCATAATCATCATGCTATCAGCCTATCCTTCTCTCACTCTCTCTCACGCTCGCTCGCTCGCACGCACACACACACACACACACACACACACACACACACACACACACACACACACACACACACACACACACACACACACACACACACACACACACACACACACACACACACACACACACACACACACACACAGAGAGATATATGAGAGAGAGAGAGAGAGAGAGAGAGAGAGAGAGATGAGACACTGAGATGAGACACTCCTGGGCACTGATTAGCCTTTTAGACAAATAGAACTCCCTTCATGGCAATTATCATTAACAGATGTTCCCACTTCAAATGGCCACAATATGTTATATAACATGGGTCAGACATGAATCACATTTACATTAATGTGTGTGTGTGTGTGGGGGGGGGGGCTTCCTATTGAAGGCAATGCTTTAGGTTCCACAAAACCACTTATTATGTTCACAAGACAGCTATACCACCATTTTGTAATAAGTTGGTCTTTCAATTTATTGACAACTTCACAAAATGGTTTTGTGTTGCGGCTAATGTGGATTAAATCGGCACTCCTTCACAGTGTTGGCCGCAAGTTAATGAGAGGTTCAAAATTCATATTGATTAGGCATCAAATAAAATTAATTGTAGCTTTGAGGAGAAACAATGACAGGAAGTCAAGCAGCTGGACAAGAAGCAAATGTCAAATTGTGGCTGAGCTCAAAATGGATAGAGTAGGCTATTAGATAGTACATTTGAGTTACATATCTTTTTTGATAAATAGCTTTTATCATATTTGGGCAAAATGAAGAAGTTGCCATACCTAATTAGTTTTCTTCTTCTTTTTTTCCCCAGCCCAGCTAGTACTGGGGCTTTTTGGAATGCGATAGCGATATTAATCAATCTAGCCGTAAGCCATCCAACACATTGGTTCCAACAGGATATCTTGAAAATGATTGGCTGGATTGACATGGAATGTTCTGTTCACCTTATTGCTCCCCAGACCGCTAACAGTCCACAGATATTGGTGAATACATGCCCTTTGCCATAGCACGACCCTAAGGCAATGCTTTTCGCTTACACACAAGATATCTACATTTTATGGCTACAGAGTGCCCTCATGCTTCCTGGAGGAGATTTTGGTGACCCCACTTACACACAAGATATATCCTAATTGAATTGACAAGTTGCCATGACACATGTCTGTCCAACACTTTGGTCCCAAACAAGATATCTCAAAAACATGTGGTGTTAGTAGCAGCACAATGTCCCTAATTTGGGCATGTCATTGGCAGAACGTTTTAAAAATTTTAGAAGTTCACAAAGTTTCAAATTTTTCGCAAGCTCACCGTGCATAGCAGAACGACGTGTTGTGGACTTGTAGATCGCCTATTCTCACCATAAAACACTGTCATACGGTAAGGTATAAAATAGGGCTTATGTGGTTAAAAGGTTTATTTATGCCTGTAGGCTAAAGACCTTTGAATTGCCTTACTGTGTGAACTGCGCTATGCAAATAAATGTGCCTAACCTCAGAATGGATGGCCGAGTCAGACATTGCTGTCTGGCTGGCAGTCACACCCAGAGCAAAGAACTGTTCAGATCTGTTTGAGTTATAAGGCCTTTCGATGTTGACCGATCGTGTGGACCGCTTTCTCACACATTCTCCGTCTTAATCTAAAAGTCACTCACCTTCTGTGTTTGTCTTTAGTTTTTGTTCTCTTTTCATCACACACCCAGGCTATTTCTGTTGTCTCTCTCTCCATTTCTTTGTTGGTACCTCTCTCTCATTCCTTCCCTGTCTCTTGCTGTCTCTCTCTCTGTCATTATATCCATTGATAGTTCTATTCATAAGTCAAAGTGTTTGTGTTGACTCTTACATTTCATTTTTGGCTCATGTACCCAGAGCAGCACATAATCTGGAGAACAGCAGTAATTAGCCGGGTGTATTGATGAATGTGAGACTCTGTGCTCCTGTGTGTTTGCTCCACATTATCCTTCGTTCCCCTCAATCACCTCTCTCTGTATGTGCAGTTGTGCACATCATTTATGCCGTGTCTCTCTCCTCCTGTTGTCTCTCTTCTCTTCTATTTTGCTTTTCCTCTTCACATCTGCCTGTCTGTCTTGGTCCACTTGTCTCCTTTCTTTCTGTCTTTCCCTGCCAGCCTGTCTCTTTGTGTCTGTGTCTGTGTCTGTGTCTGTGTCTGTGTCTGTGTCTGTGTCTGTGTCTGTCTGTCTATCTGTCTGTATCGCTCTCTCTCTCTCTCTCTCTGTCTCTCTCTCTCTCTATCCCCCATAGAGTCTCTGTTTCTGTCATTCTTCCTCTCCATATCCCCGCACCCCAAACTCCTTCTGTTCTGTGTTTATGGGGCGTGGAAGAGAATGAAAACAAGTTTAATACAAAGCGATAGATCATGCCACATCTGGGGCTGGGTGGCGGCCATTTTGTGGAGCTAATGCATTTTATTCAGGACTGTTGGGAGTAATTATTCGAAATGGCAGCTGGTGAAAGGAGTATTAATGTCCCCTTTCTACATGGATACATCCAATATTACGGGCTGATGAAGACGGTCACCGACCCAAATTTAAAGAGAAAGAGGGAGACGAACTGATGAGAGAACTTGTGCATTGCTGCTGACATATGAAAATCTTACTCCAATTGTTGTAACATGGGCAGGTCTTGAAAGAGTTTGAGTGTCTCATATGTCAAAGTCCACGACTTCTAGGGCACTTGAGCGGTACAGCGCTGTTAAAGGTGCCTGCCCACTAGGACTACGCAATATATCGAAAATGTCACCATTGCAATATCAACATGCACAATATACATATTGCATTTGCAATATACAATATACAATAATCAGTGTGTTGAATGTTTTCAGTGTGTGCATACAGTAGGCTTTTCATTGTCCTGGTTTGCAGCCAACCTAAGGCAGAAAGACAACTGGGAATTATAATGATAGCTTGTACCATTTCCGTCTACACCGAGGGACTCGGTGTACTGTACCTTAAGAATTGGTACTCAGCATAAAGGATGTGTGATGGATCATCAGAGGTGAGGTGACCTTCTGAGCTAGTCTGATTACAGAATGCTCATATGTGGGTTGGGAAGAGGGCTATTGTCGGACTCCAATGGTTTTCATGGCCACATCCCCCAGCTGATTGACCATGGCCTTAAGATTGGTGGACAAACTACCAGACCTGGACCACAATCCATACCTGATAACACTTCCACTGGCAGAAAGATCAAAGAGGAGAATTACGTTCTGCCTCACACCAAAACCGCTCAGCCTATGGAGAAAATCCATTATCTGTTGAAAGCAGATATAATCCACAGGAACAGTCCAAATTCATAAGGAGTCGATGTTTACACCCAAGTATTAGTATGGGGTAACCTGAGCAATAGGCTAGTGGTTGAATAGCCTATTATTGTGTCCACCAGGCCGAAAGCGTGGCCGAGACTGTTTTCGCCCCTGTCCGTCCGTTCGTCCGTCCGCTAATCTACGGCACAGTCGGACAGATTGCTGTGAAACTTTGCCCACACATTCCCACTAGGCCAAGGAAGAAATGCCATCCTACATATTTCAAATCGGCCTCATGGTGGCGCTATAACAGGCCGGTTCCTGTTTTTACCTACAACTGGACCGATCGGTGTTCTTCACATCAGCCTGTTATAGTGCCACCAGGAGGCTGATCTTTGCTAAACACTTTTTTTATTACTAATTTTTCAAATCACCTCATGGTGTCGCTACAACAGCCCACTTCATGTTTCGGCCTATAACTCTTGAACCGTAGGTCATACATACAGTCAATCAACATATCTTCCCCCTCGATTCCTTGGATCATGATGCAATTTGTAGGCCCTGTTTCTGACAGATTACATTTTATGCCAGATTGCATTTTCTTCTCACACATTTTGCTACTACTCCTACAGATTTTGTCCAAAACTCACAATTCGGTACACATTATCTCTGGGATCATGTGATCAAGATGTATGAGTCAGATCTTTCTGATCCCATTCAATTTGGCTATGACTGCCTTCCAAGGTTTGCAGACCCTGGGTAGGCAACTCCGAGGAGCACAGGTCATGGTGTCTGTCACACCACTGCACAAATGAGTATCCAAGAGTTATAGAGGCTGATGTGTACCGATCAGAAAATTTGATGTAGCCTACTGATGCTGCATCTGTAGTCATTTTGAAAGGCCTGAAAAACGAACACAGCTCTGTGGGGCTAAAACTGGGAGTTGACTTCACAGTTTGCAAAACACAAGTTAATGCAAGTTAATTCCTTTGGACATGACATTTTAGGAGAAGGGACAGCAGACATTCCATAGAGCTGGAACAAAATGATAGAGTCCACAGACCTTTGAAAAATTGTGCATCATGCCCGAGTAAGCTGTCAATGTCTGTTTATAAAGTTTGTGGAAAGGTTGCATATTTATTAGTTACTTGCCTTAGACCAAGTTGTTGCACAGTATGAAATAAATATCAGTGGGGTGGGGTGCACATACAATTCTGCTGACAGACAGACAGACAGACAGACAGACAGACAGACAGTAAAGGGAAAAACTTGGTTTAAACTTGGTAAGGGAAAAAGATACAGAGGTATGCTGAACAAGGAAAGGTGATAGAAGAGAGGAGAGAACAGACTACAGAGAGTGAGAGATTAAAAGACTTGTGTGGGTGCACTTGTACCTGCCTGAGGGTTTGTTTGCACTTTCTTCCGTAGTTAGCATAAACACCTGTTCAGACCCACTCAAAACACCCACTGGCTAGCACACTGCAGTGTGTGTGTGTGTGTGTGTGTGTGTGTGTGTGTGTGTGTGTGTGTGTGTGTGTGTGTGTGTGTGTGTGTGTGTGTGCGTGCGTGCGTGTGTGTGTGCCATCTGAGTGAGATACAAAATTAAATCTTGTTTGTGTTGTGACCTTTCTGTGGCTTTTGTTTTATATGTCATGTGAATAATGCTAATATTTTACAACGAGCAATATTGACACATTAATACCCCAACAACATAATTATGTAAATACTAGTTTCCATTTAAGAAACCCAGTGACTCTTTGGCTGTAAAGGGGAGACCCCTACTGGGAAGAACACGCCACTGCAGTCCCCGTGGCTCACTTCCAGTGTTTTTGGGCTTGTTTCTAGTGTAGTTGCTTATTTGGGCTTGCTTCCTAATGTTGTTTCCACCAGTGGTTCTCAAACATGTCAAGGACCCCCCAAATAAATATGCATTAGTCTGCAGACCCCTCATCTGAAAACATGTTATGCCAGCAGGGACCCCCATACAAGAGACACAAATATTCCGCATTTTTTCACATTTTCTTCCAAGATTTCTTTGAAAATAGCCACTACATAGATTTCAATTGCTGATGTGGCATATTATAGTGGCTTCTTTTGGGCTTGTTTTTATAGACCCGGTTGCTTATTTATCTCTCTAAACCTGGCAACGCTGCTCACTTCCGTTTCCGATGTAAACAAGCAATATGGACTCATCCACGGCATACTATCAGACCATGTGAGATTGTAATTTCAAACGCGAATATTTGTGCCTATTGACAAAGAAAAACCCGTCATGAGGGAGCCGACTTGTTGTAAACCGAGTGCTGTTCGATATTATTGCACTGCTGGTAACGGTATGGAGCAGTTTTTAGTTCAAGAGGTGAAGTCGAAGCTTGCAGCTGAAGATGTGAGTGCTTTTTTTGTATTATCACGTCAAGACTTGTGATTAACACTGACTGCCGCTTTAACCATTACTACCTCTTACTAGCACTACTATAGCCTTGGATCAAGACTATCGTAGATCAGTGGTTCTCAACCTGTGGGTCAGGGTCCCCACATGATTTTTTTTTTTTGGGGGGGGGTCCCTAGATGACAATGAAGTGACAATTTAAGGACTTATTAAAAAAGGACGTTTTTAATACCTAAAAAAAAGACCATTACTGTGTCAAAATAATCAACAAACTATACTATAAAAACTGTTTGTTAATTTACAGGTTGTAAATTGTTAAATTATATAAGAAAGTATAATGCCTCAACTCCTATATTTCAAGTGCTTATCAGGGTGGGGTGCCCCCAGTTATTAATTTGGGGGGTCGCGGCCTGAAAAGGTTGAGAACCACTATCATAGATGTATTTTATCGAGTCTGACTTTTGCTTTCGTATCCACGAAAGCTAGAGTCAGACTCGATAAAAATACATCTATTATAGTCTTGATCCAAGGCTAGAAGTACTACTCACTACTCACTGTCAAACACCACCGTCGTTGTTTGCTGGTGTTGCTGATTGTGTTGTTTGGTGTTTTTTGTACAGGTGTGTCAGTTAACGGGTAAGGTGCTGTTCAGCACCTCTGCAGGGATCGACAGAGTCAGAGAGCTCAAGTCTGCAGAGAGACTCTTCCTTCTGCTGAGACAAGACTTGCCCGTCAAGCTGCCTGGCCACTTTAGCTCAGGTCAGCTGCGTCACCTTCAGTAATGCATTACAGGTGGTATAGTATAGTGAATATAATAAGACAAAATAAGATGGTCTGAAAGAACAAGGTTGTAGATACAAGCGACCGATATATATTTTCTCTGGACGGTGGCTGGCACCTTCCTTAGGCAAGGTGAGAAGCTCAGTCGGAGTAGAGCCAGTGCTCCTTTGCGTCGGAATGGTTAAGGTGTTTTTTATTGTTGCATCCAGTAAGGATGCCTCCTGGTCGCCTCCCCAGAGAGGTTTTCCATGCATACGCACCTGGGAGGAGGCCACAGGGAGGACCAGGTCAGGAGATTATATCTCCCTGCTGGACTGGGAATGCCTCGGGTTCCCCCAGTCAGAGCTGGCTGATATGGCCAGTGAAAGGGAAGTCTGGGATTCTGTGCTGGAACCATTTCCTCCATGATCTGACTCCAAATAAAGCCCATGACGATGGATAAAAATAAGATGAGAGATAGAGATAGTCCTGAAATAGAGAGCACTCAGCTCACAGGATTAATCCTTGTAACACAAATGTGTCCTATCAAAGAAAACCCTGACCTGTTGACTCATTGTTGGTTGCTCTTGATAGAATTGTCAAAATAGAAACAAACAAAAATATATATTTACTGTATACTAAATAACATGGTGCTCCTCTGTTATAGTTGTTCCTTTTCCACAGTCTTGTATAATATAATGTAATATCTGACAATGCACTTTTTGTTCCTTTTCGTTTCTCCACTGGAGGAGAAACACTGCTCTAATAATTATATTATTTTCTTGATTCTTTTTAGCCAAGGCTGCCTCTGAACTACGGTCTAGACTGCTGGGTGATGCGACAGAATGGACCAGTGCTATAATGACCTGGAGTCGCCTGCAGGGGGTGCTAGATTGCAGAGGCACCTCTGTCGACTCACACAACATAGCAACGGGACTGACAAAGGGAAAATGTGAGGAGAAGAGGTGGAGTGACAGGAAAGTGGATGAGATGGAAAATCAGAGTGGGGACGCAGAGTGTAGGATGAGAAAAAGAGAGTGGGAACATGGAGAGCGTGGGGTTGATAGAGCGAAAGGGACAGAGAGAAAGAATGAGAAGGTTGGTGGCGTTGATAAGTCTTGCAGTGATGTACAGAAAGAATCCTGGAAGAGACAGAGAGAGGAGGAAGAGAAACTAACTGACAGCAAAAGAGAGGAAGGCGAGGGAGGGATACACCATCTTGGTGAACAACAGCATGGTGAGGAGGCCTGCGGTGTTGCACAAAAAGGACCATGGACACCAGAGTGTAAGAGAAAGAGGGATGATGATGAGGGGGGAGGAGAGGCTAGTCGGATGAAGATCGAACAAAACAGTGGAAAAGAGAACGAGACATCAGAGGTCAAAGGTAACAGAGAGGAGGAGGAGAAGGGCACGGAAGAAATAAATGAGGTTGAGGAGTTGAGTGGCGACAGGCAAAGTAGAAACCATGCAACTGTAACGGCAGCACTGTGTGACTGTAGCAAGGAACCGGACAGCCACAACCACACAACACATGGTAATATTTACTTTCTGATACTGACTGACTGAAATCATAATTCTTAGACATTTCTTGTTTATTTATTTATTCATATATTTATTATTTGGTAATCATTTGTAATGAAAAATACACTGCTCAGTGGTCACCCAGTACCCAGTACCAGTATTACACGTAGCTTAGGTGCTGAAGCTAAATAATATCGAACTGAATGAACAGAGTATCTGCACTCTCAAATCGTTTTTATATGAGCTTTAGGTCAGAGACCTCCTTCAAGGCACATTTATGATCACTATTGCAATCACTGCTACTACTACTTACTATATGTCTTCTGCTGTTATCATCTGCTACCACATTCGCTGCTACTACTATTACTCCAACTGAAAGTACTAATACATCAACATCTAGTATTATTATTGTGGTCATATTAGAATTAATAGTCGAATTTCTGCTGCACTTCAATAGCCAATGTTAAATGACAGTGTATCCCGAATCACTTTGTATGTTGAAGTGGAGGCCACAGACTCAAAAGAAAGGGAACTACAGGAGCCTAGCAGGGACAAACTGCTTCAACCGTCTCCTACAGAACCTGTCACCTTCAGGATCAGCTGCAAGTGCTCTGGAGCTCTAGCCAGATGGTTCAGCACACAGGTATTCATGTAGAATATAATCGTATACCTATGTAGCACATTAAGAATCTATTGCTGTATGTGTGAGTGTGTATACACATACAGTTTATTAAAGGGATAGTTCACCCCAAAATTACTTTTTTTTCCTATCGATTACTCACCCCATGGAGCCTTGAATTCATGGATATTTTTTAGTTTTCGTCGCATTCCTGAGCCAATAATTTAATGACCGGCTCAAAGAGTCTCCATTGAGTCTCCTACTGACCAGTCACCCCGTCATGCTAGATGCTTTATTTGTCCTCGCGGAAATTCATTTTGTACCAAGCAGCCATCAGGATACAAAAAAATCACATAAATACACAATACATAGACAGATCACACAATACATTGACAATACTACACAGCTCCTCTCTTACAGAGAGGAAATGGAATAGGCTACCAGTCATAGTTCAAGAGGCATCAGAGAGAGAGAGAGACTATTTTAACCATGCAATAATCCGGCCACTGCTAGGTACCGAAACCTGAATACACTGATCGTGTCAGCAAATAAATAACCCTGGCATTACCAACAGTATGATAATGTTTGAATATAATAGTCGTTTTTATACGAAACATTAGGAAGGTTTTGCTCCTTGTCCGCTAATAGTAGCTGTCGTATCATTATTTCATATCATTATTTTGCATATATAATTTGTGATGATGTCATCGACTTGCGCCCACAAGTCGTTGTGTCCTTTACTGGTTTGCTTGTATTGTGTGTGTGTGTGTGTGTGTGTGTGTGTGTGTGTGTGTGCACACGGTCACTTATTTTGCATTGTAACCGCATACAGGAGTTGAGTGGTTTGATTGGATCAGGCCTTAGCAGACTGCTGGGTTGGAAGGTTGACCTGAGGAATCCTAAGTTGGAGGTATCATCCTTTGCACACAATTACAAGATGTATTTTATTATATAAACATATTTCCTGTCAGCTTTTATGAGATCTATCTCTTCTAAAAAAAAAAATGAAAGAACTCCCCCTGTTGTTATGGTGATATTGTGTGTCTGTGTTGCTTCTACAGGTCAATGTGTATTTGAGTGATGACCATTGTCTACTGGGGATACCACTAACCAGGTTATCTCATTTGATCAGATTGTACTCGAGTGTATCGATCGATTGTCCCTACTTTAGTTATTTATTTATACATCTTAAGTTTCTGTATAATTTCTCTTGTGTGAATATATTATGTTTTATGCTGTTGAATTTCCCACTTTAGATAATTTCAAAAACGTTGCTGTATGTGATTTTAGTTTTTTCCCTTCTTCTTCAGATTGCCTTTAGCTAACAGGAGCTACATTAAAACCACCGGACTGAGGTGTACAGTAGCCTGGGCTATGGGCTTTCTGGCCGAAATACAGGTTCTCACATACTGATGCATTTTACATCTACAGATGTAGTGATCCTAGCTTTATTTGTAGACAATAAAAGTTATAAAACACATCAGTTAAGTCAAATTTATATTTACTGTATGTTAAGGCTGTATCTGAAAATGTTTTTTAGCCACTCTCACACATGTCACTCATACATGTATGGTCAGTGCATGAAAGTCAACCTCTAGTCTGTTGTTTGTTCAAATGTTGTTTTGCTATGTTTTGTCCAGCCAGGTTTCTGTGTCTTAGATCCAATGTGTGGGGTGGGAACTATCCTTTTGGAAGCTGCACAGGAGCAGAAGGTCAGCACACTAAAAAGCCTGATACTGTACATACTTATTTGTGCGCCAGTGTCGTACCAGAAATAGCAGATCTACAAGCTCACAATGTATCACATCGCAACATGTTGTAAGTGTTTTTGGTGTGCGACAAGGCACGTAGATATCGGGCATAACTCTTTTACTTTTACCTCAATAGTAGGTTAGAATGACAAAAAAAAAATCCTGAAGGAAGTTCATTATCATTAGTCTAAGGGTAAATGTGGTCCTGGGTTACTGATTAATTTAGACCTGTTCTTACAGCACCTGTTAGCCCTGGGCTAGTTTCTTGAATTCCAGTGTGTTGAGTCTTGTTTCTGCTTTAGATGCAATGTTTAAAACTGGATTAACCACTTAAAATAAACCAGTGTGAATTATTCATGGTTTCTCTGTGGTTTAAACTGCTAAATGGGCACCTATGTAAACACTTGGACACTAGAGTTTTAACCACTTAAGCCCTATGTACTGTAGTTGTACAGTGTGACACGCTGTGAGCTTGTAGATCTGCTATTTAAAAAAATAACAATAATAATAATTATGAAAGAAATTCAAAGATTGTTTTTGGTTTTGGGCTTTTTTGCCTTTATTGATAGAGTAAGTAGAGACAGACAGGTAACGGGGAGAGAGAGACGGGGAGTGACATAACAGCAAAGTTCGTCAGGACTCGAACTCGCGATGCGCTGTCAGGCATTAGGAGCCTAGGTGCCCGGACCGCGAGGCCAACCTCCCGGGCCAATAATTATGAACATTTTTGAAAATGTATATATATATATCTATGTATAATGACATGCCCATATTTGGGACACCAGGTTGGAAGTGCTTAATTGTAAGTTGTAACACATTATATGGATAATGTGTATATCTAAAGTAATATAAAATAATTCTAAGCATTCTCCCCTTACTGTCATTCTAAGCATTCTCCCCTTACTTTCAGGATGCCTTTTTTCTGGGCATGGACATTGATGACAAACAGCTGCAGAAGGCCAACGAGAATATAGCATTTGCAAACCTTGCAGACAGAGTTCACCTGCTAAAGGCCTCAACCATGGGTAGGAAAACCTGTGCAAAGTGCGAATTATATTTTAGTATATATTCATAATTTCTCTCATTTTGACATACCATTTACACCAGTGGTTCTCAAAGTGGTGTCCGGGAACCCCCCCCCCCCCCCCACGGGATCTTGAAGAGGTTCCAGGAGGTCCCCTGCTAAATGATAATTAGGAACCAAATGGACCCTTACAGTTCTGTAACTCAGAGTGTACAAATGTTGTTCACTCTGAGAGTTATGGGTGTCTGTGGTCTAATGCGTACCAATCTGGGGATCGCTGAAATTAAAAATAACTATTGATTTACACAACCCTATTTAGAGTGAATATGCACACTGTTTACATATTTGCATTTTGCGACAAATGTCAACATTTAGGTATTGCACGTTAGCCAAATTTTATTTGTGATCTAAATTCAAATTGAAAAAAATAAACATATTTAAAATATTGATTTGATGCTCATTTTAACCTTAGGAAGTATTATATATTTTTTTCCCACATGCATTCCAGAAAGTCCAGAAATTTCATGTGCTGGACCACACATGAACAAATGACATCATCAACTTGCGACTGGCATTGCCCCTATTGAGTGAAAGATTAACTATTTCTAAAATAAATACAATATTTAAGGTGTTTTTGATTTTACATTTTAGTTATAGAGGACAATTATAATGTATTAACACATTGACATTTACCTTATTTTGACGATCCACGGAAAGCCATGGAAGACACGTTGTGGACACGGATGTAAACAAAAGCTGTCTGGGGGGAGGAGGGGGGGTCTTGTCTATCCACCGGAACACTTTTTTTTTTACCGCGATCGTCCATTCTGTTGAATATGGCTCGTTTTCACACATAAAAAGAAGAAATCCGAGCTAGATGTGTTTTTATAAATCCCATAACATAGGAATGGACGGAACTGACGTCATTTCCGTCCATTCCTCCTCTCGCAGTCAAGGGATCATTCATAGGTTGGCGAAGAGCACCCTCTAGCCGTCAAGTGTAATCACTGTAAACATGTTTTTTTTTATGCATATACAGTATGCGTTCTTGCCAGGGAAGTGTTGGATTTGAAAGAACGCATACATGCAGGCAATGTGTCATGTCGTATTTGGCTTATTACTTAGCCAGGGATCCGTTTAAGCATTGTGGGCTAAGGCAAAGAATAGTACATAGTGTAATACTGACTGATGAATGCATTGAACTGAAAGTTGTGTTTTGCCTCTGTGGTGACCAGAGCTCCCTCTGGCCAGCGGGAGTGTGGATGCTGTTCTGTGTGATCTGCCATTTGGCAGGCAGTTTGATACCAAGGAAAACATGGCTGCCAAGCTGATTCACATTGTTACAGAGATGGAGAGGTTGGTTTGTGTGTACAGTATGTGTGTCTCTTGTATGCATGGATGTTGTGTGTGTACGTGTGTGGCATGCATGTTTATTCTGATATTGAGAGACATACCAATTTGGTCCCTCTAAAATGTATGTGTACAGTACTGTACGTGTTAGTGTGTGTGTGTGTGTATTTGAATGCCTTGCATGTCTATTCTGATATGTCTTAAAATATATACAGTACAGTATATATATTGAGAAAGATACTAATCTGATCGTGTGTGTGTGTGTGTGTGTGTGTGTGTGTGTGTGTGTTTGTTTCTAGAGTCCTCTGTGTAGGTGGAGTCCTGGTTCTCCTACTGAGCCCTCAATTATCTTGTTTGCTGAAAAAGCTCCAGGCACACCCAAGCGCTTACCCAACACCTATCCAGGAAACCGTGCCTCTTACTGGGCAGCAACGCTGCTCGTCATCTCTTCTTTCTTCCCTAAAGCCTGAGACCTGTCAGACCAGCCCAGATGTCACACCACCCTGTATCCAGGGAACAGAGATTCAGACTCAGTCTAGTCAGACTGGACTACAACAGGTGCCATCACCCCCCCTCTCCTCCTTGAAGCACCAAGCGTCGCACAGAGTGAGCTTAGGGGCAATTGATGGACTTATACAAAAATATGTCAAGTTATAGACTTCATTCAAAACAAACAGTGATCTTCTCTTTTTAATTATATAAAGATTGTATGTGTTGAACAAAGAATTGTTTTGAGAGTCTTTCTTATACTATGTCTACAGTGTGTCACTGTATGAATAGTGGGTGGGGCTAAAACCGATGCCTTTTCAGCAAAACCCTCAAATAAAAGGATAAACATGCTTACATCACAGTTTACATGGTAGAATAAATGTAATCATAACAATTCTGAACTGTAGTTTTTATGGGTAGGCAAGCTTTACAGTGTGCTCAAAATCCAGCCACAGTATGATGCAAACAGTGTGTGCCTACCCATTCTATTCATAATTATATAGTATTAAAAATTGACTTACAAACTTTAAAGTGATAGTTTGGATATTTACAATTTTTCCTACTTACCCAGAGACCGACAAAGTCATGAATATCTTTTTTTGTCTGCTTGAAGTTTGAGGGTATGTTGAGTGATGATGAGCTTAGTCTAGTTTTAATCCTTGGGTATCTATGGGATCAAGTAGCAACTTCTCATGGAAAAGGACTTTCTCTGAAGCTGAGGGTTTAATATTTTATACTTATTTAGAATAAATAAGAATAAATAAGTGTTTAAAAATGTTTTCACATACAAGTACATACAAAATCCTAACGATTACATTATAGTTTGGTAGGCCTTGTCCAAAATATGCATATTCATCCACCATGGCTGTTTGACATGTCTTTCTTAAAAGTGAAATTAGTGACTATAATTCTGCACTTTACAATGTGTTGATACGTTACACCAGCCATCCATCTTTGGAGAAGTTTAAAGGTGTATTTTGGTACTTTTGACTTTGGAGGGGAACTGCTACTTGATTCCATAGATAGACATCTAGGAATTAAAGTAAGCTATGTTAAGCTTGCAAACACACGAAAAAGGCACCCATGAGATTGTCTGACTCTGGGTAAATGGGAACAATGGCAAATCCCACAAAACCCAACTATCCCTTTAACACTTAATCATATAAAATTGACCCTGTAGTGTAAACTAAAATTGACACTGAAAGCATTGGTGTTGTAGAAGGTTAGTGTTTCTTATTGATATACATATATAATAAACATAAATGATTATAAGAGTATGGAACAGAGTTTTTATTCTGAAAGAACGGAGCACCTCTTGTGGTGTTCTTTTAATGAGAGCAACATACTTACTGTTAACCCCATGGATGTATTAAGAAAGGTGTCGATGTGACGTCTGAAATTAAATGACGTCTAAATAGTTCATAATTAATCAAATCGTGCATTAAACCAGCATAGGAAAACATTGTGAGACATACTTTCGGGTAGGCTTTTTGCTCAAAAGGATTCTAATGTTCCATGGCAACATTTCCAAACATCTTGGAATCATTCATTTATAATTGTTTTGTCTCATCATTTCCAATTTGTTTATCCTGTATCCTGCACGAGTTCTCTCTCTACTGATTGAATAAAATTGGTATCCCGACCTGATGATGTGTTGTTGTTTTTTTGGTTTACTATGAGAGATGGGAGGACCTCTGTTACTGAACAAACAATGACTACTCACAATATCGAGCTATTTAGCACTTATTCTAACAAAACAACAACAACAAAACTTTAATGTATCCATTAACTGTGAGAGCCTACAAAATGTAACCAGATGGACCTCAATAAGACGCAGTTGATGAACAGAAAGTACAGGTCAGGTAGTATTTTGGATGGATGGATGGATGGATGTGTACAGTGTCCTCACTGCTCCCTCTCTGCTCTGCTGCTCTGAAGGGAGGGACAGACTGTGAGACAGACAGACAGACAGACAGACAGAGTCACCGGACCATGTACGTACGCCAACATTCGTGCGCATGCTCCTTGCGCAGTGGACGCCATGTTGAAGCTCCAGTGGGTTCGGGGCTGTTGTGATTTCTCTCTCTGACGCTGTATGTTTTTAAATATTTCGTTTCCCCACATACCCCACCGTGCTTGACACGACCACCGGTACCCCCCCCACCCCACCCGATACGGGAGTCGTTCACGATGAATTCCAGCGTGGACCTGTCCCGCAGGAACCCGCAGGAGGATTTCGAGCTTATTCAGCGGATAGGAAGCGGCACATACGGAGATGTGTACAAGGTAAAAAAAAACAACTGCAGCCCGGCTATGGTAGCACCCAGCAGCTAACTTTTAGCCGTTTGGATGGCAACTGGCAACGTTGTTGACAAAACGGCAGCAATTGTGACACGCCTGTGAGCATTGGACTGAAACAATTTATGTAACGCAGTAGCGCGTTTCCTGCAGCCTATTTCGCAGCTGGGTGGTGGAGAATGTGTCTATCTCTGGTTTGATCCTAGCTCTGGTCCATAGCTTTAGAGGGAGTTCTCCTTAACGCTGTGGTACTTTCGAGCCGTTGCCCGCACAGCCCCGGTAGCGCAGCCACTCGTCTGTAGTAAAAGAATAAAACACTTTCGCTATTCACCAAAACGAAGACGGGTTTAGGATGTTGAAAGCCTACTTTCGTTAGTGGGAAGTTCTGGGAACACTCTGAGTCCAGAAAAGAAAATATTTCACCGGAAGGAAAACATTTTTTATTACTCCGATGCGCCCCTACTGATCTTTTGAATAGACCTTTCCCATTGATCAGTTCTGTAGGGGGCGCAGTGGAGTAACTAAAACATTTTTCCATCCGGCGAAATATTTTATTTTCTGTCCAAAAAGTGTATTTTAGACGTGAGGTGGGGGGCTCCGAGTATTCCCACTAAGGAAGGTAGGCTTTCAACATCTTACAAATGTCTTTGTTTTGATGAGTAGTGAAAGCGTATTTTTTATTTTTACTGCAGACGAGAGGCTGCGCAGCCTGCGCTACCGGGGGTGTGCGGGCAACGGTCCGAAAGTAACCTAGCGTTAAGGAGAACTCCTTCTAACGCTATGGACCAGAGCTAGTTTGATCCCTGAAAAGCGCTGCAAAGAATGACAGCTCCTGGGATCATGATGATAATAATTGCCTAGCAGGCACCAACAATAAAGCATCAACACAACTATAATCATCTTCTTTCTCCCCCTTTTCGATGAACAACGTTGTTATTGATCGAGAAAAACGGGCTTTGTTGCCTGGTTTGCGTAGTGAAAGACGAGGCTAAGCTGGTGAGGATCCATGATGTACACAAGGCCCCGGGCTGCCACAATGCTTATCATCAACATACCAGACACTCCGTATTGATATTTGTTATCATATGGCCAATAGTTTTACTGTTCTGGCTACCATGTCAGGGTTTTATCGTCTTGATGTTCGGTCTGTGATGATCGCCATTCAGTCACCCACTGTTGACGGGCCATGTTGTTGTTTACCAAGGGACTCCGTATCGTGGAATTTAATGTCATCATAATACACTGTAAAATCCTGTTAATTTTACTTAAGAGTTTGTACAATTTGTACATTCTTTGAGATACAAATGGATCAATTTAACACAGTATTCATTTTCTTCTGTTTTAAGCATAGCAGCCATGCACTCTGTCGTGGAATTGAATTCCATAGCTGTGTGTGGGGAGAGAGGCATTTGGCAGCCTGGGTAAATTCATCTAAGTTTTGATAGGATGTAATTATGACGTTTGGTTAACCTCGAGGATCATAATTAGTGTTACAAGTGCAATAAAATAACCCAGGATCAGGAATGTAATGTTGGTTACATTTCTTTGTTTCTTCATGTTTGTTTGTTTATTTATTTATTCTTAATCAGGCTTTTAGGCATTTTATGCCAGGTTATCCCGTTGGTTTCTACAGAAGATCCCAAACGTCTCCCATTATCTCTTCCTTTTCTGTTACACTAATTATATACCTGTCAGGAGTAATCTAGTTTGGGTCTAATTTAAGCCTGTATTTTGCTTTGTTCCAGGGAAGATTCCGGTGGGTCTTCCCAGTGGAAGATATTCTTCTCATAGAGTAGAAAAGTGATGTGTCTGATGTCAGGACCTTTTTAATGGTCAATGTAACTGTTGCATAATGCCAAGTTCACAGGTTTGATCATCGTCTTAAGCTGTCATCTTGAACCTATGGTAAGGTGCTCTGAGTAGTGAGTAGGAACAAATACTATGGCTGGAAAAATATCGAATTGTGAATTTTCAGGCTAGTATTGCGATCATTAGGGTTTGATTCAACTTTATTGTCACATCAGAGGTTTAGGGGTGTAAAGAAGTGCTTGAAATTAGTTTTTGTGCAAGCTCCAATCGTTTTTGTTGCTTTCAGGAAGAGAACAATTAAAAGAGGGGAGGGTGGCACGGAGAGCAAGGAGAAAACACTAAAGAGAAACGTATGTCAGGGATAGGCACAAATCTAAGATATCTACATATATAGGCATACACAGCATAATACAACTGGAACAGTGTGTACATGTCATGAGGTTAGACATAAGGTGTTTAAGGTTAGACACAAAGGTGGTAGCACATTCGGTATGTCCACAAAGCAGCACTGTATGTACATGAGATTAGACATTAAGGAAGGTGCAATTTGTGATACAGTATGTTAAACTCAGTCTTTAGTTCTGTTTATGTTGAGATGTTGAAAATGAGTAAAACTGTCTGCAATTCTGGCTGGTAGGTTGATCAAATATATACTGAGATCAATATTCTCACAAGGTCATTGGTTTGATTTGCCCAACCATGGTCCATTTCCTGTTTAATTATCCTTGTGTAAGACACTGAACCTGTTTTAGGGGTACTGCAGTGATGCCAGCATGTTGACCCCAGGGGGTCAAATGATCCCACCCGCTATTTTGGGCATTATTTACAGATACACAAAATCTGACAATCTAACAATCGTTTGTGCTGTTAATATCGGCTGTGGGGCAAAGGAATCCAAACGTACTATCGTAGAGTGACTTAGTTGTGTTTTGGAGGCAAACATGATACTAAAAGTTCTTTGTTTACATGGCATGAATGCTGAAATTGTTGTTGTAATGCTGTAATAGTTGTTGTAATGCTTCCTATTTGAAATGACTGGTCCCATTTTGGCCTCCTTTTGAGAGTGTAAAACCCTCTTTTTATGTTTTTGATGCAATAGATGGCCAGTATTAGGGTACTTTGGTCAGTCTGACATTAGCAATGTGTTTACTTGAGTTACTGCTAAAAAGTCTATTAAAGCCATTGGTTTTCTACAGTAGATAAATTACATAAAAAGCATGCGTGTGTATGGGGGGGGGGGGGGGGGGGGTAATGTACTTAACAGCCTGATGAACCTGTTGGCTCCACTATTTTTCCCCTGGCCTGAATTCTGCATACATGTGGCACAGCTGGGCAGCCATGGTCTTGGAATGCAGTGGTCCTGACTTCCTGTGTGTGTGTGTGTGTGTGTGTGTGTGTGTGTGTGTGTGTGTGTGTGTGTGTGTGTGTGTGTGTGTGTGTGTGTGTGTGTGTGTGTGTGTGTGTGTGTGTGTGTGTGTGTGTCCTATTGTTTCTGATTGCTACAACAGAGGAAGAAGTTAGAACAGAATGCTCAAGTACACACACAGGTGGATGCATAGTCTGTATCTCTCACACACATACATTTAGAAGGCAACTGGTGCAGCACCATCCTGTTTTGCTTAGTGTTCCACCAGTAGTTTGCTCGTCAAGTGTGTCCACGTGTTTCCAGTGTCCCTTGAGGCCTTGCATGAATTCCTGTTGTCAGTCATTCAATTCATTCGAGTGATCCCTGTAAGTCAATAATAATGTGGGAACACAAACTGTCAGAAATCAAAAGGGTCATATTAGTCTTATAATAGTCCATATTAGATCCTACTTAACCCTGCAATATCTCCCTCCACACAGCTGATTCAAATGAATGATCAATGGCTGTTGCTCTTAGCAGTAGCCTGACTCCTGTGCTGTGTTTCATTCTGACTGGCTGCTGTGACACCTGTATCTCTGCTTGGGGATTAAATGGTGCTTGTTAAGTCACTTAAGCACTTGATCTTGTGGGGTTGTGTTAACACATTATTGTTGATTGATTTGATCCCTCAAATGAATTGAATGACTGACAACAGGAAGTGATGCCCATAATTCACACACCCCCTTTTCCCCAGTAAGCTCCCTTGTGGATAGAGACCTTTCCACAAGGGAGGTATGCGTTTACCTGTCAGGGAGGTTGCTCTGTATCGTTTATGATATTTAGTTATATTTGATAACGTCTGTGTTTGGAGACAATTGAATTAATTCTGCGGAATTTGGGTAAATTCATACTCAGAAGTAGCATTGGAAAACTAGTACTACATTCAGAAATCACATTTCACTGTCCCCACTGAAGTACGTCACATTCCGTCAAAAACATTCCTGAGATTCCTTACATGTTGTGACATTTCTTATCAGTTTGTTATATGTGTCATTATTTAGTTTCATTGATGACACAACTGAGAACTACTTTCCTGCGGCTGCATGTGTGGAGATGTAGTTGCTCATTTTTGAGTCTGAGAATTGTAGTCGATTTGTAGGGGGCCTTTTATCTTCTTACTCTTTGGATAAATTAGTACTTAATTCTTCACCTTCAGTTGATGCTTTGGAACCATATTTCCGTTTTGTAATACAGTTATTATATTACTTAATTTAAAAAACGTGCAGTGCATCTCAGCTGGTAACATTACATGTTTACCTATAGAGACCTCAGCCTGGTGCTTCTCAGCTGGTAACATTACATGTTTACCTATAGAGACCTCAGCCAGCGCTGCATCTATCAGCTGGTAACTTATGGCTTTACGAAGTGCTATTCCTCTATGGAAGCAGTTACTCCTCCAACATTGTCAGACCGTTCTCTGATCCGGATTGTTTGACAACAAAACCTGTGTCGTGTGTGTGCATATGTGTGCGCACGCTTGAAGGCTTGCATGCATGTTGTTGGTTGAGGGGTAAGGCTGGCTGGGGGCATCTCATTTTAAATGCCTCGTCACTCTGGTTCTGAATTAGTTTGAAAGAAATCTTGGAACCATTCTAGTGTCAAATCCTATTTTGAGATTTGCCTGCTCATGTGATGTATCTGGTTGGTACAGGACACGTTCGAACCAGCTCTTGAAAATTATGGGAACATAATGTAATAGGCCCCCATTTAAAAAGAACTAAACAAAAAAAAGGGTTTACATATTTGATAATTTGCTGTATATTATTTGTATGGTGGTTTTGGAGCTCTGTGTTCTTATCTTTTGGTTGTTCTACTTTTGCACTCACTGAAAGCGTCTCTGTATAAGAGCATGAGCTAAATTCCTAAAGTGTAATATAAATGGGAACTGTTTGTCTTTGCCCAGCTCCTGGTGCAGTGTTTTTTCTTCTCAGAAACCTCAGAATTTCAGCTTTGGTTCCTTTGGTCAGGTTGCAGACTGGAGAGGCTGTGTGTATTTGTGTGTGTCAGCACGTGTGTACACTAGTACACATGCATCTACTGTGACATGCATTTAAGTTGCATTTATTTTTTTTACACACATGTGCTCACAGAGCAAAGTTTTATTTGGCCAGTGAGTCGGCAACACTTCCTCCTGATTTGTTCTTAATGTATGTATGTATAAGCGCGCACACACACACACACACACACACACACACACACACACACACACACACACACACACACACACACACACACACACACACACACACACACACACACACACACACACACACACACACACACACACACACACACACACACACACACACACACACACACACACACACAGTAAATGCATTGTTCTGGTGTTCCAGTGTGGCATCAGTGTGTGAAGTGTGCATTATGTGACTTCACAGACCACTAACTAAATGTCCTGAATGCCTACAGTATTAACACTACCAGTAAGACTCCCTAATCGGGAGATAAGCGACCGTAGGTCACATGTATACAGAAGAGGGCTGTAACGGCGATTGGTTCCTAGTTGTGTGGGCAATGTATAGTTTTGTTTGGTGGTCTAAGAAATGTGGTGGCAGGCATGTTGATGACATGAGTGTACACATACTGTGTAGTGTGTAGCAATTTGCGTGTTTTTAGGGGCAAAACTGTAGGAGTAGTGGGCAAAAATGTGTTGTGAAAAGCGGCCTGAAGGTGGCGCTAGAAGAGGGCCATGTGAGAAATTAGGGGTGGGGTGTCCGCGTTGCCTTGGCGGACGAATAGGTACCGGCCGCGGCTCTCCCGGACGCTCCTAGCCCGAGTTACGGCATTTTATGTGAGCTGCAGTGGCAGGGGGTCCTCCACTGGGGGCGCCACCACTTTTGCATCCGTTTTGGAGCACCAGGAGTGGGTGGTCCCCGGGAATGCCCCGTGAGCAGCCCCGTTGGGGTGGTCATTTGGTAATTTGTCCACATGTGCTCATTTTTTACACTTGGGGGTCCCCGAGGCAACTGGGGGTCCCTGGAGCTCCGGGGGTCCTTGGAGGGTGTAGTTTGGCAGGTAAGGAGTGTGTGTGCAAAATCTGGCATGGATCGGGGCAACGGGTGCGGAGATATGAGCAGGGCAAAAGTGTGACGGGACGTGTGTGACGGAGGGACGGACGGACACCTGGAGCAGGTTTCTATAGTAAATGCGACCTACGGTCGCAATTATCTATATCATTCTCTGTACACAGTTTAATTAGTCCGCTTCCATCAGTAGCTGTTCCATCTGTATTCTCATATTCACACACATCACATTGCAGTGTGTCTTCTTATATTTTATACGTGAGCACAGTGCACATGTGAAGAGCACCGTTATTCTGACTCTGTGTTGTGCACTCTGGTAGTTCAAAAACAAATTGCTTTAGCTACTTTTCAAGGTTACAATGATTGCAGAATAAAATGTCTAAGAATGACATGCATATGACATTGTTATGTATGGTTATTATGGGACATGGCTATGCACACTTAAACAGTCAGATCAAAGCAGAAGTGGTTAAAAATGTGTGTGGGACTTTGTGTGCATGGGTGGCATGTCTGCTGGATGCTTGGCGTTAAAAGGCTGTGTTTCAAGGGCTGACAGGTGCACTAGTTAAAAACACTTCACTGAATGCAGTTTTTCACCTCACCTGTTCCTTTCATTGGTTTGTTAGCTGGCAACGAATGAGCCCTGCCGGGTGTTGAGACTGAGCCTGTCCCCAGTTCGAAGAGCACCGCTTTTAACCCATTGAGACCTGAAGCCGATTCTACATGTCTCCTAAATCTCAACAGTATTCTGAAAAACGCATGTTTCTATATCAGTGGTGCTCAATCTTTTTCATGTCAAGGACCCCCAAAATTATGTATTTGGCCGCGGACCCCATCAAAATATGTTGTTCCAGGGACCCCCCAGAAGCAAAGATTTGAGTTAAAAATGTTCGCTTTAAAAATATATATATTCAAAGATTTGCACACATTTTCACAATTTTTCAAAAATAGCAGATCTACAAGCTCGTAGCGCGGCACTCGGTGCCGCGCTATGAGCTTGTATATCTGCTATTTTTGAATAGCCCAAAGTGTAAAATAAGGCTTTTTAGCTCAAATCTAAAAATGACACAGTTCCAGGTCTTAATGGGAAGATGTTAACTATCTCACAGGACCAGTGCGGTTGTCTAAACCAGGGTTACACAAATATCGATCCATGCTTGTTGCGACCCAGCCCACAAGGAAGGAGCACATGGTCTGCACACAAATTAGCTGAGCCACCCGGCCACCCCACAAGCAACATGTTTTGACCAAAAACAAGTTTATCAGCCAAGCTAATGTTTAAAAAAATATTCAAGGAAAACCAAAGCCTGCTCTTAAAAGTACAAATCATCAGTATTGTCAGTATCATTAGCAAATTCAGTTCTAAAACATAGAAATCATTTAATGCAGTATACAAGTGAGCATTTAACACATTTGTTTTCTATTTCATGTAATTGCAATTTATTGTTTTTCAAAATTCCGTAACCTAATAGATCTCGCCCAAGTTTGGGTCCAGCGGCCCCACAGTATGTTCACAACTGGTCTGAAGTGGGAGATGCATTTTTCAAGATGTCATGCTGGCAGCTGACAAGTCAAGACTGTGTTCAGATTGTTGTCCGTGTTCCTTTAGATTTTTGAAGACATGCGTGCTTATCTAACAGCACAATGAAGAGGTACAGAAAGAAGAGAGGAGAGGGAGATGGGATGATGTGTAACATAGGACCTGAGGATGTCAAGCCCGGGACCTTACCATTATGTGATCGGTGCACTAACCGGTTGAACTACCACACTGATCTGTGGCTGTCGGTGTCTATGAACCGCTGGTTTGACCTATACATCATAGAAGCTACACTGTGAAATCTAGGGCTGCAACTATAGATCATTTTCTTAGCTATTATTCACTTTTTCAATTAATAAAATAATCGAGGAGCATGTTTTTAAAATACTACTCAATGATGCAAAGTTGAGAACGATGCAAGTTAGGAGTGCATGCCCCACCCTGTTATGCAATACCCGTACTCATTGTCAGAGTACCTGGGCCGTTGCATCCGTCTGTTTGTCTGTGACTCTGTGTCCCTTTTATGCACGTATATGGAGATATCTGTCTGTTTGCCAGTGTCTGTGGCCCCGCATTTGCAGTAACTAAGAAACTCATCTGCTTACAGTATGTCAGAGTTCACAAAACTGCAAATAAACAGAAAACTGTCTTCGTCACTCTCTTCATATGCCAATGGTTAATGCCGGTGTGCAAGTTCAGATCGATGGGCCCTCAGCCCACTTAGGAGAAAAAAGGATTCACACAGACAGAGGTTTCCTCATTTTATTATAGTAGGATTTATAGTAGTATAATGCCAAAATAGGGATCGATTTATTAATCGATTCTTTTATTAAATCATCAATTACTGATTATTTTTTTAATATAATCGATTAGTTCAATTTGCTGTTACACCCCTAGTGAAATGCTGAGTGTCAATTTAACTCGGTGTACAAATGTAACCAAGTGGATCAATTGTGTTGTTTCTCACATTAGAATGTCTCTTCAAGTGTCATTAACTCTTGTGCGTTGGCGCAGTGTGGCATACAGCACAACCACTAACGGACCACCTCTGTGGTTATTACTTTTATCTAGATGGTACTGACAAGGAATGGCCCAAGAACGTTTTTCCCCTGCTTGTTATCTGACCCTGAGGTAAAGACCGCATGGATGTTTTACGTGTTTGTGAAAGGCACAGGCGAATGTCGGTGCATGAAATGAGCTGGAAACTCTGAAAATGTCATGTCTGGCAAATTGAGGACAAGAGAGTGAGGGATAGCTGACGCGTGTCAGTGGTCTTAAGGCTTTAGGTGTAGCACTAATGATTGGAGAAAACAGCCTTGTAAGTGGGAGGAAGCCGGTTCAAATCTCCGGAACGGCTGGGAAAATTGGCTCAGTGGGAGTGAATTTCTGAAGAGCTTGCTGGTTATCTGAATCTGATCTCAAAGAATTACAGGAACATTTTCTGAATGAGTCTGACCTGGCACAAGTGCTGTGTGTGATATTGAAAGAAAGTCTTTGCTTAAATGTTGCCAAATGCAATATGATTGCTTTTAGTTTTTGTGTGAAAATCGTTAATAATTATTAGATTAACTGGATCATTAGAATGTGCTCAGCTTCAATAAAACTTGCAGATTCTCTGGCAATTGTAATTTGCATTATACTGTGCAGCTCCACCATCTATTCACTGTTGTTTGCTTGTGACGTCAGTGATGTGGTTATTGAAGCTTATTTATGTTCATGTCGCATGTGTTCGTACGTCTCTCTGGATAAAAGCGTCAGCTCAATACCTAAACTGTTAACTGTTGCCTCAAGCAATGCACTTTTTGGAATTGCTGAGTAGCCAATGGTACACATCTGTGTTTATACAGGACAGCTCCCAGTCGCCAGTGTGTGAAGTGAATGAGTCTGACCTCCCCTTCTACTAACTGCTGCTGTAAAGAAATAGTCTTGCTGCCAGATGATTGGAGATCTCTGCCATCCAATCATCTGTGGATTCTAAATGCAAGGTAGTTGCCAGAACGGCAGTGAAAACAGCCGCTAACAAAAGTACGCCACTGCTTTGTAAGGCAATCATGTCAACACCCCCAATATGAAGGACTGCTCAAAAGACTTAGGTTCTACTTAAATAGCTTTTAAAAACTCTTTTCCTCAGTCTTTAGCTGAGTGAAGTGTTTGAGTGAAAGTTCTTATGCAAGTTAGGTGGTTAAACGTGGTTAAAACTGTGGTTAAAACTGGGGGGAAGCACTTGGAGAGTTGAAAACAAACTAGGGATAGCCAAGAGAACTGCATTGCAGAACCAATCAAAGGTCTTTGGGGTGGTCAACGCGATTGGTTTCCAAAGCAGTGGGTGTAGCTTTGTTACCAGCTGTTCTCGCCGCTATTCTAGCAACTACCCGGCATTTAGAAGTATCCAGATGTAACCTCGCGTCATGTAGGTAGGTGGAGAGATTTCTGATCGTCTGGCAATGTGAGACTGGTGGAGAATGATCTCTTACCAGCATAAAAGAGCCATGCAGTCTGACATGTGGTCAAAGGTTAACTTATATTCAAATGTGTACAAGATGGGGCAGTCATCAGGCCAGCTTCTCTCTACTTGACCTAACCATGGTTAACTCTGATCCTGGATCACCTCAGTTCAGTGTCTGTCTACCAGGACTTATCTCATTAACTTGATAGGCCTCCTTATCTCACTCTCGCTCTCCATCTGTCTCTGTCTGTCTTTCCGGTCTTTCTAGCCAGCTCTCTCTGTCTCCATAGCTCTTTATTTATCTCTTGTTTATAGTCTTGTGCTTTAAAAATAGAACCTTGAAATCAGATTTTGAATGCTAGGTAAAATATAATTTGCTTGTGAAGGTATACTAATGATAATAATAATAATAATATTAATAATAATAAATACATAACAATACTATTATTAATATTATTTTCACGGAATAATGCCCATTGTCAGTCGCATCACTCCCTTGGGTCCTCGACGATACGCACAACGAGTTTGATCGGTTGGGCGGTTCTCGCGAATATGCTGGTGACACACTCACACGCACATTTGCATTTATAGTAGGATTATTATTATTTGGGTTGTGTGTTTAGGAACACAAAATGTAACAATCCAAAAGGGTTACCTACCATTAGAAACTTTTTTTAAAAATTGATTACATGTTTTATTGACAGTTTAAAAGTATAGCAGTATCTTAAAAAAGCAGAAGATTATGTGGCCATGAAGGACCAGAAGAAAATATGCAATAGATGCAAGAATATGCAATTATGATCTATTTGTTCTGTTTACATGTTATGTGTAGAATTAAGCTCCTATGAAGTGAGTGTGTATAATGTCAGATAACCCTGACTGTGTTTGTGATTCTAAGAAGTGTTGTTGGGCTGAGAGGAGGGTGATCAGGGTGAGATAGCACTGTTATGCTGTTTTGTTTCTGGTCAAAGGAGAAGGAGGAGGAGGAGTGAAATGTCACACCGCTGCTCTACTGAGCCGACCATATGCTGAGGGTGTCACATGCGCATGCGCATACACACATGCACGCGCGCGCACACACACACACGGCCATGTTAATTACAATCATTACTCGATCCTTCAGTGCGTACTTAAAATAGATGTCTAGCACAAGCACGCACGCACGCACGCACACAGATATGGTTTTACAGTCACACAAATACACATTAAGATGGCAGTCAAATCAACTGCCTCACTCTCTACCACATGCACGCGCACGGCATGCACAAACACACACACACACACACCAGAGACCAGAAGGATGCAGCGCTTAAACTGTAGTCATAACCAGTCCAACATGTTTTTGTTTCAAGATCCATTTTGGTTAGGAATTCAGAATGAAGGAATGACTGTAATTGAAACTAGTTGTGTGTCACTGCATGGCAAAGTTTGGCAAACAAAACATTATGAATGCATGCCTTCATGAGAAAATCCTGTACAATAAAAACATTTCTCACTTCCAAGTTTGAACTACTGCATTACTTTTTCAACTTGTTCTGCATAGATGCAGATGTAGGCCTCGAGGCTGAGTTGAGGTGCCTGCTGTGAATACGTACTGTAAAAAACTGCAATATGCGTGAGGCCTACTTGCCATAGGGATGTGTGTACTATGGTGGTGGTGGGGAGGTTTGTAAAAGACAGAATCAGTGGAAAGACTTGGAGACCGAACATGGAAACAACTGGAAAACCCATAGTGGAAAGCCACGATTGGATACAGTGATCCGTGCAATTTTCTAGTATCTGTTTATCCTGTATAAAGTGAAGTCTACTAGTATTGGGTTAGGGTAATGTCATGCCAAGCCAGTTAGCCCAATCCATTTGTTCAGCAAATCACTCCACGGTTGCCGTCGTCCACCCCAGCCTGTCACTGAATCAGTCACAACTACATGCAACTAGCTACTCATCCACACAATGAGAGATTGGTTAGTTGGATAGGCTAATGCTACATTCCATTGAAGTTGAAACTCGGAAAAATACGGCCTCCTACTTGAAAAAGTGCAATGGAAAGACCTTTTTAAGTAGTTATTTCAGGCAAAATCTGTCTTGCCTGGGTTTGCTGAGATAAACAGACATGATATAATTATAATATGCATCATTTTTTTAATCATTATAATAGAATGTTTTAATGTCAAAGGCTCAATACGAAGAGGCGTCCATGTTTTCCCAAACAGCATTGGATACGTTCAGCTCAGAAATAGGAACTGCTAACTCTGACTTTAAGTAGAATGCAGCATTAGGGGCTGTGTCAACAGAAAGTACTTTTTGAGCTGCCAGTGCCTTTCTGCCATGCTTCTACAGTATGGTAAAGTCATGCTAGAAGCGCTCCACTTTCCAGTGCCGCAGCGCAGCTCGTGTTGTGCTCTCTGCAGCTAGTGTTTTGTTTGGTGGAGCATCCCAGGCACCAAGTAGAAACTAGTTCAACAGGGAGAGGAGCACCGCTTACCGTTATGTTATCCATTAGCTGTTTCAGTGAGGCTATTTGAATTAATAACACAAATCATGTGACAATCAAACCTAGCAACAACAAGCTCTCCGTCAGCTCTCACACTTTCTGTGGACTCAGCCCTTTAGTTAAGTCAGCCTTCCAGCCAGCTATCCACTAGCCAGTCATCATTAGTTTGCCACCCAGCAAATCAGGCCAATCCGGCCAGAAAGGCTTAGGCCACTCAATTGGCCCAGCTGGCCCACTAGCCATTTAGCCAGTCCTGCCACTCAGTCTGTCAGACTGTGTGTTGTTGTCACCAAGGCTGGCACCAATGTCTATGACTCATCTGGTCTGTCTGCAGACTCAAGACCCGCTTTTCTCTCCTCCTCCTCCTCCTCCTCCTCCTCTTGTATCTCGTGTTTTTCCTTGTGTCGACTTGCTCCCATCACCACTTTGTTTTGGGTTGGATTTGTTAATTTATGCAGCATTCTCTGTCCCTCTCTCCCCCTCTCCCACTCCCCATCGTCTCCATTCTCCACCAGGCCGAAGGCGTAGCACAGACTATGTTTTAGCGCCTGTCTGTCCGTCCTTGTGTATGTGTGTGTGTCCGTCCATCTGTGAGCAGCTAATCTGCGGCACTTTTGGACAGATCGGCTTGAAACTGTGCACACACACTCCCTGGAGGCCAGAGCAGAACCTCAGTCCCAAACTTTCCTCATTGGCCTGTTATAGTGCCACCAGGAGGTCGATTTTTGCGAAAAGAAATGTTATATTACTCCTACAGATTTTGTCCAAACATCATGCAAATCGCTACACATTGTCTCTATTGTCTCTATAGTCATGTGATAAATACCGATCTCTGTCGGATTTGTCATACTCCATCCTGATTGGCCAAGATTGGCTTCCAAAGTTTGCAGGATTGGCCCGTTTTTTAACAAAATGCCTCAAATCATGAACACAGCGTCCGATTGCTGTGAACACACAGACTAGGCCAAGGAAGAAATACCACCCTTCATTTTTCAAATCGGCCTCATGGTGGCGCTATAACAGACCGATTCACGTTTTGGCCTATAGCTCTTGAACAGTAGGCCATACAATAAAAATTACTTTGGCCTTGGCTCATTACGAAACTCTAAATACGCAACGCCCATTTCCACCGGACAAGTTTTCCGCCATGTTACGTTTTCTTTGCAAAAATGTTTTTTGCTACTACCGATTTTGTCCAAACCTCACTCAAATTGGTACACATTATCTCTGTAGTCATGTGATCAAGATGTATCTGTCAGATTTTTCAGATTCGATTCTGATTGGCTTTCAAAGTTTGCTGGAGTGGTGCGTTTCGCACGACATGCTACATACTTTCAAATCGGCCAGTTATAGAGCCACCATGAGACTTATTTTTGCAAAACACATTATTAGTTACTACTACAGATTTTGTCCAAACATTACGCAAATCGGTATACATTAACTCTGTACTGTAGTCATGTGATCAAAACGTGTCACATTTCTCATATTCCATTCTGATTGGCTTCTAAAGTTTATGGGGTGGCTGTTTTGCACAAAATGCCACATGAATGCAGCGCCCTATTGCTGGGAAACTTTACGGACGCACATTACCACTAAGCCAAGAAAGAGCCTCCATCCCAAATTCTTCAAATCTGTGGCTTTGTTCAAGTGGCTATGAACAAAATTTGCGGGCCCTGGGTAGGCAACCCGGTCTGGCGGAGACCTGTGCTCAGAGGATCACAGTTTTCTAATCTCCTGTGAGTCTACTAAGTTTGTGTTAAATTATTTGATTCCAAACCAGATAAAAAAAAGTATATGTTTTTTGCCTGCCTGATTTCGACATCTGAATCTAATCTAGTTCTGCAGTTGAGTACAGTGATAAGAAATGTACGTGTTCTGTTTGGCATAAATTGATCAGGATAAAAGTTGTAACTGAATAGGGCTACAGGTACAGTAGGCCTAGATTTTTCAAATGCACTTAAAACTTGTTGAAGTGAACTAATGGACCAGAAGGTGAAATATCATGGTTTTCCCTGTAGTGTTTTGTAAATACAAAGACTTACCGGTGAGACACAGGCCTGCATCAGGGTATGTAGAGATGAGTCTGTGACTGTGACTTCACTTTTCATTGTACTTCTCCCTCTTTCTATTTACCCCCAACTCTCTCTCTACACCCTTTGTCTGTGTGTTCTCTTTCCTTCTCTCTATTTTGCTCCTTTCATTGTATTTTCCACTTTCCACTTTTCTAGTCATCATATTTGTGTGTGTGTGTGTGTGTGTGTGTGTGTGTGTGTGTGTGTGTGTGTGTGTGTGTGTGTGTGTGTGTGTGTGTGTGTGTGTGTGTGTGTGTGTGTGTGTGTGTGTGTGTGTGCGTGCGCATGTATTCCTGGCCCTATCCAGCCTCAACTACCACTATCTCTGATCTATAGCACTATTGCATGTATGCACGCACACACACACTCGGACACTGTCACACACACGCACACACACACACACACACACACACACACACACACACACACACACTCGGTGAGAGAAGCCAGCAATTCATCCCCACTGTCAAAGGCAATATTTTATTCATGCCCATTTCATATATAATTTGTTTTGCAGGCCACCCTCCCTGCAGTTCAATGTAAATATGGCACACAGCAAGGCAGACTATTTATAGAACACAGACCCAGTGTCCTGTAGAAACCTGGCATTCTACAAATATCTACTTTTCAGGAATCAAGAGGCTAAAAACGTACAGTCCAATGGTCGACCAATGTATTGGAAGGGCAGTATTATCTGAATCGCTGTGTATTTTGTCCGTTAAGCAGGAGGCAGTATAAGCGCTTCGTGTCAGTTTGAACAAGTGTCATTACATGGTTTGCTCAGCGGAGTGCTGGACAAACCTTCAGACTCCACTGATGATACTCCCCCAGGGTCTGTATCAATCATGTTCAAATTGAGATCTGGCCTCATCATGCTACTGTTTACTGTGACTGGGATGCTGTGAATCAACTTTCAGTAATTCTTTCACCTGGATCACAATTGCTATCCATATTTGAGGGATCCATGCAAAAATGGCTGGTTTTCATATGAATTATTTTTCATGGAGGAATAAACATTTGAACAGTCGTTCGGGATAAAAACAAATGTCCTGCAGACTCTCATAGTGTGTGTATTTTACAACTTAACTCATGCCTGGGGTGTACATTTGGCTGAATCATAATTATGGGACATATTAATGAAATCCACAAGCTGATGTTCAAATCAATTGAACCGATGGGTCAGTTTTGTCTTGCGATTATTCTGCTTCTGACTCTTATTTCTCTTTCTTCCTCTCTCCATGCAGGCACGTAATGTTAATACAGGAGAGCTGGCTGCCATCAAAGTCATCAAACTGGAACCTGGTGAGTTCCGTCTCTCACTCTCTCTTTCCACCCCTCTCCTGCCAATGTTGACTAATAAATAGCAGTATATGCTGTGTACTAAACATGTAAGCTATCAGTCTACCATCAAAATACTAAATCATGTGTGGTATGTGTAACAGGTGAGGACTTTGCGGTGGTCCAGCAGGAGATCATAATGATGAAAGACTGTAAACACTCCAACATAGTCGCCTACTTTGGGAGTTATCTCCGGTAAGACAGACTGTGTACTGTGTGTGTGTGTGTGCATGTTATTGTGCTGTTGGTTACCTATGGTAGTGTGATGGGGGGAAAAGGTGCATATTTCACCTCCTTTTGTGTGTGTGTATTGTGTTTTCGGTGCAGTGGGAGTGTGAAAATGTTTTTTTTTCAAAGGAGATATTAGCATATCCAACTATCTCAGATGTAGGTCAACTGTAAAGTATAATTTCAGTCTTGACAAAGGTAGTCCCGCTCACAGTTCTTACTCAGCATCACAATTTATTGATCATACTAATGTTTCAATCCCACTGTCTGGGACTAAACACAGTGGTGTTTTAAAACAATGATCTTGATTCTCTGTGCTCAGTGTGGGACAATTCTTCTCCTGTGTGAGTGTCTCAATAATTGACCATGACATCTGATTTGTCACATTATAGTCCACACACAAAAAAAGAAAAGAAAAACGGGAAGAAGTGAGACACCACAATACATACTTACTGTACGTCTTTATAAGAATATTTAAAGAAATTCCTTATCTTATGAATGAAAGATCATTAGATATGAAAGATCGGCTTGTGTTCGTTTCTCTCTGAGAGTGTACAAAATGAAGCCAAATGGACCCTTACCTTCAAGAGTTTGTTCCAGTACACTCTGAGTTAAATTAGCACTGAGGATTTGACTGTGTATTTGATCCCAAAGTTGCAAACATACAGTAGGAAGAGTAGTGTGTGGGATCTTCCTTTCACAAGACGGAAGTGTGAGAAAGAATAAAATAGTGATTGTGTGCATGCGTAGAAGACTCTAAAGGTCCTTACACATTGGGGCCGAAGTGTGATTTGAGGTGAAAAATCTACCTCATTGCAAATAAAACGTTTGCAATTTTATCGGCATGTAAATTTATATTTAGAAGACTCTAAAGGTCCTTACACATTGGGGCCGAAGTGTGATTTGGGGTGAAAAATCGACCTCATTGCAAATAAAACGTTTGCAATTTTATCGGCATGTAAATTTATATTTATAATATTTTCGGATGAATTCATTGCATGAAAAACAACGTTCGGTGTGTGAGGACCTTTTTAATTAAGGGAAATATGATGAACAGTGTGCATGCATGCTACAGTACTGACAATGTTGTGCGTATGTGTGTTTTGTGTGTTTAGGAGGGACAAGTTATGGATCAGTATGGAATACTGTGGAGGAGGCTCACTGCAGGACATCTATCACGGTATGACACCCATCTTCAACCCAACACAATCTAACATAACAAAATGACCTGTTGGTTTTAAATTCCTGCTCTTTTATCTCTTCTCCTCAGTAACTGGACCGCTGTCAGAGTCTCAGATAGCCTATATGTCACGTGAGACCCTACAGGTAACGTGTAGAGTATTTTTGTGTGTTTTAGGGCATTCACGAATAGTGATTTTTAGTATTCGAATTATTCGACCTATAAGTATTCGAATATTCGATTAATCGATTTGATTATAAAAAATAAAATAATAAAAAAATAAAAAATAAAAAAAATAAAAAGTTTTTTTTTTTTTTTTTTTTTCAATGACATTGATGACTGGACTCAAGGAATGCGAGTTGACGTCACACCAGAGCTCACAGCTGCGTGTCTGCTGCAGAAAAGCCACTAAAAAAAATAAATCTAAAAAAAATAAAATAAAAAAACTTTTTTTAATTTTTTTTTTTTTTATCGAATAATCGAATAGTGGTTTGATAGTCGAATAGTCGGTTTGATAGTCGAATATTCGAATATTCGATTATTCTGTTAATGCCCTAGTGTGTTTATATCTGTGATGATTTGTCCAGTGAAACAGTGAAAACAGGAAGGCTAGCTATTTTAACCACTTAAACCCAGTAGATCAGTAGTTCCCAAGCATTGGGTTGGGACCCATATGTGGGTGGCGGACCAATTTTTATGGGTCGCAAGGAAAAAGTACGCCTTTTCTTTTTGTCTACTGCTACTTTGATTATTTTTTCAAAAGATTTTCACAAAAAGAAAAAAAATGATTTTCTTTTTTCAAAAGCATTCCACTACAAAATAAATTGTTCAAATCAATTTTATAGGGGAAAAGATATTAAGAAAAAGTGAAAATAGCTGATCTACAAGCTCACATGTCTCATCAAGACGTGTTGTGAGCTGCTATTTTCACTACTTCTTAGTATTTTTCCCCCTCTAATTAATTGATTTAAACACATTTTTGTGTAATGGAATTCTTTTGGGAAAAAAATGTATTGAAATAATAATTAAAGTAGTAGTAAACAAAAAGTTTGGGTCCTGGGGAGACATCAAATTTCTCTTTTGGGTCTCAACCTAAAAAAGTTTTGGAACCACCGCTTTTTCCGTCTACATTTTAGACTCTATACCAAATCACTTTGCCAAAAATAGCCTATCTACAAGCTCCCAACGCAACGTGCTGGGAGCTTGTAGATTGGCTATTTTTGGCCAATGTTCCCCCCAGAATATAAATGCTGGGGTTAAAGTGGAGTGAGAAAATGGGTCAATACCAGCGGCTGAAGCAATTGTTTCACAATTTTAACAATGTAAGCTAGATGTTTAGAATACAACAGACCATCCAAATACAGAATGGTTAACTGCTACAGTTTACTAGCATTATTCTGGTCTCTGGTGTACACAATTTGTAAATATTTCTTTACTGTTTGTTATTCAATGTAAATCACTGACCTCGTGGAGGGTTATATATATTATATATAAATATACATGTTTACGTGAACATTACCAATATCGTGTCTATGTCTCTCGATTGATTGTGTTTTATAGGGCCTGTACTATCTACACAACAAAGGCAAAATGCACAGAGACATCAAGGTGAGCCTGCATTTAAGCCTTTCTATAAACTTAAAAATGCAGTGGAAGTTCATAGAATTCATGAAAAGTGTCTTATTAATATTTATTTTGCTATTAATTTAAGAGTAGTTTAAGCGCTATTTGATGAGGATTTCTTCTGTGTTTGTGTGTTTTATCTTTTAGGGAGCCAACATTCTCCTAACAGACAACGGCTATATTAAACTAGGTGAGTGTAACACATGCATTGAAAAACGCAGAGTGCTCATTTAACTATGAGATTGGAAAAATTGGCCAAGGTCAATTTTACACTCATTGTTAAATGAACACACTGTATTTCACTGGGTAGAGCCACGTTAAGTATGACTTCTTCAAATGACCTCATTTACTCACTTGCTGCTTTCTCCTCTTCTGTCTTTCCATTTCTCCCTTTCTACAACCTCTCCTTTACTTTCTCTTTCATTCCTTTGTTCTCTCTCTCATCTCTACCCCTCTCTCTCCTGCATTCCTTTTATAATTTCCTCTCTATTCTTATTTTCTAACCGTTTCTTCCTCTTTCATTCCATCTCTACATCCTCCTTCCTTTCTCACTTCGTCACTCATTCTCCCTTTCTCAATGTATTTTTTCTCTCTCTCTTTCTCTCTCTAGCTGACTTTGGTGTATCAGCTCAGATCACAGCAACTCTAGCCAAGAGGAAGTCTTTCATTGGAACTCCATACTGGTGAGTGGTGTCTATCAGAGCTGAGGACTCAATGGACTTGGACTTGAGGCTATACAAGACAAGATAGACGGTAGCAAAATCAAAAAAACATTCATCACAGCTGAGTAAAAGGTTAATTAAAATTGATCCTTTCATTTTGAATTTATAAAACGTGTAGCAAGATTTTGCTAAGTTTTAAGTAATTCTGTAGCCTATTCCAGGACAAAGGTGCAGTTCTGCTGTCTGTAAGGGTTTTTAGGACAGAAAACATAAAGATGTATTTTGGATTGAAAATATATATAATTCTTCAGACTTTTATTCCCGGCAGAAAACGCTCAATTATTTTAGAGTTGAAAATATGGAATGTTTTTGGTTTTAGACATGAAAATAAATGCTCAGCTCAACGCCATGCTGCTGGTGTTTCCATTTTTTTAAATTATTATTCAGCTGAGAGATTGGCTATATTAATGTTATATTAATTAACTAATAGTTTGCCAAAAATAGGATATGCATCATGATTTATTGGGAGAAACCAAGCAAGTATATGTTAAATCAGACATTAAGCACCCTAACAGCTCAAATGGAAGGTTCCTCTATTGCATAACATCTTTTTTGGATGATTCGACTGAGAGATTAGCAGTCGAATCTCAGTCGAATCATGCCAATCATGGTGTTGCATTAGTCGACTATTATTCGACTATAGGCAACATTTGGCTAATCAGATTCGACTATAGAAATCCTTAGTCGCCATTTCTGCCACTTCTTTCTCCCTCCATCCTCTCTCTCTCTCATTTAGGATGGCTCCAGAGGTAGCAGCAGTAGAGAGGAAGGGAGGTTACAACCAGCTGTGTGATATATGGGCTGTGGGCATCACCGCTATAGAGCTAGCAGAGCTACAGCCCCCAATGTTTGACCTGCATCCCATGAGGTTTGTGTGTGTGTGTGTGTGTGTGTGTGTGTGTGTGTGTGTGTGTGTGTGTGTGTGTGTGTGTGTGTGTGTGTGTGTGTGTGTGTGTGTGTGTGTGTGTGTGTGTGTGTGTGTGTGTGTGTGTTTGACAGTGAATGTGTGCAGCTCTGTTAATATCTCTAGACGTTGATGTTGAGATTTAACCCCATCTATGTCCATCTCCCAGGGCTTTGTTCTTGATGACAAAGAGTAATTTCCAGCCTCCCAAGTTGAAAGACAAAGTCAAGTGGTAAGACCCAGGCTAGCGGCTGTGTTTCAACGCTGCACATTTAATGGATCTGCATATCAATTCACAATCACTTGAACGTTAACTCGCACCTTTTCTTGTCTCTTTGTTGTTTTTTGTCCTTTGGACCCACCCTGCCTTTTTTCTCTCTCATTCATTCTCTCACTTTCTATCTGTCTTACTATCTTTTATGTGTCTATCTCTGTCTCTATCCCCCCTGCGTTTTATGTTGCTTTTTGACAGGACCAATAATTTCCACCATTTTGTCAAACTGTCTCTCACCAAAAACCCAAAGAAGAGGCCCACAGCAGAAAAACTCCTACAGGTGAATGCCAAAACAAGCATCTGATACTGCTACATGTTCAGGAGCCACTAGAAACTTCTTAAATGGCAAAAAAAAAAAACTAAAACTACTGTATATTAAATTGCTGTGAAATGTAATATGGTTGTGCATTCATTCTGGAGAAAAAAATCAACACATTCTTGCAGTGGGTTCGCACTGGATACAGAAGTGCTGCAAATTACTGCAAAGTGAACTTCCATGAGTGAACAGGAGCCTGGATGTTCACAACAGAAGCTTAATAACATGTTTGTTTTATCCAGCTTTGATGGATTTTTATTGATTTGCTGCACATCATAAAACAAATTAAAATAATAGAACAGACGTTAAAGCCACAGGATTCTTGACAAATTAACAAATCTCTCAGTGAGGTGAACCTACTTAACAGATGGGAAAATATTGTGATAAGCATGACATACATTGAAAACTACCTTGTAGCTATTTGCAACGCTTCCGTGTCCAGTGTGAACCCGCCATTAAACATCCTCCACTCTGGCCTCCACAACTTGTATGACTCAAAGTTAAACCCCCACTGATTGGCTGTCCGTCCTGTCCGTCTTCCCACAGCATCCGTTTGTGTCTCAGCCACTCAGCAGGACTCTGGCCATAGAGCTGCTAGACAAAGCCAACAACCCCGACCACAGCACCTTCAACGACTTTGATGACGATGATCCTGAACCAGAGGTAATGTCTTGCCTCTGACAAAAGCTGTAGCTTTTAACCGCTTGGACCCTAGCATCCATATTCTGGGGGGAACATTTGCTGTAAATGAGCTTGTAGATGGGCTATTTGCCGGGAAAAGAGGTCCAAGTACAGAGCTGATCCTGGTCAAGTTTACTAATCCTCTGTGTCCTCTAGTCCTGCTGGTTTTCTATCCTACCAGGTCTATCTATGCATTTGATGTATTACCTTGTGTGTTCCTTGCTTACTGTAAATCGCTCTGGATTAATAGCATCTAATAAATGCCTAAATTATATCTACAGTAGTCCCTGCTCAGACAGCTTTAATAACAAAGGACACCAGATAAATAGAACTTTCTCCACTCTCACTTAATCAATATCACACAAGATGGAGTGTTGTTGTACAGTGCAGTATATCAGCATAGCTGTTATCCGGTAAAAGACTAATATAGTTCCTTCAGGACGCTATCACCAAAAATGTTTCCAACTTAAGCAATGTTCTGTATAATACTGACTTGCTAGCCTGCAAGCAAGCTGATAGCTAGTTACAGTAACAAATACCAGTGTTGTTATACACTATACTTTAACAGTACTCATGGAATGCCTCTTGCCCAATAGAATTAGTTGACTGAAAGTAATTTTTTTTCAGTATATAGGCTACTGGTTTGAATTTCTTTTTATTTATTTAGATTACAATGATTATTTCACATTGTTGCTTTTCCTCATTCCTTGCCTCTACCTTTTTAATTATTCTCCCTTCCCTCGATCTCTTCTTTCTCTCCTTCTCTTTATTACACCACATGCTTTTTCTCCTTCTTGTACCTCCCTCCTCCTCCTACTCCACATACTCCTCATTAAGTCGCCCTCCACTTCCTCCTGTTCCCCTGCTCTTCTCTTCTTTCTCATTCACTTTCCTATTTTTTTTTTTACTTCTTCCCCTCCTCTTCCTCCAATCTCCTCTCCTCCTCCTTAGTTCAAGTACAGGGGTAATTTCTTACCCATAAGCCCCGGCGCTCGGCGTGCGCCCCGTTTTGCGGCTCGTAGGAAGGTACCAGTGTGGCCTGTAGTGTCTGCAGTGATGACCTTCTAATATGGACAGGATGCGTGTATGCTATTCCGAAGCCAGTTGTATGCAAATCATGGGTGGAAGTGACGTGCGCCTGCTTACAGAAGTTGCAGCCATTCTGTAACTAGCTTGCCCACTAACAACATTTTTAAACCGATGATAACCTATTCCGGCCACCGCGGCTTGCCAACTCGGAGGGCGCGCTTGTCGACACGCGAGGCCAGCGGCTGCTCAGCGTGGACAAGCGTTGTCTGCCTGCGCCGCCTACGTTGTTGACTTGCGTACGGTTGGTTTCGAAATAGCCTACACACAGACAGGATGAGCTAATATTGACTAGGGCAGTCAGCCACAGAACATGTCCATTCACAGAACATGAATGGATAGATCATTTAATTTGAAATCAACATCGTTCAGTAGTTATTTGTCTGCTGCACTGAAGATGGAAGCCATAAATTGTTTTCTGGTTGGAGTCATGGTGTGGTGCAGGGTACTCTGAGAACTAATGGGTTTCAATGGCGAAGAAGTCATTACGTTAACATTCCCATGGCAGTTGTGATGAATACTCGAGAACTTCTGAGTCTCATGCACTGTGTCCATGTGTGCTCATTTCCATTGGAGTTCCATGGCTGCCATCTTGCCTGCACTGAAAACATAAATGAGTACCCAGACTCCAGTGAGACTATCCAATTCAGTTCTGTGACAAGGAATTACCACATCAGAATCCTGAGTGGTAATCGAACTCTTTCATTTTCTGCCTCTCTGTGTTCAATTATCACTTCAGTATTTTCCTGTGAAGGGTCATAAAATGGCTGCCTCTTGTTTTGAAGTGGCTACCCTTCCCAGAGTGCAGAAAACACCAACAATCGTTGTGCAGTTGGTGATGCGCTCTACACTTTTGACTGTTAATTGAACTCTGAGAGGAAAATGAAAAAACATTCTACATTGTAGAAATGAAACCAAATGGTTCCATTTGTACAACTCAGGATTTGACTGTGTTGAAAGGCAAATGAGACATTGTGCTCTGCTGCCATATTTATGCACATGGTTCATTACAGTGACTAACCCAGACCTGTGGAAGATAAAGATGAACTTAGTTGAGGCTTGAAGTGATGCTTTGGTTTGTTTGGTCTGTCCAGGCCGTTTGAAAAGCAATGTGTGGATTTGACCTCTGCAATTTCTTTTACCTAAACTGATCGAAATGTGTCTCTGTACTGTCCCTTCACACGCAGCGGACCTGTTCTTAAGCTGTTCTTAAAGACAAGTGTGGATTTGACAAGCTTTATGCATTTAATTTATGGTATGAATGTGTCCTGTGTGCAGTCCTTCTACATGCATGGTTTGAGACCTGTGTGTGTGTGTGTGTGTGTGTGTGTGTGTGTGTGTGTGTTTCTGTGTGTTTTCCTTTTTTTAAGCATTGTTACCGAATCATGGAAACAATGAAAATCAAGTCAAGGAGGCTTTTTAAAAACCTTTTATTTCCAGGTAGAGTGTGCCATAAGATACTTTAAGGTAGTGCAACAGACAACTTCAGATATTTACTTAAAAGTCCATATCTAGACAACAATATCTGTTGCTTTAAAATATATATATATTTAATATATTATCATACTGAAATTTCTCCATAACGCCAAAACAAAAAACAACATATGTCTTGGTATGAAGAATCATGACATCACGAGTGGAGGAACTTGCTAGTTGTACATACAGTAGTTTGACTGTACTAGTGTAATATTGGCCTATAAATATACATTGTAAATGTCTCTCATTCAAAACCAGCTATAATTGCAATGCTCTGGAAGCCTCTCTACTGTTAACTGTGTAATTAAATGTACATTGATGATATAAGTATCCTTGTTTTTGTGTACAAGGAACTTGGGTGAGTTTACCAGAGTGGACTTCTTCCACTCCGGGCATCACAAAACATGGCAGGTTGGATTTAGTGGTTCCGACAATGATTTCCAAAATATATAAAATTGTATAATACATTTATTGTTTTTGAGAATGCCAAATTATAACATAGGTACTGTTTTTCCACATTATTTGAATTTACAGTATTTAAAGTTATCTGTTGCCCAGTCTGTTTCCCTTTTAGGGAAATGTTTTGGCTCATGGCGTCTCGGCCAGACCTGCTAGATTTCTGCCAGGGACATTGAGGTGTTGTTATTGTGTCTTGGCTGCATTGTGTTGCCATGGTTCGGTTGCCTGGTGACTGTGAGTGTGGACATTCAAAAAAACTATATACTGTATATTTTGCTGTGTCATCAAAATAGCACAAACAGGAAATACTCCTACAGGTTGTTCTCCTCTTACTGTCCCATTGAAAACGACTGTGATCCAATGATAATTCTGTGAACGGTTTTATGCCTTTTCATACTGCTGCTGTCCTAACTGTTGGTTTGTGTGTTCGTGTTCTCTCCTGTCAGTCTCCTGTATCTGTTCCTCATCGCATTCGTTCGACCAGCAGAAGCACCAGAGAAGGAAAGACGCTGTCAGAGATCAACTGTAAGTAACATTCTGTGTGTGTGTGTGTGTGTGTGTGTGTGTGTGTGTGTGTGTGTGTGTGTGTGTGTGTGTGTGTGTGTGTGTGTGTGTGTGTGTGTGTGTGTGTGTGTGTGTGTGTGTGTGTGTGTGTGTGTGTGTGTGTGTGTGTGTGTGAAAAAGAGAGAGAGGAAGGCAGAGAAACTGTATAATAAAAATATCCTTACTTCAAGCTAGAATCTCTCTGTCAAACAAGCACAAATGATCTGGTGATCTGTTTTCGTTTCCTTTGTGCATGTCGCCCATTCTATTCCCCCTCTTTATCTTTCACTTCTCTCCCCCCTCACGTTGCTATATCTTCCCCCGTCTCATTTTCCTTCCCCATTTATCTCTCTCCCTCACAGTTGGTCAGGTGAAGTTTGATCCTCCATTGAGGAAAGAGACAGAACCTCACCATGAACCGGTAAGCTATTATCAGACGTGATGTCTTTGTGTGTGTTTATCTGTGTTTACATAAATGCACTATATCTAGTTTGAGAGTTTGGAGTGTGCACAATCTCATTTTGAAGAGATGTGAGGACTTGTGTGTGTGTGTGTGTGTGTGTGTGTGTGTGTGTGTGTGTGTGCATGTGATTCCCACTGAACCAGTACCACTAGATTTGATCCTCACTCAATCACAAGCTAATCTATGTTGTCTATTAATCTGTGTTGAAACACTTAAACCCATTCACACGATTCACCTTGGTGGGATCATAAGAAGGCTTCTTGGAAACAGAAAAAAAAAACTTTTTTCCAAATGATGTCCGTTCTGACACGACGGAATAGATTTCAGGTTTTCTTTGGAGGCACTTCATGAATCCAGGTGAAAGCTACAATGCCTTATTAACTTCAATTGTTAATATAAAGGATGTTAATGTTTAGTCCATTGACTATGACTCATGGTAGACTGATATATCTGTCTGGCCGAAATATCGGCAATTTGTAAAAAATTACGACATTGTTATCGGCAATTATGCAGCCGATGTGTCCCAATTTTGTATCACTTTCAACCTGACTACCCTATTTTGGGTATAGGTGATCATTTTCAAAAGTGATTAGAAATGTTCAAATATTGCAGATCTACAGGCTCACATGTCCTAATGCGACACGTTGTGAGCTTGTAGAACAGCTATTTTGGAATTTTCTATTTTATTGTTTTACTTAAATCAAATTTAAGTTTTTGAAATTGATCTAGCGTGTTTTGACAAAATATCGGTCAGTTGTGCTCCAACTCGTGGCATACTTGACATTACCGCAGAGTCAGACCATTTTCCAAAGCATACCGTAGATTGTCGAGGAATCCACTGGATTCCATTCAGTACAGCTTGAATATCAACTTGCAGAGACCTTAAACTTGATTGAGATAATAATCCAACACATTAAATGTCATTGCATGTCATGTTTCCTCAAAGGTTGTGTGATCATGTTGTTTTAATGCATTTTAAAGTGCTTATTGATTTGGAAGTTGAAGCTGAAAAGATTGAGTTACTAAGAACATTCTAATTCATGATGCAATGATGATTAGACAACATTGACTTGACTAAATTATTCAGGTACAAGTATAGTACCATTATAATGACTATGGAGGAATACAAAATATATGAACTTGAAAAGCCATCAACGAGAAAATGATATTAAATGTTTATATATGATATATGGCAGAAGCTGTGAATAGCAATGTTCAATATATGGCAGAAGCTGGGAATAGACAGTGAGATGTATCGACACTGGTATGGTCCTTTTGAATCCACCTCAGACACGATGGGGAAATGTCGATGAGGTGTCAGGTTAACCATATAAAACCTGGTGTCCCTATTCTCAGGCAAACGTTCAATAAAAATTGCTGGAAAGGCAAGGGGCCGAGTATAGACCCCTGGGGGACTCCGGTAAACCAAGTATATACTGTAGGGTTTAAGTGGTTAAAGAAGGAATCAGGCTATGCAACGGGTCTCTGTATTAAGGAGGTGATCCTGGCACGCACCGGAAGCTAACCAGTTCATTGGACGTCCTAGGGCTGCACGATTATGACTAAAATGAATATCTCAATTTATTTAGAGAGCCACTGTGAGGACCGAGAGAGGGAGAGAAACGGAACGCATTGCCATGCTTTAATATATAATAACCAACTGAGAATGAGCACGTGAATATTTTGTTGATATATCAAGATATCACAGATGTCTCTTGGACATGAGACATTAGGCTTTAGTAATTCTGACCGCAGTAACTGCCATGCACTGCGTTTGGAAATCTCTCGTTTCATGTTTCGGTGAGGAGAGAGACTTTGTTTACTTTTTTCATAGCACCCACATTGTAGCGTCCTGTAAGTGGCACCATTGCACTGGCCACACCCCATGTTAAGACCATGCGCTTTGGCGCAAAGTTCCACAGTTAAAATGGGGCCTTCTGTGTCATATCTTTGGTCAAATGGTATGCAATGGTCTCTAATGGTCTCTGTGATTCTGATGGGTGGAGAGATGGATTTAACAATGATCTGGTTATTACTGTGATACTTGTGTAATGATGAAGAGATGATGGAAAGGGGCAACAGTTGACAAAATAAGATGTTCAAGGAAAGGGCCAACCGTTTACAAAATAAGACGTACTTTGAATTAAATGCCAACATCCACAATTATATTTTGTAACCTAAAATCAAAATGTTCAATTACTTTTGATTAATTGTGCAGCCCTAGGATGACCATATAATTGCAACGTCCCAGGTTTTGAGCCCTGCTGGAGACGCTGTGTTGCATGCCACCCAACAACTCCCACCCCTCACCTTCCCGTTTTTAGTCTTTTCTTCAGTACTTTCCTGTCTCTTTACACTGTCCTGTCTAAATAACAGAAGAAATGCCTACACATTTAAGAAAGGGGGTCTCCGCTTGAACAATTAACTCATTCATTGGTTAATTGTCACTAATGGCCATTTGTCTGATTCTCTCCCACTCTGATTTGGATCTGGGATCTGTTGATCTCTGATAGATGTGGTTGAATGGAAGGATTCATGTTTAATGCATGGTCACAGTGTTCTCACACCTCCACTCACTCAGTTATATATTGACCCCCCCCCATAACTTGCTTCATCACTCCTACAATATGTCCTCAGAATAGCTGGGAAAATCTTCTCTTAAAAAAGCACATTCACTTAATGTTATTCATGAAAATTGTTTGCAAATGATTTATCCATGCATTCACCTCCATCCGTTTATTTATCCCCTCTATTCATCCATCCGATCTCCCCTCTTCTCTCTCCTGCTTATCCATCCATTCATCTTTCCACACATACATCCATTCCTTCATCCCCTTTCTTTTCATATGTAATCCCTCACTCCATTCCTCTGGTCTATTTATCCTTCCTCCCTCCCATCCTTGATGCCCCCCCCTCATCCAGCTATCCCCCTATCTGTCCATCTTTCCTTCCTCCAATCATTACCCACCCATCAATCTATCCCCCTCTCCCTGCTACTGTATCTATCTATCTATCTATCTCTCCTTCCCTCCCTCCCTCCCTCCCTCCCTCCATCCCTCCATCCATGTCTTCAGGTTAATATATTAATATGAGGTCTCTCCTGTGTCTTGCTGAGCAGTGTGACTCTGAGCCTTATCTGGACTGTGTTGAGGAACTCTACTATACTGCAAGACCTAACCTGGTACTACTCTGTCTATATCTCTATATATATGCTTTTCTGCACTACCTTTCTATCTCGTATTCACTCACTCTATGGCCATCTCTCTCTGTCCATAGCATTCTCTCGTTCTCTCATCGCTGTTGAATTGTTTTCTGTCTTTCCGTACTGTACATCATCTGCTCCATTTGCTTTTTTCCCCCGTTCAGTTTGTCTCTCTGCGTTGTCCCTATGTCTCTCTGTCCGTCTTTATCCATCTAACATTCATCTAACAGCCTCAATATCTGTTCTCTCCGTGTTTCCAGCTTCTTTCCTTTTGTTTTCTTAGTGGTGAATGTTGTCTGGTTGATGGCCAACAGTCTTCCTCACAAATGGTTGTCGTTTGTCTGTTATTGTGTTTATTTTTCTTTATTAGATTATTTTAGTTTCATTAATGTGTTTGTTAGTCTTTATTGTTTTGCTTTGTTTTTGTTTCATGTCGGCCATGACTGCCGCCTAACTGACTGGCGTTGTCTTTGGTTGGCATGGTGATGTGATCATCGGTTCTCTGGTCAGGTTGTTTAATGTGGTTGTTTTGGGCCTACATGCTGAAACACGGAAAAGGAGTAAAGTGAAGGATAGAAGGGCTTTGAAAAAACTCTAGAAAATGGAAGGATTGGAGAGAACTGGGTTCTGCTGAATCATCCAGCAACACAATCCGCGCGTGCACACACACAGTCTATCACCCACACACCTCCCTCCCTCCCTCCCTCCCACTGTCTCTATCTCACTTATTCATTCGTACACGCAGTCGCCCATACAGAGACACTCATGTCACATACACACACACTCAGACAAACGTCAGCCATCTTGCCTGGATGCTTATTAATTTTTCTTTTAATCTGAACTCTTCCCTCATGTTTCTCTCCACAGAATGCCGCTATGTGCTCTGCTGTTTGTCATATAACATTATAGTTAACCAAACCGATGAGGTCTTTTGTGTTTTGTCTATATTGCATGTGTGTGAGTCTTTATGCGTGTATTTGCATGTGTGCTTGGCAATGCACACGTGTGAGTCCATTTTTATTCAAGTTTATGTAGTCTAGTCTAAAACTTTGGTCATAGAATTGGATAAATGTCATTCTTTTTATGCTGCATTTAATATATATTTTTTAATATAGATATTTAAATTTGACCAAAAGATGCTATGTGCAAGATGTTTTAAATACCCCTCTTATAGATGTTCCCAGCAACCAAAGATATGTTACCAGTACCACTGACTCCTACGTCAGTAGTAGTGGAAATGTTACTAGTCCTGTCTGTACTGTCTGGACTGAATGCAAAAATTGGGAATTCAAATTTCAATTGCACTTTTGTTTACCAGCACATAGCACCTTGCAATGAACCAGTGATGAAATGGTGTGTCACAACAGTAACGCAAAGTGTATTGTTGTTGTTTGTAGGATCTACGGTTGGAATACGGTCCCGACTCCCCAAGTCTGCTGGGAGGAAATAAGTAAGTCGACATCGCTCCTTCTGTTATTTACTCTCATGCATCCCTTGCTCTCTCCATCTCGCTTTCTGCGAATCTTATTTTTATTCTCACTTATATCTCGTTGCTTTGTGTCTCTCTTCACTGTCATTGAGAGACATTCACTTCAAGTGGGATATTGACTTTGTGTTTACGCTTGAGAGAGTGTGCACGTGAAGAGAGCTCTGATACTCAAAAGTTAATTATTTATTTAGAGCAAAACTCTGCCGCGCAGAGATGCGCTGTTAAGTGTGTGCATGTGCGTGAATGCGTGTGTTCATGTACGATATGTGTGGAATAAATGAAATACAAAATGAAATGCAGCTGAGCAGACAGAAGGATCCAGTTGAGGTCAGGGCAGCAGTAGGAAGATGTCCTATATTCTGTCAAGGGCTGGCTGGAACTCAGTGTATTGTTGTGTTACATGCGAGTGAGTGTGTATGTTGAGGAGTGATGGTCTCTGTGTGTGTGTGTCGTCTAGGAATGTGTTTTTCTTTTTCAACCCAGAATTTCTGTGTGTGATCACAACACAACGTGAACTACAAAAGAAGGATTTAATTTGCGAAGCATTTATTTTAAAATGGCCCGACGCGCTTCCTTTCTCACTTTTCTCCCCTTCCATTCACCCCTCTCCTCCTCTGCTCCGCTTGTCTGTCTGTCCGTCCGTCCGTCGCAACAGGAGTCTTCTCAAATCTGTGGAGGAGGAGCTGCAGCAGAGGTAAGTCAAGCCCCGCCCACTTCCTGATCCACACGGGTGTGCTGATATGCTGGCGCTTTAACCCCACCGACCCATCACCATCAGCCAATCACAGTTAACTAATTCAGCCAATTCACACGTGACTAACAAGCTATAAATGGCTGTCAGCTACCACATTGATACCAGAGTTTGGATTCTCCTGTTTGGTTTGGGTTTTTTGTCTTTGTTACACTGGTCGACGCTTTCTTTTTTCACTGGAAAATGCTGTGCTTCATTGGAGCGCCCTGCAAAGCATGGCTTTTACACACAGACAGTCACATGCATACACGTGCGCTCAATTTCTTTGCCAAAGCGGCGTTGTCGTTTCTTTGCAGCAGCAGCACTGTAGTGAAATCGCTTGCCCCCTTCCCATAGGTTAAATAATTTGTACATAGCTGTGTGCTTTGATTTATTTTTTAATCTGTACATTATGAAGTTACGGTAAATGTTTGCTATGGCCCACATGGTAATCCAGAGTGGATCACAGCTACTCAGCTATTTGTATACACAGCAGTAGCCAATATTTCTCTAGTTAGTTCACTCATTACATATGAATAAAGTCAAAACCCCATTTTGCTACATCCTGTGCATTCTCTGTTAACTGTTAACAGATTAAATGTTCAAAAATATTTTATGTTATACTTAATATGATTATGTGATAATCCAGTTATACCAAATGAGATTCACCCGTATAGAACATTTTGTTGTTAAATGTTTATATATCTTAAGCTTTTATTTGATTGTGTTGCCCATATAGTACATTACAATTGTAAATCGTTTTGGTACAATACTTCTAGTATTGTAACAATTGTTATCCCTGCTTGTCTCTGTGTCTCCCTCCATTGGTGGGCAGAGGTAACAGCAGGTTTTCTGCTGCTTCTGACCCCTATAGGAAGAGATCCTGGGACCTGTTCCATTCCATGAGCATACTGTATTACCTTCCGTGTGCCCTCAAACACTTCTCCTTCACAGATCTGTAGCATTGTTCCTCTTAGTCAATAAGCATAAACAACATGTTAAAGTTGTTTTTGTAAAGTTACACTGGGGTTTAATAATACGGGAAAACATTGGATAAATGTTTTGGTTTGTCTTGTCCAGGTGGGTGGGCTTCCACTGTCCACAAATCACAATGCAATTTTGGCAGAAAATGTATCTAATCACAAAAAAGTTTTACTGTCAAATAGACTTTTCTGTAACTGCCAATAGTACACCCGTCTACACAATCTGGACTACACAATCAGAAGAGAAGATTCTAAATTATTCAAAATATTTCAAACAAGATCTTTCAAAAGTGGCAGATGTACACGTATGTCTACAGTATATAGCTAAAATCTTAAAGGACACCAATGCTTTCCCGGTTTTAATGCGTTAAACCAGATCGATGAAGTGAGAGGTTTAAAATAAAGTTTTAAAGAATGAGGATACATGAGAAGCGTGCTTACACGGAATGGAAGGGTTCCTGTGATACAAGACCTGACACACCCCCCCCTAGCCTAGCTCCAGCCTACACATGTAGTTAGATCTGTAGAAGACTGGATGAGGCCAAAAGAAATCTGTCCATTCTATGGTTTGTTTTGGTTCAGACTTGTCCAGTCTGCTCAGATCTGCCCAATGTGTCAGAACAACGAGGGCTTTTTGAGTTAGTTTGTGGACCAAGCATCACTGAGCTCTCGCACCCCCCCCCCCCCCCCCCCATTCCCATCCCTCCTTGTGGTGTCACCACTCTCTCTCCTCCCCCTCCATCTCTCCATTTACATCTATCTTACCTTTCTACTACTCCTCTCTGTCTATCCTCATCTTCACTCCCAACCTACGTTCCTCCTTCCTTGCCTCCGCTCATCAACTCCTACTCCTCCTCTCTCATCCCTCCTCTACTCCCTTGCATTCTCACTCCCTCATCCTCCTGTATACCTGCCGTATCCCTCTTTCCTTTGTTCCATCTCCACCACCACCACATCTTTTCTTCTCTCCTCTCTTCACCTCCTCTCCCACCTCTCCTCCTTCCTACGTTCTTCCTCCCTGCCTCCTTCTTCACTCCTTTGTCTCTCTCTTACCTGCTCCATCCTTCACTCCCATCCTCCCTGCCTTTCTTCACCTCCTCTCCCCGTTTCCCTTCGTCCTTCCGTCTCCACTCTTCTCCCCATCTCCTCCATTCTTCACTCCCTACATCCTTACCTCGCCTCTCTCTCTCTTCTCCTCCTCACTCTCCATCTTTCCTTCCCTTCCTCCTTCATATCCTGTCTCCCCTCCCTTGCAATCTCCCCCTCCTCTCCCAGGGGCCATGTGGCACACTTAGGGGATGATGAGGATGATGATGATGATGATGGTGCTGATGAAACTCACAATCAGTAAGTCCCCTCCTAGTCTTAGCGTAATCCCTCATCCCTCTCTCTCTCTCTCTCCGCTCCCTTGCTCTTCTCATCCTCATGAGAAAGAGGGAATGATGAGAAGGAGCAGAGAAAGGATGAAGGCTTCCTTTCTTTGCCACAGTTTCATCCATGCGTCTCTATGCAACGCGCCACACCATCATGCCACATAATGATGTTTCTTTGTGTGTTAGGGAGTGTGTGTACGTGTTCTGACATTGTGTTTTCCAAGCTTTGTGTGTGTGTCAGCCTATCTCATGTGAAAGCTGAAGAAACACTAACAAAACACCCTAATCTCTAACCTGTAACCATTGTGGTGAAATCAGACATTATGCAGAATTAACATTAAGATTACTCAATGTGTATGTGTCTGGATTACATTTTTAGCCCCGCAAGCGGTGGGGGTCTAAGAATGGCAATGTCAGTCCATCCGTCCATCCACCACTTTAGCCCCAAACAACTCATCTCAAAACCAACTGACTGGACTGCCATGGAATTTGCTGTACACCTTCATGCTTGCGGAGGATGACCCCAAATAGGCATGGGGATCAAAATCCAGTTCTATAAGACCCTTGTTCAAAATCAATAAGGTCTGATCTTTGCGATACTCTGAGTCTTATCGAGTCAAGTGTGACCGTGAAGAGTGATGTATTTTATTTAAATCACTGGTGCACAAATGGTCGATTGCCTAATGAAGTTGTTGAATTATCATCAATGTCAAAGTACCTCAATGTTGCACATCAGATAAAACCTTATACCCTAATTTGACGGTGTCGTGTCAAAAAGGAACAGATCTACAAGCTAACAAGATGTTGCCATATGGCATGCTGTTGGCTTGTAGATCTGATCACCTAGCAGTAACATCTTATCTAACAGATCACACCAGTGTGAAAACAAGATACATATTGAAAGAAGCAAAACAGTTTCTTCAATATTTAGCTGAATATTTAGACCAAAATATGTTGTTTAACATCCATCAACTTAAGTTAAGAAATAAAAAGCTATATAGTTCTGTTAAAGACAAGGATCATTAAACGGTATCAATAATGGTATCAGTATCAATACAAATTAACAATAGGAATCCCCATTCCTAGACCCCTACTGATTTTAGTTCACCGCCAGGCCAAAAGGTCAACTTCGCACAAAAGATACCTAAATATGCAGATTGTAGGATGGACCAACTGATTTTGGTGACCCCATGGTCTGTCCTAGCGCCTCCTTCAGTGAATTTACAATGTATGTTGTTATACAGTTTTTGAGGCATGAAAACTCCGTTGACATGTTCTTGCATAACCAAGCCTTGTGACCTTGACATGTTGTGTTTCTGTTTTTTCCGTGTGTTCCGACTCGGGCCACCATCTGTTCACCTGAGTGCTGTGTGTGTGTGTGTGTGTGTGTGCATGCATGCGTGCCTGTGTGTTTGTGTGTATGCGCTCTCGCGCTGCTCATCTCTTTGCATCTACAAAACTGTTATTTGGCACCCAGCCCCTCCTTGTGTAACAGCCAAATGTCTGAGGCAGAGCAGATTCTCTTTATAAAGACAAGTTAATAGTTTACATTTATATTGTAATTATTTAACGTTTAACATTTGCGCAAAAAATATCACACTGAGGAGAATGTAGTTCCTTCATTAAATGACTAAGTTTAAAATGAGCTCCTGTCTGCTTATTGTCTCTTACAGAAACAAGGCTTTGGGGTTTGGCTAGCAATAATGTTAACTGTCATGTTGTGGGTGTGGACTGGATTCTTTATTAATTGGTGGTCCTCTCTCTGTTCATTTTCATTGGCTCCCTGTCAATGTCTGTTTTGATTGTGTGTGTTCTTACTGGTACAGCAGCTGTCACTCATCAACTAGTTGCTCCATAACATCTGGGCCCATAAGGCTGTATTAATGAAACATCTCAGAATGACCAGTGCTGATCTTGGACCAAATGTTCTGTTAAGTTGGGGTCACTACTATATGAAGTCATTGTTGGTAGTCCTTAACAGACTGTCAGTATCAGCATTGATATCTAGCCACTAAATCCGGCACTCTGTATATCAGACTACTTCAAAATGTTCCTGCACTGAGATCTAGTGTTTGTATTTCTTGATTTTCTTTTTACAAGGATCTCTGATTTTCTTCTAGATTATGGGCATAATGTATTAACCACTTAAACATATACTTAGTTGACCGTAGTACTCTAGAGCTCCTTGTCGAAAAAAGCTCATTATGAAAATATTCGCCCCCAGAATAGGGACACAAGGGTTCATGTGATTATAAGAAATGTATCTTAAACAAGACCTTTTTACGATTTACCCAAAAAAGGTTAAAAAATAAACTATGCCTAATTGTATGGTCTGTCCAATGGACACAGGTCAGCATCGTCACTCTGAGAGACTTCACGCATCCATTTCATTTGTTCATCTTGTTTTATGTAGTATTGTATCTTTTGGTTCACTTTCTCATGTCTCTATATTTTAGGGGCAATGGTTACAGTTGACTTTTCAATATGATTTTATTGTTCAGTCACACAGGATGATTTAAATGTCCTATATAGCTGCCACTGCCAATGGACCTCGAAAAAGTGATTTGATGTGAACAAGCTGGCATTGTGATCTGGATTATACCTAGCCCGGATGCTGTCCAGCTACTGATATACTGTACAGTACACAGTACAAAAAGACACGGAGGGAACCATTTAAACCCTATATACTTAGTTGATCGGGGCCCCCCAGGGCTCTATATTTGTCTTTAATGGTGAAGACTCCAAAACCACTGTCATGATATAAGTCCCCTACTCAAAAATGTCATATTTATGATCACATTGCAAAATAAATCACATTGAGATGAAAAGCGTAACCAGTTCCTCAGGAGTACATGATACTATACTAGTATACTATTCTGGTTAACTAGTATGCTAGTATATTATACTCCCATCCCATTTTAAACCCTGTATGTTATATTAAGCAAAGGGCATGGCTTCTATGATGATATGTACTCAAACTCCTTCCTCTTCTATCTTTTCAGCAAATCCAGCACCATTATGAGGCCAAAAGTCCCGCCCCCACTTCCTCCCAAGGTAAGAACAACCAATGATATTTGATGTTTAGGGCAACTCAGAGCTTGGTGTTTCTTAGTTTAGTCATCTGGTTACAAACTGAATCTGAATCAATCAAACTTAGTTTGGTATCATATTCTAAGCAGGATGATGGTGAATTCACGTTTACATAAGTGAAATGGATAAATATAGCCTGCAGATCCAGACAGGACATGTTGCCCTTTGTGGCATCTTATTTTGGGGCTCTATTATCCATCTGGTGTTGAAAACCCTACTAAATTTCTCTCTGTGCCAACAACTGGCTGGACCAATCATCCTCTTCCTCACAGAAACATAGGCAGAGTTGTGGGTAGGTATATCACAACCATGATGAAAATCAACAAATGGTGAAGAACTTGTCTCATTCCTGTCAGTGTGCCTTTTATTATCAAATTATCTTCACAAAAATAACAAATCAATCCTTTTCTGAGGCTCATGTCAGATTATCCTATTTGTGTTTATAACAGGTGACAAGCAACATTTCGTCACGTTGGATGATGTTTAACACAAAGGACCATTGATAGGTCTATTCAATTTAGACTGCCACCCCTCTTTATTGACGCCTTGAAAATGTTTTGAATAAGCTGAGCGCCACACTGATATTGAAGTAGCAATAAATAAGGATGGCCCTATCCAGCCTACCAGAAATATGCTGGAGCTGTACCCACACTAAGCTGTTCGCATAATGATGTCCTATTCCTTACAGACTGTATTTTCTGTGGAAAAAGGCTTTAAATGCGTGAATTCTGAACAAAATGTACTTTGTACTCTCTCTCGCTCTATCCTTCCTCTCAATCTCTCTTTTTCCCATTCTCTATTCATGTCTCTGTCCCTCTATATGTAAATCAATCTGTCTCTCCTTCCTTTCCTGCAGCCCAAGTCCATCTGCCCACCTCACCAGCAACTGCAACAGAAACAAGACGAGAGCCAATCACACAGCGAGGATGACTGTGGAGGGGGCGGGACCATTAAGCGTTGCCCGGCCCCGGAGACGGCAAGCCCGGCCAAGGCCTCCAACGTGCCCCCGAGACCTCCGCCCCCGAGGCTGCCTCCCCACCGCCGCAGTAGCTTAGGTAACGAGAGCCCGCTCCCCGCGGAAGCCGACTGCTCTGGCCCAGGTGATGACGGGAGCTTTAGGCATTTCTGGGAGTGGCTCCACGCGCCTCACACCGAGGAGGAGCTGGAGGAGGCGTGGGAGGTGCTGAAGGAGGTGAAAGAGGAGCAGGAAACAGAGAAGGAAGACGAGGAGGAAAGTAAGGGTAGTAGATTGGTAGTCGACCTAGACCCCCCCTGCCCCCTCTCCTTTTGATTGGTTGTCTGGTTCCATCAGTCAGTCCTCATAAAGTCTGATTGGTTGATTGTTGCAGCGGTTCCACCCATCCCATTGGCTCCTGCTGAGTCTGATTTATTTGTTCCATCAGTCAGTAGTCGGTACTATTATTATTCTTTTTTTTTTTGTTAATGTGGCAATTCACCCAAAATACAAAAAATATATATTTTCCTCTTACTTGTAGTGCTATCTTTCCATCTAGATAGGTTTGATGTGAATTGGAGATTTTTGACATGCGATGTCTGCCTGGAACTCAATGATCTATAGATCAATGGTACTGGTGGCACGGTTCGGGGAGATATAAAGTTGGTGGCCATACTTAAAGGTAGGGTAAGTGATATTTTTGGGTTAAAACAAAAAGTATTTTGTTAAAAGGTTAAAATACTATATTCTGATAGTAATCAGAATATAATATTGCTATAGAGTGTTTTTTCAGTAACAGATGTCTCCCTGTCTCTCCAGCTCTTTAATAAACAGAAAATACATTTTTCGGTAGGTGTCAAAATCTCAGCCAATCAGGAGAAAGTACCCATTTTTAAGCTTAATTTTTATAGTGTTCCAGTTCCAATTTTGTCTGCTCATTTCTTAGTGTCATCACTTCCAATGTCACTTGTTTAATCTGTATCCTGATTGAGTTCTCTATCTTGATTGGATAAAATTGGAAATGAAACTGAAACGAAAATGCATTTTCTGTTTAATAAAGAGGTGGAGAGACAAGGATACTCCTAATACTGAACAAACACTCTATAGCAATGAGTACTATCAGAATATAGAGCTATTTAACACTTATTTTAACCAAAGCAAATCACTTACCCTACCTTTAAGTAAAAAAATAGTTCTCATTGAAACTGTTCACAATGAGGTCTGTGGAATATCATGAGTAACTATATCAGGATGTCTGGAGTCTCTTTACAATGTAATTATTTGGCACTTTGAGAGCCATAAACCAAATGGCATTGTATTGGGGTGAAGGCAGATATCTCCGTGGCACAAATCTCAAAACCTCTGGAAAAAGTATCTGGATGGATTAATAGCACTCCACACACAAGAGTCTATTTTGGGTCAACTGCCCCTTGAAGTTCTTCCCATCCGTCAGCTCCTGTAGAATCTTATTGGTTGTTTGTCCTTGCACTTGGCATTTTTTTTTTTTTTATTGTGAAGTATGATCGATTCTCTAACCCAATCAATCAGTGACCAGCTTCCCACAGCCCCCCTAATTTCTAGGAGAAAGAAAACAGCCACCATCTCGCAGTGTAGGGAACAACACAGGAATGGACACATAATATTTCTATTGTTTTTCCTTTTTTTGGGGGGGGGTTGTTCTTGAATCCTGTCCACTGCAGATTGCATTTTTCTGGCCTTGACTTTAACCACTTGAACCCCATCATCCATATTCAGATGGGAACATTAGCCAAAAATAGCCAATCTACAAGCTCATTATGCGTCGTGTCCAGTTCTCTAAGACTACAGGGGTTTAAGTGGTTAAAAGAGAGAACAGGGAGCTGCATTTAACAGAGTGAGAACAGTGAGCTTTAACAGAGAGACCAATGAGATTTAACACAGAGACCAGCGAGCTGCTTTTTTTTATCAGAGAGGGACCAGTGAGAGGCTGCAGACTAGAGAAGGGCTGAGTATCCATTATTCCAAAGTGCAAGAAGCTTAACCTTTTCGTTCCAATATTCAGTAGCTGGTAAATCCCTGGAATGTCCAACCACTTTTACTCTTTCAGCAATCAAATCAATTGTATGAAAAAAAAAGTAGAGCATCCTAAAGTCAACTTATTAGCTGCCAAATTAGCTAGTCTTGTTCATAAAACTACCCCTTGAGCCATAGTCTTAATTTAACACCCTGACTTTAAACTTTATTTCCAAATTATTGTGTGCTTCCTACTAGCCTGCTCCTTGCTTTCCTCCTTCCTCCCCTCGCTCCCTCCCTCCCTCTGTGCTCCCATTGGTTTGTATTTTGTCATGGTAGAAATCCACTCGCCTCACCTCAACCTGTCCTCCTGGTACAGTGCATTCCATATTCATCAAACTGTGGTGCATTTCTGTGTAATGTAAATGTGCTTTTGTGAGTAGTTTAGTAATTGTATTCACACTAGACATACAGTATTTGCTCGTACACATACATACACACACACAAATAAACAAACAAACATTTTCTGGTATGTACATTGTTCCTTTCTTTCTCTTATATGTATTCCCTGCCTTACATGCTCTCTCTTCCTCCCTATTTCCATTGATACAGTCATTCACTCTCTCTCTCTCTTTCTCACACACACACACACACACACACACACACACACACACACACACGCTCTAAGTTGTGCTTGTCTTGTAGGTAATGGATTGCAGCATAATGGAGAGCGGGACAGCCCTGCAGACAGACAGTCCACTATGCCCCCTAGTGTCCCCATACGGAAAGACAAGAAGGACGTTCCAGTAAGCACAGCACAGACACCCAGAGTCATATTGTATAACTGCAGTTATCTGGTGTCAGTTGTGCAATCTGTCCTGTGTCTAATACAAACTTTACTCTGACTAGCTTTCTAAGCAATTATGCTGATGTCAGCATTACCTCCTATTAACCCATGTATACAACATAAGCGAACAAAGCAATTCATATAGTATAACGTATGATGACACTTTCAGAGATAAGTGTGGGCTTTTGAGAAAGTGTTAAGTGGGTTGATAAATGCAAGTCAAACACTGTTAATGTACTATAATCCATATATAATACCAGTGACTAACTATTTGTATGTATGTGCGTCTTTATGATTTATAGAAACCAATAAGCAATGGCCTTCCACCAACACCTAAAGTTCATGTGAGTAGCATGACTCTTTTCCTCTCTCTGAGCTCTCTCTGAGCTCATTAGGAGCTCATTACCGTGGTCCATCTCACAGGTTGGTACACCATGTAGGAGCTAAATGGGGCTACAGTATGGCCTGCATTTCTATAATGCCTTTATCAAAAGCATTTTACAATGTGTGTTACATAATTGCTTAGGCAAAATTGCCCAAGCCATATTTTAAGGTTTTCAGAAAAGAAGGGATAAAAAAATAACACTATCTGCCTATGTCATCTCTTGACTTAGGCAGGTAGTGATTTTGGAATGTAACAAGCATTCTGATAAGCTAAGGACATAGGCAATAAGGCAGGGTGAATCAGCAGTGTTAGGAGAGTAGCGTTGAGCAGATATCACAATTTGCCCAAAATGTAACTTAGGCAATAAGTGCTATTACGCACATAATGGTGCCCAAAAGAAAATCCCAAGGTTGGCAGGTCTGCAAATGCATTCAATATTAGTTAGTGCTAGCTACAGGATTGGTCCAGGTGCTGGAAATCCTTGACTAAATAATGTGCTGGAATAAAATCTGCATACCTTGAAGGTGCTTGAAAAGTATCTATGGAAACCAAACCAGCACAATGTTCAGTACCTTGCTTTTGTGTTTGTGTCTGACTGTGTCCTCTTTTCGCCAGATGGGGGCGTGTTTCTCCAAGGTTTTCAACGGGTGTCCTCTGAAGATCCACTGTGCCACTTCCTGGATCAACCCCGACACAAGAGGTAACCAACCAGAAACCAGATTTCATTGTATCACATATCACTCCTTATTGGCTGATGAATCTGTCAATCATTGAACCACTTGTGTGTGTTTCAGACCAGTTTTTAATATTTGGTGCTGAAGAGGGGATCTACACACTAAATCTCAATGAGCTTCATGAAACCTCAATGGAACCGGTGAGTTTGACTGTCAGGCTATTGCTTGTGTATCTGACACACTCAAAATGTTGAGTTCCTGTCTCCTTTGTCTGTCAAATGCAGATGCCATTTTAAGAGTAATGGCTTCACATCCTATAGATTTAAAGGTTTGCTAACAAATGCTAGCAATTGGGGGCATCAGGTCCTAGATATTTTAACTGTGGCGTGAACACATTTTGAATGATGAGCGATCAATACACTATCAGCATCTTCATTTGCTGTGTTTGTTCTTTCCTTTATGGATCTAGCTCTTCCCTCGACGGTGTACCTGGCTGTATGTTATGAACAACTGTCTCCTCTCTATATCTGGTAAGACATGAGTTATTAGTGATTGCAATAATTGATGCTGTTTTAGGGGAGGTTGGTGTTTTTGGAACCCTAACTTCTCCTCTCTTCTAGGCAAGGCCTCACAGCTGTACTCCCACAGTCTGTCTGGCCTCTTTGGACATGCCAGACAGATGCAGAGATTACCAGTATCCATTCCCACACACAAACTGCCTGACAAGATGATTCCCAGGTAGCGACAACATCACCAGACCTGACACCACTGTCTCATCTGACATAGGACCATGACTGTTGTCAATATTACTGATCTTATGTCAGTATTTAGATGGGAAGAGAAAGGGAGTGATACATACAAGAACATGAGAGAAAGAGGTGGTGAAAGAGAGAAAATAAAATGACTGGTGAAGAGAAAGTAGAGGGTGTTGTTTTGAAATGAGTAATCGTTATGTCATGCAAATCTTGCTACCATAATTGACGGCCACAGTCATGGAGTGTACACGAGTGTATGTGCTCAATTGCCAAGCAGACACATGGCCCAACTAACTCCACATTTTCCCCCAAAATTCCTCAATATTCTGCCTGTGACACCAGCTGCTTCGCATCCCATCACTGTACTTGCAGGATGTACAATTAATATCAAACGCATTATGCTCCAATACTTATGCAAATCACTTCGCCAACACAAAATTCACGTCCGGGTGTTTCTTTTCACCAGCCAATCACCTTTCACGTTGCCACGTCCGTTGCCACGTCGCGCTGACGTACGCTAAACAAGCGCTGCCGTGCGCACAATGCAAACGAGCCCAAAGGCGCGCAAAAATAAGCCGACCATTGCTTAGACACAAAGTCAGACCTGGCAACGCAGCCTACGCCAATCATGTGTGAGAGATCTACAAGCTATGGGGCAGAGACGCCACCGTATCTTAGCAACAACTACAGCGCTCACTCTCATTGGTCGTGTCACGCTAAGAGCAGTCTCCAGACAATGGCATCGCAGACAGCTTGCTGTTACTGCTGTAGCCATCACAGGCAGTTGCAGCACGACGGACAGGGCGCTGTGATAGCTGCCATGTCGCTAACGCTAACGTGGTTGTCATGCCTGCAGCGGCTGTGCAATCACTTTGTCAACAATGCACGTTCGTGTGGTGAATGTCAATATTGCTGCTCAGTTCGTCCATTGTAGATGGTGTATGTTTGTGTGTGTCTTCTGGAGAACTATGTAGCCCCTACGGAACCTCTCCCTCCGCTGTACGCTGTATAGCTCCGAGATGAGGTCCCTCGTTAGTTACTGCCGTCTGTTTTCGAAATGGTCGCACGTCGTCCACTTTACATGTTTCTTACCCCTTTCTGCACATCGTATCCAAAAAGTAAAGCATTTCCGCCACTCTCTCAGGTGTTTGAAGTTTTAACGCGCCATAAAAGCTATCCAACGGGTTGAAGAAAGTATTTAATTTGCCTCGGTTTTCATCCGGTTCCATAATATTTTGCATTAGAAGATGCAATTCAACATTTGACCAGTAGGGTAACCAGTAATGTTATCTCTACGGGCGCAACTCTTGCGCAATGTCTTAAAAACCATGTAACCGGATGAAAACCGAGGCAAATTAAATACTTTCTTCAACCCGTTGGATGGCTTTTATGGCGCGTTAAAACTTCAAACATCTGAGAGAGTGGCGGAAATGCTTTACTTTTTGGATACGATGTGCAAAAAGGGGTAAGAAACATGTAAAGTGGACGACGTGCGACCATTTCGAAAACAGACGGCAGTAACTAACGAGGAACCTCATCTCGGAGCTATACAGCGGAGGGAGAGGTTCCGTCGGAGCTAGAGAACTATGTAGCTCCACAGCAACTACAGTAACTAACGTAATGGCAGGACCGCCCCGTGCAACGCATGTTAGGCTGCATTATGGTCATGTAGTAATTTCAGATAATTTCGCTCCGATTACAGCAGTGCTTATCAACCCTTTCACGCCGCCGCCCCCCCCCCCCCCCCCCAAATACACGTACTTGATCTGGGACCCCCCCATTCTGTTTGACTCCGTTCCACAAGTAAATATTGTGAAAATAGCAGATCTACAAGCTCGAAACGCCTCACGTTGAGAGGCTTTGTAAGCTTGTAGATCGGCTATTTTCTACATGATTGCCTCTTTCTTACATTCTTTGCCAATGTGGCCCATGTTTTCATAGTATAGTTTGTTGACTACTTCTGTTGCCGAAATGGCCATTTCCTTTACTTTCGTTTTTTTATTGTCTCCGCCAGGCCGAAAGGCATGGCGCAAGACTATGTTTCACCCCCTGTCCGTCCGTCTGTGATAGCTAATCTCTCACATCGTTGACTTGATCGCAGCAAAATAACAGCCCGATGTGGAGAGTCAGTGAGAGCTGGATAAACGAGGTAAAATGTGTCAAAAGGAGTCTGTACGGCTGTCGATAAATGAACACATGACGTCGGTGGGAGAGGAGATATTGTGTCTTTTGGACAAACAGCAGCGTGGTGCTGATGTTTGTTGTGTGAAGCAGCTTAATGTCAGAGTGTTTGTGTTGGAGCGCCTCAGTGCGGCTGCAGAGTTCATGTGCAACCTCTTCCAGAGAGACACAGAGACACTAGAAACTCTGCTGGGGGAAAAAAACACTGCTGGGCATTGACTTTCATATGGACATTGATCTACACACTGCAGGTATATCTGCTACACACACAACATCAAACTACACACTGCAGGTATGATGCAGCGTTTGCATTACAGCCAGCATGCCAGCGTAGTTCCCATATGGTTTCAAGGTGGGCTAAACCATATGGACCCCATGTCAGCAATGTCAGCGGCATCCACTTCAGTCCCAACTGCGATGCCCATGCAGGCTATAAGTAGCTTCTACCTGGCCCTTAGGTGGGCCCCAACTAGCCATGTTTATGTGGGACCAAGGCGGGTCCTAACTGGGTTTGCCCATGCAGGCTTTAACTGGGTTCTACCTGGGCCCTAGGTGTACCCTAACCAACCACAGTGCAGTGCCCATCGCTCCAATTGTTGTGACGTCAGGGCTCTCAATACTGCACATTGGTGGAGGAGGAGGGGCCGCAGGGCGACCGCACACATCGCTGAACCAATGGTAGCCCACGGATGTTTCCTCTGGGGATTTACAATCTGCCCCTCTATGCCACATATCATCCGCACTACAGGGTCTTCACTGACCGAGCCACGGCCCCACTGACCCTCATGACGCTACGCCACTTATATGAGTTGCCAAGTGGCCGCGGGCGCAACGTGGGCGTGGCCGCGGGCTAGACGCGAGCCCCCGCGTAGCGGGGGCGAGCTTCTAGTAATGCTAATTATCAAATAAATACTGCCCACTTTGATACATTTGTAATTAACCTCAGCTGAAATGCATTGTCTTCAAACATTTATTTTTGTCTGTTGTATAGGAAGTTTACGGTGTCCAATAAGATTCCAGACACTAAAGGATGCCAAAAGTGTTGCGTAGGTGAGTCTGTAGTCTCTGTACTCTTGAACCTCAAAACAACAAACCATACAAAGCAGAGGACGTGATTGTTAATTGATTATTTGTGTTGTTTCTCACACAGTGCGTAACCCGTACACAGGCCATAAGTATCTGTGTGGAGCCTTCCAATCCAGTGTCATCCTGTTGGAATGGGTGGAGTCCATGCAGAAGTTCATGCTCATTAAGGTAAATAGTGTTGTGTTCCCTTCACCACTATCTTATTATTTAGTTAGACTGCTCTGTGGTGGAAAGGAAAATTAAAATGGCGAGGGATCGGGAGAGTTGTTTGCGGTTGTTATTTACACATTCCCTGCCATTGACGGAGATCTCCGTCATTTCAAATCCAATACTTGACTGCCGTTGTAAAATCATGTTTTTAGAAATTACGCTAGAGGGCGCTCTTTGTTACAAGAAAATGTAACTTTGACGAAAGAAATATCAAAGACAAATAGTTCACTGTGTTGTATTATTACCTCGAACTGTCTATGACTATGTCAAGCAAGTTTCAAGTGTCTCTGCAAGTTGATTTTCATACCGAAACTACCGACTACTGAGAAAAAACAAGTACCAAACAGTTGTCAGTGAAGTAAAGTGACTCATAGGCAACGGGCTCAACATGCCAAACCACCAGTATAGTCCTTAAAGCACCGGTTCTCATAGTGAGGTCCGGGGACCCTCAGTGATCCCTGAGGTGGTTCCAGGGGTCGCCAGCAAAATGAGGTACAGTATAAAAACGCTCCTATATTTCTTTTTTCGCGGTCCCTGGCACACAAAATCTTTTCCAAATGGGGTTCCACAGCCAAATGCATATCAATTTGTGTGAGAACCACTGCCTGAGAAGCATACTTATCCATTACAATTTAACCATAGCACTCCCTTCCCTCTCTCTCTCTCTCTGACTCTCCATCACTCGCTCTCTTCCTCCAAACAGAGCATAGACTTCCCGTTGCCATGCCCGTTGGAGGTGTTTGAGATGCTGGTGGTCCCGGAGCAGATGTACCCTCTGATCTGCGTGGCCGTCAGCAAAGGCACAGAACTCAACCAGGTGGTGCGGTTTGGCACCGTCAACCCAAACGCCACCTCCTCCTGGTTCACCGAGGCCGGTAAGGGTGAGGATTGCAGTGGTGGAAGAAGTACTCAGATTTGTTTTACTTTGTCAAAAGTAGCAATAACACAATATAAAAATACTCTGTTACAAGTAAAAGGCCTGTATTCCCAATTTTACGTGGGTAAAAGTACAAAAGTATTGGCATCAAAATATACGTACAGTAACAAAGCAAAAAATGTCCCAAAAGGCTGGGGGTGGGGATGCTTATATTGTATGCATTTGTAAAATCTGCCTTTAGATTAAAGGAGTAGTTCACCCAAAATAAAATACTTATTTTCTATCAATTACACAACCCATGAAGCCTTAAATTCATGGAGATTTTTTAGTTTTCGACGCATTCCTAAGCCAATAATTTGATGACCGCCTGCGTTTCCGGTAGAGACTCAAAGAGTCTCCATTGAGTCTCCTACCGGAAACACAGCCGGTCATCAAATTATTGGCTTAGGAATGCGTCAAAAACCATGAATTCAAGGCTTCATGGGTTGTGTAATTGATAGAAAATAAGATTTTATTTGGGTGACCTACTCCTTTAACACGTAATTTCAAACGTTCTCTCTTGTTCCAGACACACCACAGACGTGTGTGATTCACGTCACTCAGCTAGAGAGAGACACCATCCTAGTGTGTCTTGACAGTGAGTAACACACAACTCACACTCACTGATGTTCATCCCCCGATCTGTACATGTACTGTAATACATAGCAGATTCATCTCAACGTTCCTTCTTCCTCCTTATGTCTTTCACTCTCTCCCCTTTTCCTTTACTACTCCCTTTCTGCCAACTCTGTGTGTCTCTCCCGCCTGTCTGTTTATACTCTCACCTCTGAACCACTGTTCCTCCCTGTCCTTCTCCTTCCTTCTGTGTCGTTCTCGTTCTCTCGCTCTCTCTCTCCCCCCCTCTCTCTCTCTCTCTCTCAATCTAGGGTGTATAAAGATAGTCAACCTTCAGGGCAGGTTAAAGTCCAGCAGGAAGCTGTCAGCAGAGCTCACCTTTAACTTCCAGATTGAGTCCATAGGTAAGGACACAAAAGCAAACTATTTTTACACATAGTCCACAGCCCCTATGTGACAATGAAACGGATAGGCTTGCATCCTATAATACATTGCAAAACCCAAAACCCAAAAAATCCCCGTGTCACTGTGTCGGACTAAACACAAAAACAACATATCAATGTCACTAACAACACAAGCCACAACGTGCACAATTACCTTGCGCAGTCTGTAGGCCACTTCTCACTGCTCAGCACACATCTGCCCCATCGAAGCATAATTAATTGCGGCCAACACAAACTCACAACATTACGCTCGGCCATGTTGTTCCTTAGCGTCATCGCTGACCACCGCCCAGCGAGACCCAAACACCGCCAGCCGGACACAATTTCGTCTACACCATTGTGTTACCTTTTATTCCCTCCGAGGTGGAAACTGGAAAGACTGCTGACCTTCCCTTTAGCTGCCAGCATGCAGTTGCCAAGTTGCGCGCGCCAAATAAGCAGTAGGGTCTGTGAATTTTCCTCCATTTGCCTCCATGGAGGCTTGCTCAAAGTCGATTACAAGTCGCTTACAATAACAGGACATGGCAACACTGCCCTCTAACAGACAGTGAGCCCCGTCCAACTCTGTCTCTGATTGGCTTAACCTGAAAATGTACCCTGTGTTAACCAATCATCGTCCTATCTACCACTTTCACTTATTCATCATGTTAGACTGAGAGGAACCACTCTATTCAGCCTGCTGGCTGCTGCACGCTGTCTGCCTGTTGAATGACAGGCAGAGAGAGGAAGGTTGCTTCGCAGAAAACACTTCATTTGGATCACATAACGTAACACAAGTAACGTACCAATTTCAATCACAGTAACTCTAACTGAATGGGAAAAGGTAACGCGTTACGTTATTAGTTAACGCAAATAGTAGTTGCGTTATGTAGTCCCAACGTCAGTCCCAAGTTGGGACTGACGTTGGGTGTGCTAAGGGGGGCGCCGTACCCTTAGTTCTGACACTGTGGGGGCTGGGGGCTCGCGCGTGCTCCACATGCACTCACCGTCAGCGGCGGTCGTTAACACCTTAATGTTTAAACAATAGCCTGTCAAGGTTCGCGCCGTCAGTTCTCAATAGCCTCTACCTGGCTGCTTCGCATAACATTAGGCTATACTGGAGAAAAGCCACGGACTTGAATTGAATGCGTACATTCCTCTCACAATGAGAGACAACAGTCTCTGCACTGCAGAGTGTGAAGGGGATCGCTTAGCAGAGGACCTACTTATGTGTGGGTGAGTCTATGTAAAGGGCTTTTATATAAAACTAAAAGGAAAATAAAATAATTGATTAATTGAAACAAAAATAAAAACAACAAATTAACAATGCAACAAAATAATAAGAAATATAAATACATTAATAATCACATGTTGAATACCTACAGTATTTCAACTAGCACTGAGCTGAGTGGCTATGTGCACATGCCTGCGTGCGCACGTGACATCATAAAATAGAGCACCCTTAGTTCAAAAATCCACAGCTCACCACTGGTCCCAACACTGGTGGGGGGGATTGAAAGACAGAACAGTACACTACAGATGCGCTCCAAAGATGTCACAATATTACACATTACAATACTATGTATTATTATGTATATTATATCTTATGCTATAATAAAAATTATATTAATGATGTTATATATTATATTGTTATATATTATTGAATATAACATGTTAAAAAGCTGTTCGCCGGATTGACAGACAGAGCCAGACACACGGAGTGGACTCCCCACTACCAGGGGTGCAGCAATATCTTATGCTATGATAAATATTGTATTAATGATGTTATATATTATATAACATCAAACATAATAATACATTATTATATCATAATTTCATATGATGTATTACAGTACATAACACATATTTAACATATACATTATATCTACAATATACATATACATAGTATTATGACATATGAATACATACATATTTAAATATATTTTTAAAATAAATATAATATACACATCAGCCATAAATGACACAGTCTTTACAACGGCTCTTTCAAAGGGGTTCGCGATGTTTTCATTTGTATCCAACGATTTTGTTGGCTAGGGAGCTAGCGGGAAGGCCGCGACCTATACTTATAGTACATAATAACACATACTTACAGTCACATATAAATTATATCTACAATACAAACAAACATACTATTATGACATATCAATACATACATATTTATATCTATTTCTACGTATCTATAATATACACCTGAGCCATAAATGAGTCAGTATTCACAACGCCTCTTTGAAAGGAACAGAACCCCACGATCCGCCTCCCTTCAAAGACACATAAATCCCATCTCTACTGCCCACTCTGTGCTGCAGCGACACGGACACAGAGAGAGGGACACGGAGGGACGAACAAACACAAAGCCCCGCGCAGCGGATGGGTTCGAGGGGCGCGAAGCGCCCCGAGAATCTAGTTTAAAACAAAAGGGGAAACAAACTAACTATCCTGTAACTCCAGCGATATATTCTAGTCTTTTGTTTGACTCATTTTAATGCATTTTGAAATGGTGACATTCACAGTAACTAATACTGCTGTGGACATGTGTCTGTTTGCAGTATGTCTCCAAGACAGTGTGCTAGCGTTCTGGAGACACGGGATGCAAGGAAGGAGTTTCAAGACAAATGAGGTGAGATTGACTTTCTGTGTGACTTTCTGTCACAAGAACATTCAAGATGCATCATCCTTTCTCATCAATGCATTGTCGCCGATCAGTTTAAAGTTAGACTAAAGTCTCTCTCTCTCTCATTCATCAGATCACTCAGGAGATCTCTGATAGCACACGCATCTTCAGACTACTGGGGTCAGACAGGTGAGGCACACCACGTGCACACGTCTCCACACACAAATAGACACCTGCTGTATGCAAGCATTCACATGCACACACACTAACAAACATTTCACAACTCACACCAAAAACATATTTGATCAAAATCTTGTATACCATGTCTAACCATCTCTCACAGTCTCACATACACACGCACACAGTGTCTGTTAACATGCCTATCTGATGTTTTGTCAATGAAGAGACTTGGACAGTAGCGATTCCATGACAGAGACAGGGGCTGAGAACAGAGGCCTTACTCAGCCCAGGTACACTCACTTCCCTGGGCACAGCCAGCCCAAACTCCGATTCTCTATCTCGGGTGGTGATGGAGGTCTGCTTTAAGGGAGAGCGGTTCTTTATTGGGAGTCTTGAGGTTTAAGGAATGGTGTGTGGGGTGGACAGAGAGAGTATTTGTGTGGGCCATTCGGGTTGTACGGGGGTAAAGTTCCTGCCCACTACCGTGGATTCCTCTATGGTGCTTCCGGCTTGACCGGACGCTCCAACAAACACAATTGGCAGTGTTCACGGGTGGGAAGCCAGTTGGATAGGGATTTCTGTTTTTAAGTTATATCTTAACTCTGTTGGAACTAACTTGCACAGTGCAGCCACTTGACTTTATACTAAGTTATAGCATATAAACTATGCTACGTTTAAAATTGCACATAGCTGGTGGAGATACCGCCACCACCACCACAATCATAATTACCTGGTAAATCACACCCATACGGTATAAACACTTTTGTCAAAATCACATGTAAAGACTGACGGATAGAAAGCATCAGTTACGGGCTTATAGTGAGGCCACTTGATGCACCTTGAGGCCACATTGAAGGTGGGAGAATTTGAAGCATAGAGCATCCCTACCTTTATATTCGACTAGTTTGCCGTTATATAGAACAGGGCACTTTTGTATGTCATTCTCCCCATCCATATTGTTGTCATTTGAAGCGCTGACGTCACCAGATCATATGTGCAAAGGAACACAAGACGGTTTACAGTTCACAAACAAACCACAAACAAAATCCTTTTTTTCAGCCATTTATAATGGTCAAACACAGTGAGAACCATGCCTTTATGCCATTATACACATTGTATTTTGGTGTTCTGTGCCCCTCGGCGATGCTCTAAAGGGAAACCGAGCTGCCGTGAGCTCTAAAAGACGCGTCAACAGGTTTTGATGCGTCACCACGTGACGCCTCCAGTTTCACTATACTGTAGCTGTTAAATACAATGGGTGCATTTCTTGGTGTCGAGCGTCTGATGCTTTCTATCTGTCAGGGCCTTAATGTCCTCAAGTTGGCACGGTGCCCAGGTGCTGCAGAGCCTCCCAGTTTGTTGTAAAAGGCTTAATGCAGAGACATCTTTCAAAGTCCTCTTTTTCTCTCCTATCGTCTGCAGCGGTTGCTAAAGCTATGTGGGACCAGGGGAGGGGATAGAATTACTATAAATCCTGGCCACGGCTATGCTGCTACCCTTCTGTTTCCTACGTTTTCTGGTCTGCTTTCACTGTGTACTAACAAAATAAACTGGTGAAATGTCAGAGGAGGGCAGTGAACAAAGTTAGATTAGTTAATTGGTGTTGTTGCATGTGTGTGGCTGACTGTGTGTGTGTGTGTGTGTGTGTGTGTGCGTGTGCGTGTGCGTGTGTGTGTCTGTGTGTGTACGTGTGCGCGTTTCTGTGTGCGTGCACACGTTATTCCAGGGTGGTGGTGCTGGAGAGCAGGCCAACAGACAACCCTACCGCCCACAGCAACCTCTACATACTGGCTGGCCATGAAAACAGCTACTGAGAGACACAGTTCACACTTAACTCTCCAGCCTACCGGCAATGCAGCTCCTCTTCTGGCTACGCAACTGGCAAACCCAAATACCCTCTTTCTACCCAAACATTCACCAAGTACCGCCTGTCTTTGATTGGCCTTCCGGCAACACAACTGGAGAATTAGCAGTCACACTGGGAAGAGGGTAAAGTTGCCACAGTTTCTGTTTCAGCCAATTAAAAATTAGCGTCACACAGTAGTGGTTAGTCGGGCCTAATGTAACACAGGTCAGCATGTTACAGCACTGGTTAGACCTGGTTACTTAGCTGATTTTCTGAGCAGTGTGCAGGAGTGATGGACGCAGGGAATAACCGCTTACTTGGAACTTTTACATGGATGCCACTTAACGGTCTAGTTTGTCAACGGAAATCAACATGGGAGTAGGGTGAATGGTCTGCCCGTCAGCCAGTGTTGTGATGGCTAAATCTGACAGTAGGGTGCCAACGAAACATGTCCGTATTCAGTCATACCCTTTGCTTACCTTGCTACATACCCCACTGCACCATGGGAAACCAAGATCGACATGAACACACTGCTCCTACTAGTACTACTACAGCTACTACTGCTATAGCTTCACAGAAGAGCCATCCTACGGAGAAAAACAAGCCTTTCACGTCCTTCTTCCCTTACTTACTCTTTTGTTTTTTTAACCTCACTTTTATTTATTGCAGCATGATGTAACTAAGACAACCAGGATTACTTTTTTATTTTCTTTTTCTTTTTTTAAATGAAGAAAAACAAAAAAACTAAAACACAAAAAAAAGCTTTGCCACTCCCGTAAGCATTGAGCTCTCATCCCTGACACCACACAAGTGCTTAATTGACCTCTATTTAATTGTTGTAAATATAAATGTGTATTTTTTTTTGACAGAGAGGAACACTAAAGCCTGGTTGTGTAGATAGACTTGTGTATAGGTTGTTCTGTGCGACAGACAGATAGATGAACAGACAAGAATGGGACTCTGGGGTGACATCATTGGTGGTGGTGAGTGATGGGGGTGGGGGGGCGGGTGCGGGCGGGCGCAATTAATTAACTTCCTTGTATCCACAGTCACATAACGATCGTCAGAAAGGTGCCAAGGTATCCCCACCCCACTCTACTCTGTCCCAACCAACATTCTCCTCAGGTGAACATTTGCAGTAATACAATGATAATATTGTAAAAGTGTTCTGGAGGCTCAGGATTGGACTGAGCAAACACAGGAAGCAGCACTGATTGGGTCATTTTCATTCATGCATCATTGTCATCTTTGGTGGTATACACAGTAAAATCGTCAGTGTTTATTTATCCATTCGTAACTCAGAGAGTTTGCAGATTTAACCCAAATGGACCCTCACGGGTCTATTTGATTACATTTGTTAAATTAACATTCAGGACTTTACTGTGTAGACATTTTTCACTTCCTGGACGTTTTTGTCATTGTCGTTGTCAAGAGAGATGGATGATGTTTCTATTTATGTTTGTGTCTCATAGTTTGACATCATGATCAATGTTTTAAATGTTTCAATTATTTGTTTTATGCTTCCTTTTAATCGAATGCTTCTTTCACTTTCCCATCATTGTTTTAATTTTTTAACAAATTTTTAATACTATGGAACCACTGGTGTTAAAAATAATTGCACAGAGAAAAAAAAGGTATTTGATATACAAATGTGATGTCATAATATATGACCTTGTGTTTATGCACAGTATGTGTGTAGACTTAGAATATTTGCATACATATGCATTGCGTACTGTACAGGACAGACCTTTGAAAAGTGACAGTTGTAACTTGTCACTTGTCAAACAACTTGTTTGACAAGATAACAAAAATGGATGTAAATGCTACAATTTACATAATTTATAAATCAATTATTTAACTACTTTGCTCAGATTTAGAATGTTGGCTCATTTATTGTTCTGCCCATGGTCTTGTTTGTTTTGGCCTATGTTAAATACCAGCTTGGTATGGTTTGTACTCTAGGGCAACACAGTGAATGTTGTACTGTACCGAAAATGCACAGAAATACAGAAGACATTTTAGTATACTATTCTATGATTGAAAACTTGCCTAGTGTGGAAGGAAATCATGAGCAATGCTTATATCTTCAACATGGTTCGGCTACATGTAAGTTATTATGATGCAGTAAACCCCACCATCTGGTACTAAAAAACTAACAAAAAAACAGTAGTTAAGCTGAAATACTGTTTGAGCCAGTTCTGTCCAGCGATGAAGCGAGCAGATGTGGGAGAGATTTGGAAGAATTGAAATTACGTTGAAATCTGCAAGGCATTTACGTGTGTATTCTAGAGTTTTAGCTTAATCGTCTCAGCTGTGACTTTTCAATGTCTGAGTCCTGTGTGAGATATACACTACAACCATGCATACTGTTATGCTAGCTAGGTATGCACTGTGCCATACTGTATGTATGAGAGTTGACATATACTGCAAGTCTTTACAAGCTGTGACACAAGAGGTCTCTTCAGAGGACATGAACACTATAGCTGACCATTGATGAGATACCATGGCTGAGATTATAAAGGCTGTATTATAATTGATAGGAATGTTCCCATAGCCCACAAGGTAGGCACATTTGGGGGAATACCTGTACACATTGGATTCAAGCTCTTAATAGGTTATCACAGTTGTCAAGCCAGTGCTAAAGTTGTAGCATGTCGTGTAAACTTAAGCGTAAAGTTGCTTAGCTCAGCATTATAATACTACTCTATTTACCCATCTGCAACTCATGATGAACCCATTGTGTATATATATTCCTTGGCTGCCTTAAATTTACCTTTAACCACTTAAACCCTATATGCTTAGTTTGCTGGAGTCCCCAAGGGCTCTAGATTAGGTCCTCTCCTTTTTTCACTACACCAAATCTCTTTGCCGAAAATAGCTGATCTACAACGCAATGGATTTTGAGCCTGTGGATCGTCTATTTTCACGCAATGTTTGGGCCATAATAGGCATGCTAGGGTTCAGGTGGTTAAGTAGGACCTGTCACAATCCAGGGTTGTTATGCAGACCCATATTCTGCCAAGAACTCATAACTTATATTATTATTATTACGGCTCTGGGAATCCAAATATCATTGGTTTTAATCATACTGTACTTGAGAAAGCACACTTAATATGCCACCCAAGAAATTGTTAGTATTGTTCCCTATATGTTGTGCCCTTTGTTCCCTATTGGCTGGCTGCGAACTAGCAAGGGGTTAAATGTCAAACAGTTGAACGCTACTGTTGGAATGTGGGGTCGATCAATCTTCAGCTCAGGACACTGAGAAGTGATCTGAATGGCTATTTGGAGTACATTTTGAGTTTCAAAGTGAAACATTTACGTTTAAACATTTGAATAATTAGTGAAACATTTACGTTTAAACATTTGAATAATTAAAGTAGATAAAAGTAGATTTAACTTGTTAAAGTCCACTTCTTCCAACTGCACTGAAAATGAATCGACCCTCGCACTAACTGGTGTTTTTGCCATAATGACGTGTTATTTTTTTTTTTTTTTTACCATTACTCACCAGTGCAAGTTGATCTTAATTGCAGGATTGCCACAGCCTGTTCTTGCCATAGTCGAGTAGTTAATATAATTGTGTAATAATAAACTTTTTGATGAACTATAAAATTGCAAAGAACACAAAAGACAAATAGAGGTTTAACAAGACTCTACAATGGCTTAAAATTCTACATTTTCATACTTACACATGCCAAAGACTAGTGGGCACACACGAGAGAGAAAGTGTCAAATATCACAGAACTCTACATAATAATCAAACATTCTCTTCAAAATACAGGCAAGACAAAACAAAAATTGCCAAGTATGTGCTGTCATTTACAACAATTTATACTTTTGAACAGCAGCAAACTAGATAAACATGCCTTAAGGTACAATTCACATGTAACCAAGTGAATGGATTAACTTGTTAACAATAATTTCCTCAGCGGCTCTTTGGGCCTTGGTCGGCTCTACACTTGGTCCAGCAGTGGCTTGTTATACAGTAGAGACCCAACATAATTATCTTTTAGTAGTCATTGTCCCTTATTAACCAATTATGCACACATTGGGCCTCATGCACGAAACGTGCGTTACGATCATACTGTGATCCTAAAGCGTTCATGCGAGTGTTTCCATTTTTCCATATTTCCTCATGGCCTCATGCTCCTTGTTTTCAGCTCGAGTGTTCAGCTTTCTGGACAGTTGTCACTAACCCCCCTAATATGGTTTGGGTCCCAATTTCCAAGGTGATTCATACAGTATATGAGCTGATATGTGGGAGCCCTAAGGAAAAGCGACTCACTCCTGAAATTGGATTAACTTCCTGTTAAATGATCATCACAGCCCTGTATTATCTAGCCAATAACCTGTCCAATGGAGATTAACTAAGAAACATTCCTTGTGTTGGGGCTGAGTAGCATGATGTTAAGGAAAACATACTATGAATGTTACATTTTTTTAATGTAATGTCTAAATTGCCTTGTTTGAAATTTTAATGGCCAAATTTAGATGGGTGTCTGTACCTTGTGCAATGTCTTAGATGAAATAAGATCTTAAACAGTGAGTTGTCTCATTATAAAGTACACACAATAAGTGGTGTATAAGTTTAGTGTAAAATGAAAAACAGTACTCTATGATTCACATTAAAATGTCTGTTGTATAGTCTGTAGAGATATGTAAATGAACAAAACCCACAGAAATGGCTAATATATTTGGCAAAACTTCACAAGAAGACTGCACTAAAGGACACCATGTTGGCACCTAAGCTCAACAGCTATGGAAATTATAATTTCATATTGCAGGTATCAACATGGCCTCCCATCGGCCTGTTTGCCAAAATGTAACCTGTTTCTGTAGTATTGTCCCAGCCTGGGTCAGGTAGTGTTCCCCAATAATTGTTAGCATTGTTGGCGTTCCTAGGTGGCAAAATCTGTCTTGCTAGTAGCTACTCCAAGCAGAATAAAACAAGCTGAATTATTTTCAAATACTATTTGGCACAAGTCTGGTCCCAGAATTTAAAATAACACTACGCAGTAGGTCTTTTTTATGTTGCTTACTACAGTACCATCATCATTCATTTTCATATTGCAATGCACACGTTATAAAATGTATATATTGTAAAATAAAAATCAGTTTGTTTTACATACTGTATAATTGCCTATATTTTGTTTCAGAAGTGTAACAGATTTATGAGATGACAGGTTAACACATTAAAAAGAAGGAACTGAAAAACTCATGTCTGTGTTGTTTTTTTCCTTGTGGTTCTAAAGTGCAGGCCAATGTAAGGCCCCTATCTGTTTTTTCTCACTCTCTGCTGAGCTTTATTATCACCAGTGGTAATCCTGGAAGCAGGATATAGGTACCTGGTCAACCCCCCCCCCCCCCCCCCCCCCCTTTCCGTAAATCCAATTTGCTTTTGACTCAAGTCCCGCCACCCGTACAACAAGGCGGTACAAGAGCTGCTCAGGTCCATCCCTGAGGACCTGTCTACAGAGCCATGGCTGGCGACAGCCTGAAAGTGGGAGTCGGCCGGGCCCACACGCATCCACTGTTACACCCAGGACCCGGGAGGCGGCATTAAAGAAGAGGAACTGCCACGCCGGCAATGGACCCTGCTGAACCGCCTGCGAACCGGGGTCGGATGCTTCAAAACATCCATGTGGAAGTGAGGCCTGGCGGACGGAGCAGCATGTGAATGTGGGACCTGAGACGAGGGCGTGGCTGTACGCTACTGAACTTGACATCTGATGATGACACACGAAAGAAGGCGAAGACAGTCGTAGTGAGTTGACAATTTATTTTTTAAAGTTGCTTAGGTTCTATTAATGCTAATAGAATTACACTTTTTTATTATTAGCGGTGCCAGCCGCTCTACATTTGACCGTGTGTGTATGTCTGTCGGTCCGTCCGTCCGTCCGTATGTTTGCGGATGGCAAAGATGCAACACATGCGCCCCTTCAAGACATGCACACACACACACACACACACACACACACACACACACACAGAACATGTGGTCCTGCGAGGTACACCTTTGCAACACATGCGCCACTTAAAGACATGCACACACACACACACACACACACACGCACTGCGCACGCGCACACACACACACACACACACACACACACACAGAGAACATGTGGTCCTGCGAGGCGCACCTTTGCAACACATGCGCCACTTAAAGACATGCACACACGCACACACGCACACACACGACTGGCCTGCACGTGTGCACGCACGCACGCGCACACACACACACACACACACACACACACACACACACACACACACACACACACACACACACACACACACACACACACACACACACACACACACACACAACCTTTATAACTCAAATCTTCTCACCCAAGTTAAAATGAGTAAACATACTTAAAAGTCGATAAAAAAAGTACAAATACTCTTTTAGTACCGCCTCAATACCAGTCTGAATGCCAGCGCCCACACATCAAATAGATTTGTACCAACTGAATGACAGCACACACTGCGGTGCCTACAAACAGAGTAGGCACCGCTTACTCACACTGGGTGTGATTTTTTTTTGTTAGTTAGGTTAGTTTTTTAATGCTTTTAACAAAACATTTTAAAAAATGTTTGAAGTTGTGAATCCTAATTGTCTTAGCATACGTGGCAAGGGCGTTTTCTGTTTAGATGGAGAAAAAAAAAGGAAACCAGACCAAAACATTGTATAAATCTTATGTAATTCATATATATAAATACTTTAAGAATATATTTTCACCAAACGTTTTTAAAAATGAGTGTGTAAATAAATAATGCCACGCCCCCCAAATCACCCCCCCACCCAAGCGAACTTTGCGAGCAGCAAGCCTATATTGTTATAGGCCCTATTGTTAATAAATGTTTTGGTAGGACATGATTTGTCCCAATTCTCCAGAATGGGTGATATATAACTTATTTTATATGAGAAAGGAAGATAAGATATGATCCATGTACAGTAATCAATGCGATTTCACGTACACCCTTAGAAAGCACCACAAATGCTAGCCCTGAAACATGACTGTCATGTGAACCATGGCTACACAAATGCTAGAAATGGCACTGTTACAGTAGTTGTAGAACAAATAATTGTTTTCTATGTGAATATTACTTATAATTAATACATTTCACTTATATTGCAAAGGGGTGTATCAATAAATTGCACTTAAGGGGTCTACAGTGTGCAGATCTGTATGATTTGTTAGAATTTACTGCTGAGGAGACACTGGAGTTTATCTGGGTCCAAGGGGACCAAAACACGGATCAGACCGGTCTCCCAGAATGACTGTGAGCTGACTGCCTCCCCACACTTGGAAAGTCCATGCGGACATACCATTTCATTTGACAGGGTAGTTCCTTGTTAACAGTAATGTTGATATACGTTTACAGTATTTTCTTGTTTCCCTTTTTTCTTGTGCAATGATAAATGCCGGATAATCTGTACTGTATTTATATATTAGGCTAATACAGTCGAGAGAGTATTTCCCTAAGATTCTCCAACATGTGTTTCAGCTCTTAAAATACAACCCTTTCACTCCAGAAAACCACTTGCTCAGTTTAACTGTAATCTCTCCTGCAATGTTTGGACTTTCAAAATTGAGAGTAATATAATCAATATTGTGGTGTACTTGGTTCACATGAATGGCTATTCAGGGCATTATCTTAATCTAATCAGCCAACCAATTGTGTTCATTGATGAACGAGTGTCAAATGCTATGGAACTTTCTCTCATTCAGTATTTCTCTTTCTCTCCCTCTCTCTCTCTCTCTCTATGCCTAACTCATTTTTTCTCTTCTTGACCTTTCACTCTCTCATTTTAGTTCTCTTCCTGATTTCTCAAACAAATTATTTCTCTCTCTCTTCCCTCCCTCCCTCTCTCTGGCTCTCGCTCTTCCCAACATCTCCCTTTTTGACTTTCTTTCTGACATTCATCTTTCCACTCTTCCGAGGACAAGGGGCCTTTTTGTGTGCAAGGGGAATCATAGGACTCACATGCTTTGGGGGAGAGAAAGCGAGGGATCACCCGCTGCCCAGGACGCAGGGCTGTTCAGAGGAGGACAGGAGAGGAACAAAGGACAACAGACGAGACGAGTGGAAGAAGAGCGTAGTAGTCTTGAGCAGGATAAGAACTTCAGGGCCCTCAACAATCTGGAACCACATCAGGTGTGAAGTGCATAGAATGGACTATCGAAGCACAGAGAATGGCCGAGCAGAACATGAGGCAGACGACAAGGAGATGAAAGGAGAAATGAAGGATGCAACAGAAGGTAAGAAGAGAAGTTAGAGGAGAATATAAGGCAAGCTTTCTCCTTCAAACCCCTGAGCTATAGCAGAAAAAAGACACAACGTGGCTCCTTGATGGCAGAAATGTAGAAAGGAACTGTCTTTTTTGTAAATACACTAGTAATCAGTTCCTGATTGAGAAATCTGTACAAATAACTAGAATGCAGCTGTGTGTGCTCTGAAGATATGTTCTTTGAAGAAGATACAGTACGTGGTTGTACTTTTATAACCTGTCCAAATTCATGTACACATCCTTTGATATTTCAATGAGCTCTCATGTAGTATGCACTGCTGATTTGAAGATTGTAAGTTTTACTATGTCCATATGTACTTTGGGACAGCAGTTTGATGCTTTGTCACAGCCCGATATGAAAGACTTTACTGGCCCAAATGATGCCAGTCAATAACTCGGATCACAACATGAATTGTAAAATGTATTTGTCATGTATGTTCTGTAGACAGAAGATACTGTTGTTGAGTACAAGGCACCTTCTTCTGTATGACTTCTGTGTGATTGTGCTCTCATAGGACAGCCGTGGGACATTGTAGACTACTGTCTGCCAATGCAGCACCCTCTAAAATATGCATGATAATGTATGATAAGTAGGCATTTAAGATGACCTTCGGTGATGCTGCTACTGTAGTAGCTTGGACTTGGCATTTCACTACAGAAGCTGAATTATTGTACTTCTTACATGGGACAAGTGTACAATTGTCTTATTGCACTTAAAGAAAAAAACGTAGGACAAGGATTCCCTTGGTTGATCTTCTTATAGTATTATAAAGTTCTGTGACGTTTGTGAACAGGACAGCACTGTTTCCGTAAAACTAGAGTCCAGAAAATCAAGGGCATGATCAGTGATGTCATTAACCACTTAAACCCTATACTGTATAGTTGACCCCAGGGCTCTATATTAGGTCTGCTCCTATTTCCCCTCAACAGCAAATCTGTTTGCAAAGGGTTCATGGTGGTTAAGGACGTGCTCTGGTGACAGTGAATGAGCAGCTGGAGTTGTTGACTGTTGTTTCTACATTTGACTTGGAATCCTGCCTGCAGCAATGTCTGTTCCTGTGTATGACTGTGTTTGTTTGTCTGCAAGATAACTTGAGAACCATCAGGGCAAATTGTCATGACAGTTGTTGGGAATGATTAGTAGCTGCCCTGAAGAGATGATTATGTTTTGGGTTGAAAAGTCAAAAATCAAAGTCACAATCAGGAGACACATAACAAGAGATGTTGGTGCATGCAGGGTTTGCAGGTCCCCACGGTGTGTGCGAGGCCTTGTCAGTTTGGAGGTAGTCCAAAATGTTAAACATGTTGCACAGAAATATAACATGCTTTCTTCCGCTGTCTGTATGTTCTCAATGAATGTGATCAGTTCAACTTATCATACAAAAAAATCTATTATCCTATAACCTTAACATAGCTAACGCCCACATGTAACATCATTGTGAAGCACAGAAATAATATTTTGGGCATGTTATTAAATGGTAAAAAAAATAGACCATTTCCCACCCCAAAAGTTTTAAAAACAGCAAAAATAGCAAGCTAGGCACTTGGATGAGTGCCTAGCTTGGAGGAGTGACCAAAGAAAAGATTGTAACAGCTTCACCTCATGCTTTGCATGTCTTTCCCGCCCATCCAGTATAATTTCAACATCCTTCCAGCTCCACATGGAAGTTTCAGTACTGGTTTCACCCAGTACTGTGGTTATGGTGTCTATGCCTTTGTTAACCACTTACATGTAAGCCCTATATAGTTAGTTGACCGGGTTCCCCCAGGGTTCTATATCAAATATCTTTGCCGAAAATAGCAGATCTACAAGCTCACAACACGTCGCTTTGCGACACGTTGTGAGGTTGTGAGGTTGCGAGGTCCTTGCCGAATGTTTGCCCCAGAATAGGTACGCTGTGGTTAATGGTTAACCTATAATAATCTACATACCACTACTGTTGTTGCAACTTCACAGTGCGTTTGTGTCTTCCTCTAGATCAAGATAAACTGGTAGAAGAGACCAACCTGGAAATTGTTCAGGTAAAATTCTATCTATCTATCTATCTGTCTGTCTGTCTGTCTGTCTGTCTGTCTGTCTGTCTGTCTGTACAAAGTTAAGAGATGCTATATGGTCAAAGGTCACACACAACAAGCAGAAAGGCTACAGCTCCTAGACCACATGTGAATGCAGGGGTCAGTTAAATACCATAACATGTTTTAATAAAAGGTTTTGTTTTAATTGGGGATGGTCATGACCTCAGTCATTTGGGTGTCAAAACGTTTGAAACATGTTTAAATAAAGTCAACAGAGAGTCAAGTGAAGGTTAAAAGTAATGGCAAAGGGACAACAAACAAGGATCCGTTTTTAGGTAATGTGATATGCATTGATAGTGTTATATGATGTGCATTGATAATGTTATGTGATATGCATTGATAATGCCTGCAACATTTTTAGAATGATACAAACCTTAACACAGTGACTAAATTATCATAGCAGTGAAACTACGCTCATTTATTATTAAGTCCAATTGGAGAAATACAGTCAGGTAGGTATACAGACAGACACAGTCAGACAGACAGACAGACAGACAGACGTTGTAGATAAAGCAAACAAGAGAAGGTTTTCAGAAGCCAAGTCATGATGACTTTCCTATGCACTGATCAAAATAATTGATCTATGATCAATCTTGAACTATATCGATCACTCATACCAAGCACACACAGTACCTACCATCCTCTCATAGTTCAAGATTTATAAAGTTTGTTTTTTATAAATATCAGACTGGCCCATTTATTATGGTATGTGGATCTATGCCAGCTGTTCTCGATAAGCACAGTTTCATCAATGTACTGTACATTCACAGCGTGATGTGATGTGTACTAATCTAATACACAGAAGCACAGCTGCAGGCAGCTCCGTGCAATGTTGTTATTCACCGTAAAGTACTGCTGCAAAACTGCACACAACTGCAGGTATCATTACAGTAATGGAATACCGTAGGCCTACTGTAGGCTACAAGGTTGCTAACCGCGTTAACTGATTAATTTACAAGTTGACCTGTAAAAATCCAATTGGGTTCATACACTGCAAAATCCTGAGTATTCATTTAACTCTGAGAGTGTACAAATGGAGCCAAATGGACCCATGATGGCTAGAAAACTTGTGGATAGCCAGTCATTATGGCATAAACAATAATTTGAATTTGAATGATGTACTGTGCATGTCCAAATCATGTATACTTGACATTATTTCAGACCATTTTTCATTTATTTACTTTTTCACACTTTGGAAAGAAAATAACCAATTTCACATTGAGGACAGGTGCACAGACTTCTCAGGTGCCCACTCTTCCTGTATCCTTTCAAATTACATAATGTGTTTTGAAGGGAATTTGTGAATATTCTGAAAACGCATCTCATAGTAGAAATTATACTTTAAGACATTAAGCGGTTGTTCTCATCCAGAGCTCTTTGCAATGAGTATGTATATACATGTTTGAGTTGCTTTGATTCCAAATCAAAGTATTAAGGATTATTATTATCGTGTTAATTTATTCATTCGTAAATCCGAGAGTTTACAAATGAACATTTGTACACTCTCAGAGTTAAACGAACACTCAGGGGTTTTACAGCTTGGGCTAGGTTAGAGTCGGGACTATGGTGAGCAGTAACATCCATACTGTATGTCATCGTGAGATAAGATCACAGTAGAAAATAAGGCAAAGAGCACGGCAAGCAAACAGGACAGATGCTGCATTCAATCTGCGCCTGATGCCTTTCACATGACGGAGAGAGAGTACTAGAGAGAGAGAGGGAGAGAGGGAGAGACAGACAGAGAGGGACAACAAGAGTACAAGAGAGAGAGGGGGGTGGGGGCAGAGAGACAGGGAGGAAGGGGGAGAGAAGCTTCCAACACATGTTCACATGGGCTGGTTCAACCCCCCCCCCCCCCCCCCCCCCCCGGCCCCCCCCCGGAATAAATTCAATCAGCCTTCAAATTAAGAAATGGTGCTGCACTGAGGGGGACAGGAATAGAGAGTGCACGGCCACACATGCGCGTGAGCGTTAAAGAGTTACATTTAAACATGTTATTCTGGGAATATTTAATATACTATATTTAATAAATACCCTTTGTTTTGCCGTTTTCACAGAATAAAATGTTTTATGATCATGATTCACCAGGACCCTGGATGGCTTGATTCTAGGCTTAAAATAATTGATATAAATATTTTTGAAAATCTCTATGGGAAAAAATGCATTGGCTTTTTTTGAGTGGAACCAGAAAATGGCCGCCACGGCTATGCCCTATAGGACATGTTTAGCTTGAAACGGTTTTACTGACCAAATCTCTTCAAAAATGAAATTTTGAGTATGAGTATGTGTGTTCTGGTTGGTCCCTATGGTGCAGCTACAGGGCCTGGTGGCAGAGCTGCGCGAGGGGCTCCGTGGGGCTCTGGTGGAGATGTGTGAGCTCCGCCAGAGGGACCAGGGTCTGGAGGAGAGACTCCAGGCACATCAGAGTGACGTGGATAACAAGATCGTGAGCCTGAAGAACTCCCTGAATACGTTCAAGGTATTTGAGAAGAATGCACACATAAACATAATAGGCAGAAATGAACTACCTGTTCTGGATGGGCTGTGCTATGGCATTGATGCTCTGTGTGGTGTTCATACTGGGCTCTACCTTGAAAAAACTGTGTGTGTGGTGAATGAGAGCACGTCACCCATTTTCAACCTTATCTTCATATAAATGGTCCTCTCTAATGCTCATCATAAGATGGCACAATTTCACGTGTCTACTCTGCATCACATTGGTGTAATATATGGGGATCATTGGTAACATTGATGGGGATTCCAAGTTAAAAGAAACTACAGCCTGTCTCCTCCTGGAAAGTTAGCATGCAGAAATATAAGCCATTGTTATTATGTTAGTAAAAACCTTGTTTGAAATGACCAAACCTGCCTAACGATGATGTCACTGGTAGGCACGTTTCTGAACTGTCCTCTGAGACACAGACCGAGTTGACAGAAACTTTGCCATCTTATAATGAGCATTAGTGAGGACCATTTATATGAAGATAAGACAAATTCGTGAAGTGGTCCTTTAAGCTTCAAGGTGTTTATTATCACATCATACCATACAGCTTGTAGGAACTTTGCAGGCAATTGCCTCTTGAACTGTGTAGATGTAAAATAAAATAAAATGCAAATAGTTAGAATAAAGTCAAAATAAAAATAGCAAATAAGAGCCAGTGCCTCAAGAATGGAAGCATTCATAACACTGGAGGACAATGCATGAATAATCTCACGCACGCACGCACACACACACACACACACACACACACACACACACACACACACACACACACAGAGTTGACTTACTTTTGCTTACTCCTTCTTGCAGGAGGAGTTGAGTGCAGTATTGTTTCAGATTAAGGATGTGTCCAGCATACAGAGGGAGCTTCAGAAGAAAGTGAAACTGCTGAAAGCTGAACACTGCACAGAAAACAGCCTCTCTAGCCAGAACAGGTAGAATACACACACACTCACGCATGCACATGTTCACACAAATGCACAAGCACACATATTTGTCTTGCACACACAACAACCCATGCACGCATGCACTGGCACATACACACACGCACGCACGTGTACACACACACACACACACACACACACACACACACACACACACACACACACACACACACAGAAAAGCATAAAATGACACGCAAATGTACTAATACTTTGGTTGTATATGCCCAAATCATACTCGCAAAATAAATGTATTCTAACAAACAGTGATGCATAAACACAGGCAAGGGTTTGATGACACCCATGCACAAATACATTAACTTGGATGCACAGATGCCGCTAGACAGGCGGGACACACATACAGTATCCTGTTACGTTATTTCACACATTATTACAGTTTTGGTTGTATTGTAATCGTCAGCATTGCAAGCATCATCTGTTTGGTGTCACAGTGACAGTTTTACAATGATTTGGATCAAACCTACACTGTAACTACTGAGGGCTCCATTCAAATGAGCTTGTCTTAATTGGTTAATGAAATGATGTCCCTCCTCTCCTGTCATTGGTCCAAAAGCAGGAAGAACTCCAAGTCAGATGTGCTGATGGTGATGGGGGAGGGACATACCTGTGTGCCCAACCAATCAGAGCTCAGTGTCATTCAGCACTACTTCACCAGTGTGTCAAACAATGGATCTCCTCACAGGAGCACCACATCAACACAGAGTGAGTTAATGTCTGTCTGACTGTCTGCCTGTCTGCCTGCCTACTTGCTCATCTGTCTGTCTGTCTTTTAGGAGGACAGCTACCTGAAAAGTAAGGTATAATTCTGATAATGCAGCCTAATGTTTGCATAAGGTTCACTGTGTGTGTGTGTGTGTGTGTGTGTGTGTGTGTGTGTGGGGGGGGGGGGGGGCACGTGCGTGCGTGTGTATTCTAGCCTCTAACTCGGAGCAGGAGGGTCAACAGCAGAAGAGAGGCTGTCCGTCCAAATCCCCAATATGGACAGAGAGGAAGAACAGCAAGGAGGAGGCAGAAGTACCAGGCACTCCTCCAGAAAACAGTATGTCACCTGCATGCACTACTATCAATACTGCTTATTATACAGTATGTCACCTGCATGCAGTACTATCAATACTGCTTATTATACAGTATGTCACCTGCATGCAGTACTATCAATACTGCTTATTATACAGTATGTCACATGCATGCAGTACTATCAATACTGCTTATTATACTGTACAGTATCGCCTGCATGCAGTACTATCAATACTGCTTAATATACAGTATGTCACCTTTATGCAGTACTACCAATACTGCTTATATACAGTATAGAGCTGGGCAATATGACTTCAAATCACGATTATTTAAAAGTTTTGCCTCGATTATGAATAATGAGCGATTATAATGTATTTATTTATTATTGCACTATTTCTCAATGCAGTATGAAGTATACTGTATAATACGCCCTGTATTATGTGGTTAATCAGACTTTTCAAATGAGCGATTTAAGAAAAAGAAAAAAATCACAAACAAATCTATTAACCTACTGTACATGAGCAAGATAAAGTTGATTATCTTGCTGTTAGGCTGACCGTCTTAGCGACTGGTAACAGTACAGAGGCGCCGGTATGGTGTAACCAAATGGACTATTTATTCACCAACATAAAACAAACATAATGAGGACATGAGCTGAAGCACCCAATCATGGTGGTGTCCAGCTTCTCACACTCAGCTCTCTCTCTCTTGTTAACTGGCAGCAGCTTATTATACTCAGGTGAGCTAGACTGCACCATTCAAAGGGGTGTTCTAAAACATACAATAAATACCTAGATAAACATACAATAAATATTTAAATACCCTTAACCCCCACAAGTACATTAAAAGTCTCCTTGTATGGCCCGGACAGCTGGCGTAGCGGTCCGGGCACCTAGGCTCAATGTAGCCTGACACGGCGTAAAGGCATAAAAAGACCCCCAAAACATATTTTGAAAATAAATAAAAGTCTTGTATTTTTGGTTAATTGCACAGGCCTAATACAGTAGTTATTTATCTATGTGACTACTTTAGGACTTTTAGCTGACACTCATCCAGATCAGTAGAAGGTCTGGTACAAGGTAAAAACAGTGTTCATTTAATTCGGACGGAGAGTATACAAATGGATAAATTACACTGAGGATCCTTTAGGATTTTTGTGTGTGTGTGTGTGTGTGTGTGTGTGTGTGTGTGTGTGTGTGTGTGTGTGTGTGTGTGTGTGTGTGTGTTTCTGTTAATGTGCATTGTTTTGTACGTTGCAGCTAAGAGGCAGTCAGCAGCCTTGGAGCTGCTGGAGTCAGAGAGAGTGTACGTCTCGTACCTGTCTCTGCTGCTGAAGGTCAACATCTCATTCAACGGATCGGAGGGCCTCGCCCCCAAGGACAAGCGGTAAGGATGGAGAGAGAGCCAGAGACACGGGGAACAAAGAACCAAACATTAATGTGTAGACACACAGACAGATAGAATCAGCCGGATGACCAATAAAGAATCTTCAACCCATAAATGGCAGACCACGGAAGTTGCTGGTGCCTCAGCTGATCAGCTCAGCTGACCCGTTTTGACAGCTTATCAGCTGATGATACCTTCTCGATCTCTCATTCAGCAATCACAATTATTAAGTTTCAGGTTTATTTTTTATGTTTGTTGCGTTCCCCGTCTCTTGAAAGCTGCTCTGGTTCATTGGGAAGCTTCCTTAAAGTCAAACCGTTTTCACCAAATGCAACTAATACAACTATCATTTGTTGCAATAAATGGCCCTAAATCCTTTGGATGTAAATGTCTTTGACTAAGAGTGACCTTTACTCTGGAACCCACAACTGTAGCTTAATATTCCAGACAACACATATGTACAATCGTACATGCACACACACATGCGCGCAGTGGAAAGACTAATCTAATTTGAGAGCTTACACTGAAGAGGACAGGATATGAATTAATGAAATTATGCTGCCTTAAAAAACATCATTGACACTGGGAGCAGACTTTTGAAAAAGATCCCTCACAGCCACATACTAATTTAATCACCAGTAAGCTGCAATGCACATGCTCTCAATGAAGAGAGGCACAGTTTATATAGCCTTAACACTGGAGTTAACTGGGTCAAACAGTATTGGCAAACTAACGCTAATATTTGTGGTGATGTGCAGTGCCTCGGGGACCTGGGTAGGTGGGATTATTCACCGAAAATATTGATCTACAGTACAAGCCCACAAACACGACGCATTGTTAACTTGCAGATATTTTCGAAGACATTTGGTGTAGAGGAGAAGTAAGTGTGGAACATTTACAGAGCCGACCCCAGTCAAATCAGTATAGAGGGTTGAAGTGCTTAATACTTTGCAGTGAGTTCCACAAAGTTGGAAATGTGTTTACAATGTGTTTGCACAACAGTTTTGTGTGTGCACTTATCTCACCTGTCCTTGTTTAGTAAACACCATCCATCTGATATTTCCTGCAGTTACATTTTATTTGACCCAGGTTTGAGTCTTCATGTTGTATTGCTACTGTCTATTTAACTATCCCCTATTTCCCTGTTCCTTCACTTCTCTCCCTTTCTCCATCTCCCTGTTTATCACTAATACTTTCCTTCTCTGTCTGTCTGTCTGTCTGTCTGTCTCTCTCCCTCTCTCAGTCCGTTTCCTAGCTCTCTGCGTTTTCTCATTCAACAGCATCTGGAGCTCCTCCACACACTCCAGGAACGTGTCCTGAAATGCCAGTGGCAAGGCATCATGGGAGATGTGTTCATGAGGTTGACCAGCAAAGAGGTAACCCCCACAAACACAGAGTGCACTCAGAAAAGAACTCCTCACTGTCAGGTGAAAAGAAGATGTATAGGAGGAGATATGTGGTTGTCTACACCTTATTATTACAAGGAGTACCCTATTATTACAAGGAGTACACTCTCTTACTACATATTATTATTATTTACAACTAAATTGTAAATTGGAAAAAAACTAATTAAGGACAGTATGATGTAATAGAGAAAACTCAACCTCAAACCAAATACCATGTCAATTTTGACGCAACACCAGAGATGGGCCATTTATGCTGAACATGGTAATCCCGCTCAGTATGAGAAGAATTGCAGTCTCAGACACCCCTGGCTGAGGAGCCCTATACAGAGCCCCCCCATACAGTACAATATTGCTCAGCATTATGAACAATACTTGTGTACACACTGTACTGTACGATGTCACTCAACTACTGTATAAGAAACAGCACTTCACAAACATAAACATGTTTATATATCCTGAGCTATTTGTTGCATAATCATCGGAGCAAATTTAAATACTGTTGTAGAATGTCTGAAATGTCTGACTGCTGCACAGTAAAATCATCGGTGTTCATTTACCTATTTGTAATTCTGAGTGTGTATATTTGTACACACTCAGGGTGTTGAAGATAGTTGTGAAAAAAAAAAAGTGTCATCACCTTGACATGCCAACATGCAATATTGTTCCACCTCCCTTCCCTCCCTTTATCTTAGAATTGCAAGTTAAAGAAGTTGTCCAAGTCTATGGTATTCGCACCACAACACAGGGCTAATTTAACACAGAGGACTTTACTGTGTAGCAGTAGATAATATCAGTGCTCTAATGGGGCCCTGGTGGTCACACTACGGTTGTATACAAGCAGTTATTCACAGGGAAAGGGGCCGGGGGGAAGGTATCCTGGCTGTATGACAGACCTGCTGCGTGTTAACCCCAACTGACCCCAGAGCTGTTAGAGCTCTATTCTATTAGGGGTCAATGTGTTGCTAAGTGGCTGTGAGTGAGTGGAGGGAAATGAGCTAACACACGGGACTGTCACGCAATGTTACGGAACCACCGTTACCCGTGGTTACTTATGAGGGATGAGATATGTTGGATGAGTGACAGAGTTGGAATTAACGTCATGATTCCTTCATGCTCTCTAACATGTCTGTCTGTCTGTCTGTCTGTCTGTCTCTGTAGAGTGATTTTCTGGACCTCTATGTGTCCTACCTGAAGGAGCTTCCAGACTGTCTGTCAGTGGTCAGCATGCTCACTTCCAGTTCTATGAAAATGGCCGCCCTTTTCGAGGTAAAAACATGCACACAACTACAGCCTTTTACATGCAAAATGGTGCAAAAGTATGTGTTTTTCACTCAGCAAGACTTTGTGCTGAATTTTTGTTTCTGAGTTTTCATTTGAGCTTAACACAGCTGCCGTGTTAAGTGGTCAGATGGGTGGGCCGAGTACATTTTCAGAGCATGTTTATTTTAATGATCAATCATTCTGGACACTTCTCAATTTTGCTAATTGAGAAGTGCGAGTGTGACACTGGTGACAGTGTCATGGCTATTGGTTCTAAATCTATGCAGTGGTACTCTTCACTCATTGACACAATATAGTTTTTGCTCTGGCACATGATGGCAATGATTTCAACTTTGAATGCAGTCTTGATGTTTGTTTTCTTAACTTTATTGGTATGCCGATATGCTTCCCATTCATGTTATTAATATTCATGTATTACTGAATTTTTAAATGTTGTACTCTCCCATCCTGATTGGCTGAAATCGTTTGGCTCTCCCATAGTGATTAATTAACTGTTCTATCCCCTATGCTGATCGGTTTAACTATTCTTACCCTCCCACTGTGACTGACTGACGTGTTTTGTGCTTTGATTGGCTGTGTGGTGTCTCCATCAGGGTGAGATCATGTGTGATGGTTCCAGGCCGTCCCTCCACAATCTACTGCTGCAGCCTGTTCAGAGAATCCCAGAATATCTACTGCTGTTACAGGTCTGTCTGGCACGCACGCACGCACGCACGCACGCACACACAGCACAACACTTTCACAGATATTAGGGTTATGTTCATGCAGTTTTTCAAACTGTGTGTGTGTGTGTGTGTGTGTGTGTGTGTGTGTGTGCGCGCGTTGTACAGGGCCTGTTGAGGCAGACAGACGCAGAGCATCCAGACTACTACCTGCTGCTGGTGTGTGTCCAGCAGTTCAGGTCCTTCACTGCCCAGTACCATCACCTGCTCCAGCACAACCAGGAACTACTGCTTCACAATCGCAAGGAGATGAAGAGGTCAGTCGCACACACACACAGTTTTGAACATAACCAAATCCTTAAGATCCTTAATATACCAAGATAGACAAACCTACGGCTCACTAGCATAAGAAATTGTACACAATTCGTCTATTCAGTTTTGCTAGATCTCGCAAGAGTGTGTTGACTTCTGGTCCCCTAAACCCACATCATGAAACATTTTTCATTCATTCTTCATCTGTATTTGACTTGAGGATCTATTTGAAGACACTCATGTGAAGATAGCCGCTGTCTGTTCCATGTTGATTCCAGGTCTAACATGAAGCAGCTACTGAAGACAGTGGAGTGTGGAATGCAAAGCAATGACTCGCCATACACCTCTAGCAATGCTATACTGTGAGTTATTTACAGTACATACAGTCTGAGGTATGTCCAGCCATGTCCCTTTGTACTGTACGTTAAGTTATGGTTGTTCCTGTCTCTCAGAGAACATGCTAACCAGGTGAAACGGAGCAAGCAGCGTCTCTTGGAGCAGATCCAGTCTCGGTGTTACCAGGACTGGGAGAGGGGCAGAGACAGGGAGGCAGAACCCCAGCACTATGACCCAGAATGCTCCTCTCCCCTGCACCCCTTCTTCAGCCCTGACCCAGACCCCCGTAACCACAAGGCAACAGGTTTGGGTTTCACAAATTTGCCTTATTTATCAACTGATCTATTAATCTACCTACCTGTCTACTTATCTACCTTACAACTAATAATTCATTAAATCAATAAAGTACCCAGGTTTTGATTTCCTTCTGTTGTTTGTTGTTTGATATTTTTGTGTGGAATTGATATTTTTGTGTGGAATTATTACAAATTAACATAGTTTCATAAAAAAAAATAGTTAACTTGTATCTTCTAGGTCTGCGCTGTATCCCAGAGAGTGAGGGATCTGAGGGCTCTCTGTCCTGCCAGCGTCACCTGTCCACCAGACCTCTGGAGCTCCATCACCATAGCCCGGTGAGCACGGCACTGGCCAACGCCCTAGGAGAGTTCCTCATCCCCAGGGAGGCTCCGGCCATGGAGGGCTTGTATGAGGAGGACGGAGACTCTCTCCACAACGCCTCCCTGTTTGACCACTGCTCCTCTGCCTCCTCGGACTCCTCGATCGACATTGCCTTCGTCAGATGTCCCAAAAGCTCATCGACGTCGCAGCACACTGCGGTGGCAGCCAACGTGCCGTCTGCTCGGGGAGAGGCCTACAGCAGTGGAGGGTGCCAGGGGATCGGGTACAACAAGCCACCGAACCGAGGGGGCGTGTCGCCGGATGAGGCAGTGATGTTGCGTCACCGCCAACATCGCCCTCTCCAGGCCAGTCAGCGCAAGAGCAAGGTGAGCATGAACTTCTAGGATCTGTAGTTTTGACCAGATAAAACAGGGGGAAAACTGATTTACATCAAATTTACTCAAATCCTTAGTCAAAAATTAGAGGATTTTACTGAGTACTTTTGTTATTATGGGAGGCCCTGGTGTTTGGTTAATTCGACAACCATATTGACATCGGGATAGACCAGTTTATGAATGAAATGCTCTATTGAATGAAAATGGACCCAAATTATGTAGATTCCATTTGGGGCTATTGACCAATTATGGGGAAGAGGCATGTTGAACCCAGAGGTAGCTGTGTAACGTACACAGTAAACTTCTCAGTGTTCATTTAACTCAGAGACTTTATGGACAAATGGAACAAAATGGAACCTGACCCATTTGTAAATCTGAGCACCATAGTCAGTACCATAGTCAGTAACCATAGTCAGCACCCGTCAGTAGTGATGCGCGGGTCAGATTTTTTCATAACACGCCCTATCCGCCCCACCACGGAGCCCAACCCACCCGAACCTGTCCCGCAAAGCAATATATAAATCAACGACCCGGTCTGTCCGGCAACCCGCAAAAACAAAAAGTAGCCTACCGACCGGATTTTCAACACACTAGCAACGTCAAGTCCATCCAGAGAGAGAGAGAGAGAAAGAGCGAATGGAACCATATATTCACCATTCGGTTTTGCTGCTATAGAAATTCATATTGTTCCTGTCCTTTATAATTGTGTAGGCTACATGAGAGAACAGTAAATCATAACGTAGATAGATACAGTGAGTGTCCTACTACAACATAAGGGACTTTTAAATAAATAAAGTTGACATGCAGCAGGGATAGGCTATCATTAGAGGCAGCTGTGCATAATTGATCAGATAAGCAACACATTGAACACAAGCTCATGATTCCAGGAGGAGATAGATGGGAGAGCAGGCGATAGGGGGAGAGAGAGACAAAACAGGAGAGAGAGAAAGGTACCAGAATGCTTTTTTCTTTTTTTCTGTGTTGACCCGCTCCGCCCGCCCCGCAATAATTGCGTCTGAAATTTTGACACGTCCGCCCCCCGTGCATCACTAATAGTCAGTAACCATAGTCAGTAACCATAGTCAGTAACCATAGTCAGCACCATAGTCAGCACCATAGTCAGCACCATAGTCAGTAACCATAGTCAGCACCATAGTCAGTAACCATAGTCAGCATAGTCAGTTCCATAGTCAGTACCATAGTCAGCACCATAATCAGTACCAAAATCGGCACCATAGTCAATACCATAGTCAGTAGCCATAGTCAGCACCATAGTGAGAGTGCAATTGGTTCAGTTATTAATTATATATATAAGTATGACTCAGGATTTCTTAAAAAACAACAACAACAACTAACACTTCAAAAGCGGGCGGAGGCTTTGATTTGCCACGAGGACGGGGAGGGATAGAGTTCTTCATCCGTCCGATGATCCTCACCCGCCCCTGTATCCCCTTTGATGTGATAGATTTAAAACTGTTATGACAAGGATAAACGGCGGATATTATCTGTTATACACTGAGGACTGTTTGTTCCAGTGCCATCCAGTAATATTCCCTAAAGCAGATGAGCTGACTTACTAAAGTCAGCTCACAGTAAAATCCTCAGTATTAATTTAACTCTGAAAGTGTGCAAATGTAACCAAATGGACCCTTCCATTATGTACACTTTCAGAGTTATAAAAGGCAGCCTCTGCGCACTCTAAGCTGTGCAAAAATCTGATAATCATTATTTTTTAGAAAGATTTCGGTCATAGACCTTCTTCAGACCGAATATTTTTTTTATATTAATTAAAAGATACGACTTTTGCACAGCTTTGAGTGTGTGGAGGCTGCCTTTTATAACTCAAGAGTGTACGAATGTTGGCTGCTGCCCTTTATTGTTAATTTGGTGTCCTTTCGGCTCCACCACCTCATCCAAGTTTACTGGCAGATGAGCTGTAGTTTTTTCACTATACACTCTGAGATTAAAACTGATAAATGAACACAAAGGATTTTACTGCATATTGAGGAAACTGGATATGAAAGGAGGAATGCGTGGCTTGAGGGAATGCTGAATGACATAGAGGAAAATGACAGTAGAGATGTCTATGATCATCTTTGTCCTCTCTTCACCAGTCACTGAACGGTTTGCAGCTGGAGAGCACGGTCAACAGTTTGGACAGCGGACATTTTTCGGACCACCACCTCGGGGTGAGCCTCGGCAGCCATGCCAAGCTGGAACGCCAGGGCAGCAAGGGCAGCAAGGGGTGTCCCACCCCGACCCGCAGGGGTGCGAGCAGCCTGGGGAAAAGCCACCACAGAGTGGACTCGGACAAACAGAGTGATGAGCTACGAAATCCGCTTGGAAAGGTGAGCTCATGACAGAGATTGATAAATGAATTGGATAAGTGGATGATTGAAGAGGCCGAATGACTGGGTGACTGAATGAATGGCTGAGTTGAAGAGGCGATGGGAGTGGGATGGGAGTCCCAGCCAGTGTTTGCCAGTGTTTGTCAGTATAGCGTATAATAACACAGCACAGGTGTACTGTACAAGACATTTCTTTTTCATTATTATCATTACATTTTTTCATTGTTATATTATCATTAAAATCATAGTGTTTTGCCAATTATTTGGGGGCCCTCACGCCCCTCCAGTGGGCCCCGGCCCACATGTTGAGAACCAGTGTTCTATAATAAGTATTAGTTTGCATTGAACAACCCTCAGGAGGACTCCACAAACCAGTGGGTGGAGGAGCCAAGGTGGAGGGCCGGGACAGAGGAGAATCACCACACCCCCCTCAGCGAGCGGAGCCGTAAGGAGAAAGGAGGCTTCAGGAATTCCTTCAAGAAACTCTTTAAGAAGAAGTAAGCACATTATTACATACGGTGTGACCAGACATCCCGGTTTGGCCAGGGTTTCAAGCTGGGTGTAAAATCACACTAAAATGTCCCAGTTTTCAACATTCTCTACCAAATTGTGCCGGTTTTCACCACAGTTCAAATAAAACTTGTTTTGAGGGCTTAAATAGATGTCTAACAAGTCACTAGGTGTGCTAAATGTTAAAATGATCGTCCCCATCCTGATGAAAACAAAAATAAAACATTTTAAAAGGTGTTTTGAGATTTAAGTGATTAAGGGTCCCGTTTCTTTTTTTACAAACACACACACACACACACACACACACACACACACGCACACGCACACGCGCACACACACACACACACACACACACAGTGGAGTCAGAATGGCGACCACTGAAACCCACATCAGACAAACTTTGTGGATACACGTGGAAGGAGGGAGGGATGGAGATATCCACAGTCTAGCATACACAACTATATGTTTTTTATTACAATCAAAACCTCTGTGTGTCTTTGCAATGTCTGTCTGGGTGTCCTCTAGGAGTGGTGAAGAGAAGAAAGATGAAAGGACAGGTGGTGAGAAGAACTTGGAGAACCACAGCAATAACAGTGACCAGGAGAGTCCAGGGAAGACCCGCAGACTGGGTCAGCTGGAGATAGACCGTGGGACTGCTGTTTAAGTCCACCGCTAGGATGGAAACAGACAAAGACAGACATGTACAGATGTGCACACACACACACACACACACACACACACACACACACACACACACACACACACACACACACACACACACACAGAGAAATGCAGGCAGATACAGAGATGGGAAATTTGATAATTATTAAAGAGTGATACACTCATAACATGCAGACACCACATGCCACACGATCACACATGCATATATACACATGGCTATTCATAACAAGTTTATAAAAGTATTCTTGGTGTTAATCTAACGTCGCCTTGGACTGGCGAACTTGCATGTCTAGGATTGGCTAGTTCTAGTACACACAATACTATAAGCTCTATGCTCTATGATTATAAATTCATAAAAATGGCATAGCTGTTGTCGACGTATTTGAAACATATTGAAGAAATTTGGTTCTTGTCAGCGTACGTACTGTGCATAAGAAATATGAGTCGACAATGGCAATCACTGAAACCCACATCAGACAAACTGATGGACTCTGACTTTGTCTAACAGACAACACTGTATACATAATCACTTTAGATTTCTTACGTAACTACTATGACAAAATATACTGTACATTATGCATAATATACTGAGGTAAGCAAATATTAAATGGTTGTAGATTAAGAAAGACTTGCATGTGGTTATGTATCCCTCTTAACAAAATAAAGGAACAAGGACAAAATACTTCAATCACTGGACTCAACAGAGACAGCTAATCGACAGTTAAGATAATTGCGGGATAACTTACCTTTACATTGCTCAATAAAAGTTCTGTTTAAAAGATATGCTCTTTGGATTGATTCTTTCAACTTTTGACGCAACCACAGAGAGAACAGAGAGAGAGAGAGCAAGACAGACAATTTACAAAATGTAGGCAAAAAGATAAGCCGTTTGCTATGATAAAAAATATATGCGCAAAACACTATATTATGTCTGGTATGTTTTGGAAAGTAGCTTACTGCTGAAATGCTGAAATAAACTGCATCGGTGTTAGAGAGTGCAGAAGTGAACTTCTCCAGTCTGACCTGCATATACCCAACTAAAAGATAGAAATGTTTTTTTTAATGGATTCTGTTACTATTGGGTATGCTAAATAACATACTAACAATTTTGGAAAATCGAACTTCAGGAAAGGCATAATTTTCAAGATGGCACATATTCCCTCCCAGTTTATAGGCCTTTTAAGCTCCCTGCATTTTAAGCTCCTGCCATCTTGAAAATGAGTCTTTCCAGGAGTTTGACTTTGTTATGTTAATAAGCTAATAATGAAGTATTGCTTCCCCTCATTATCATAACACAACAGGTGTGGGCATGAGAGGAGGAGGGACTAGGACAGGTGGGTGGTGGAGAAGTTGCTAAGGTGAGAACCAGGTATACTTAATGAACTGGAGGCGTGCCCACATAAAAAACATAATTTTAACACTTTCTGTACACTTTTTGAAAAAAATCTTCCTCCTAGTATAACCATAATACCTGATGATTGTGTTTTGGGGGGTAAAAATCACTGAAAACCACAGAACCCCGTCTTTAAGCATGTGTGTGTGTGTGTAAAGTGGTTTGGATATTTTAATAATATCAAGTATGATACGTCATGAGATGGCTTCACTGTCTTGTCTTATAATGTGATTTTTATGTTTTGCTGTTATGTTGCTTAGAATGGCTTTGTTTTGAAAGACAGGTGTACCCTTATATTGAAAGGCCCTCTTGACAAGAAGAGGTCACTGTGACATTAGGCCCTCTTGATTAGAAGGGGTTGTTAAGTTAAGGCAGGTGTGTGAGTTAAGCTAATTGCACTGGATACAGAACAGCTGTGTGAGCCTGCAAACAGCATTTTCATGTTACTAGCAGCAGAGAGTGCATGCTCTTCATATCTGTGTACAATTCTGATGCATATCAACTTACCTTCTACATACCTTCACCAGGAGGCAATGCTGTAAGTTATAATTCATGTGGAAGCTATAATGTTCATGTTACAGTGAACATTTCATGTATGCATAATTAAGAAAATAAGTTAATGTTAAAAAACGGCAATTCATGGTTATTTTGTATTAAAATGATTGTATTTACAAGCCACTGTAAAGAGAACAGGACAACATCTCATGTTACATTGTACATTATGTTTGATTTCAGTTTTTACTCCATGACCTGTAATGATGAAGAGTCTTCAGTAAAAAGAACAAGTCCTACGTCACGATTCTGTCATTATTATTATGGGAAGTGGAGTTTAGCTCGCTGTTGAGCCGAAGTTCAGCATACACTTTGGCAGGAACAGCACAGTAAAAAAAGCATACTTCAACTGGCGTTGCCAAGAAGGGGAGATGGCATCTAGGAAAAGCGACACAGCTTCAAATTCAAGCGGGAGGAGCTTACGGACATCAAGCTCATCGGCCAGTGCAGCTGCTCGCGCCCGCGGAAGAGCGGAGGCTGCCAAAGTAAAGGCAGAATATGCAACACAAGAAGCTGAACTCACGATGGAAAAGGCTGCTATGGAAGCAGATATGCACCAGCAAAAGGCTGCTATGGAAGCAGATGCGCACCAGCAAAAGGCTGCTATGGAAGCAGATTTGCAAAAAGAAAAGGCTGCTATGGAAGCAAAATTACAATTTGCAACAGCTAAACTCGAAGCTGAAATGAAAGTGCTCTCTTTCAAGCGTGAAGCAGACGCAGCCGTTGCAGAGGCAATGGTTTTGGAGATGGACGAAGTCTTCCATGACCCTATGGTGTTAGACGCTATCTCAGAAGAGGATAAAATGAAGCGGACAAGTGAGTTTGTACAATCTCAACAAAAATTAAGCTCATCTGGTAATCAGCCATCCGCACAGGTGAATTCTCCACCGCAAGACTGTGTCGACGCCAATACTCCGACACAGCCAAGTACAACTGTCGTTTCTCCACCGACACAGCAAGGCCCAGCAAACAAGTGTTAGTTGAACACCGAATCAAAGATACAAGCACACCACGTCCTGTTAAAATGGAATATAAGTCCCCTAAAAGAGAGCATGATTATAAGGGACATTCAAGCAGGGATTACTCTAAGTTGAACGCTTCCGCCCTACCGTACACTCCCCAAGGTACACCAGCAGCTAATGCCAAGGCACCCACCATTGAACCACTGGCAAACTTCCTGGCTCGGCGAGACTTGGTGAGCTCAAGCCTATCTGAGTTCGATGACAGGCCCGAAAACTACCGTGCTTGGCACTCATCCTACACCAACGCTATCAGAGGGTTAGGCCTCACAGCGACAGAGGAATTGGATCTAATGACAAGGTGGCTTGGTAAGGAATCCAGCAAACATGTCAAACGAATGCGCTCCGTGCATGTAAACAACCCAGCAGCAGCTCTTCAGAAGGCATGGGAAAGACTCTGTGAATGTTATGCAGATCCCGAAATATTGGAGAACTCTCTTTTCAAGCGCCTAGATGACTTCCCACGAGTAACGGCGAAGGACCACAAAAGGCTACAAGACCTAGGAGATCTGCTCATGGAGCTCCAGGGTGCGAATGAGGACGGATACCTCAAGGGGCTGTCATATTTGGACACTCCACGGGGCATAAACCCCATCGTCGAGAAGCTACCTTACGGGCTCCAAGAAAAATGGATGTCTACCGGCTCCAAATGGAAGGAGGAAAATGGCGGCTGTTACCCTCCATTTCAGTATTTTGCCGGGTTTTTCTGTTACGAAGCACGAAAGCGTAACGACCCAAGCTTTTTTCTTTCCAGCAGTGACACTGCACCTGCAAAAACAGACAGACCTACCTTTAAAAGTCAAGGCTCCAGCTATCCAATCACGGTTCACCAGACTGATGTCTCCACAGCAGAAACTGATGCAGACAACCTTGTGAAAAGCGACAATGATCCACATATAACATGCCCAATCCACGACCTTCCACATCCACTGAGGAAGTGCAGGACATTCAGAAATAAAACACTCTCGGACAGGAAGGCCTTTCTCATGGAAAAAGGAATATGTTTCAAATGTGTGTCCTCGGCCTCTCATCTAGCAAAGGACTGCGAAAATGCAGTAAAGTGCAGTAAAGTGTGAGGAATGTGACAGCGGCTTTCACGTAACAGCCATGCATCCCGGGCCAGTGCTTCATGCACGTTAACGAGTAAACCTGTCATGGCGGGGAGTCGCATGACAGTCTATTCAGGTTCAGCAAGAAGTCTCTAGTCTCACGCCCTCAAGGAGACTTCACAGACAAGGATGTCTACACCAAAATAGTGGAGGCAAATTCAGGAATACCTATCAATGCAGACTGGTACGAGTGCAGTACCTGCAATAAGTGTTCCACCTTGAGAGGCAGCTCCTTCAAGGTGAGCAGAATATGGGTCAAGTAATTCCTGTCGGGGTACGGTTCCATTTTGGCCACCCATTCGCCCAGGAAGGAGTGAAGGAGTTCGTAGCCTCCAGCTTGGATAAAACTGGATGGAAGAAAAGAGAGAACTATAATCTCACAGGATAGTTTGTTCATCCTACATGTGTATGTAAACACTGTATGTAAATGTGTTCAATGGAGGGGCCGCAAAACCTTAAATGCATGCCAAGAGTATAGCCAAAGTAATTTCACGTAATGAGTGAAGACTACTCCATTTGTTGTGGATTATGCCTGTATGTGTATGAAGGTTTATAATGATGAAAACAGATCAGAGCAGGATTTATAATGTGTAACTGTACACGGCTGCCTGTTCTCATTAGAGCACTCTAAAGCAACTTCATCATATATTTGCCCTTTGTGGACTTTATCTGTGAACCTAGCAACTCACTTGTAGAATAAAACCACATAATTATAAACCAAAATTCACAATTAACATTTGATTTAAAAATATATATATATATACATTTAAAGGCAATTTCTAGATCAACGTAAAACAGAAAGACATTTTAGTGCAGCAATCTACAGTATACAAGGCCAAAATATTAATAATGTACACTCAAGCTTACAGTTCGAGAAGGTCACATGGAGTGTTTTGTAACACGGTCATGTATCCACATCTGAGATTCTTGTTGCCAGTGTACTTCAGTAAACTGCACAAAGAAATCAATTGTATACACATTAATATAAGCATAATACAATAATGATACCAGTCAGCTTCTGGGAAACATAGGCAGTTGCTGAACAGTTAAACTGAGCGGCATGCCAAATGTAATCGTCTGCTCCTCACTGATAGAGCACGGGGAGATCCTCCGAATTCTTAAGCCCTCCGTTTTCGTTCAGCTCAAATCCGTCCGTTCGTTCTGCCATTGCCTTTGCTGAAATAAGCACACCTTAGACATTTAGTATAAAATCAAATCAACAGGCTGGAAATGCACATACTAACAAGTTCATCTTTCATCTGGAGATGGGCATTAATCTGTGTCATATGCATCAGATAGACTGTCTGTCTGTCAAATAGGACCGTGAACCCTGGCACTGGCTTTAGTAGAGGACCTGGCTAAGATATGTATGCATTTAATTTAGGAGAGAATATCTCAACTGTTTTTGGCTAATATGACCCCAGGGAACAACTTGGGAACTATGAGAAATTCTCTATCCGGGGCGAAATAGCCGAACATGACCGCGCCCTTTTTAAAATGACCACACTTCCAACATGGCACTATCTTCTAAACCGTTGGAGCTACAGATTTTCTGAGGTGCTCAAAATGTTCAGAATACTCATGTTTGGGAAACCCGTGCCCGAGCCAGCAACCCTACAGGTCATCATATTGGCCAAATCCAATATGGCCGCCACCTGAAAAAGGTTGTGTTTATAACTTTTGAAACGGATGAGCTGTGAATGCAAACTTGGTCTAAATCATGTTTTTTGTCAATTAGAAACATGTTGGAACGCTTATCTTTATCACTGGGTGTAGCCTGACCTCTATTTTGCATATTTCAAAGATGACGACTATCTGACAATTAGTTTTACTTTTTTACATTTTTTCAAACTTGGTGTCTATATTATACTTTTTGAGCATTAAAAACACATTAGAATGCTCATATTATTATTATTACACTTATTATTATTATTATTATTATTATTATTATTATTATTATCATTATTATTATTAAAGTTTCATCCAGATTTGAGTGTAGAGTTGTTGGAATGAGTTAAGATCAAACTGAAGAAAAGAAACAACCTGTGTACAGATGTTGAAACAATAGGATATGAGTTGAACCAAAATTATACAGCAACAGCCAGTACAGTATATGCAGAGCAATGCTCAGTATAAATTGAATAATATCATACTAGTCAAAGGTGTATAGAATTTTAACAATATTATGTTCAAATTAGAATCACAGATTTGTTTTGTTCTAATCATACAGCTTCTATATCGAGGTGCAACAAACTCCAGCTTCGCATAATTTGCTTTATGTCCACTACATGACTTTTGAAGCCACAGTGGAGGAGGATGGTGCAAGCTTTACTAGCATCTGCAAGATGGGTCCAGTAAGGTTCCCAAGTCTTAGTCATGGAGTCCCAATACAAGCCCAACGTACTGAAATCTGGGATGTACAGTAATGGCCTTTTGACATGCTGAATGTATTTATCAGTTCTGTTGTTGTTGTAACACCAAGACAATTATGTACAATAATACAGATTGTTCAAATTCTATACCTCCTATGATAGGATTACATTTATGCTGTGCATTGTTGCACGTACTGCACTAGCTGTAGCTGTATAATTAGGAATGAGTTCTACTCTAAATCATTCTATTGTTTCAATAGAATTACATCTGTAAGATAAATTGGTTGTTTCATAACAAAGTGGCCATATATGTGATATGCACATTAGAGTCCTCTAGATAGATTAAATCATTAAGATAAGCATTCCAACATGTTGCTAATGGTCAAAAAACATGAGTTAGACACCAAGTTTGCATTTGTAGCTCATCTGGTTCAAACATAGCCAAAACCTTTTTCAGGTGGTGGCCATGTTGGATTGGGCCACTATGATGATCCCGAAGGTTGCTGGCTCGGGCACCCTTGCTACATCATCAGAGCAAACCCTGGGTTATATCTGGGACACATTTGGTGCTTTTAGATTGATTCACGCAAAAATATTCTTAGGGCCTGGACTGTAATAAGTTGACCGTTTTAGCCGTTTGTTTTAGCTGTTCTGTAATAAAATATAAAATTTGACATTTTACACTTTTCTATTTTTCACTAAACATGAGTATTGTGAACATTTTGAGCACCTCAGAAAATCTGTAGCTCCAACGGTTTAGAAGATAGAGCCATGTTTGAAGTAGCGGTCATTTTAAAAGGGGCGTGGTCATTTCCGAGTATTTCGCCCCGGATAGAGAATTTCTCATAGTTCCTAAGTTGTTCCTTGGGGTCATATTAGCCAAGAACAGTTGAGATAATCTCTGGAGGGAAACAGGAGGGAAAGGAGGGAAAGACCCCAACGGGCCTGCCACAGGCTAGCTCCCTGTGGTAGGAGGGATACGGCACTGTAGTGCACGCATCCCACCCCACATTGGCTACTAAAGGTCGAAAGAAGAAAATACCCCCAGAGTCAGCGAGAGCGGGGGCGGAAGATGACTCAATGGCGGACAACACGGTTACCGACCCAGGAACGAATCCGACAACGAGTACGATGATTAGTACTTTACCTGAGAATATAACACCTGCTCCAGGAAAAACGCTCCAGAGTTGCATTTGTGGCTGGGTGAAGTTTACATCTGCTGCAGGCCTGAAGATCCATCAAGGCAAGAAAAAGTGCTTGAACCCAGTGGAACAGGGACCTCGCATCGACCACTACTTCCTAAGAAGCAAGTCGAGTCAGTCAAGTGAAGTTCAGCGGCAGGACGAAAACCATAGTCCGCAGAACATCAATCCCCCTGTCCCAGAGGAGGAGGAGGAATCAAGCACAGCAGAGCACCATGAGCCTAGCCTACAACATCACGCAACAGAGACTAAGACCCAGGAGCGGAAGCCACCCATTAAGTGGCCAAAATCCTGTGAGAAAAAAGTGTGGGAAACAGTCAACACAGACCTCATCTTGCAATTGGAGCAGTTTGGCGGAACTGCAGTGAAGAAACTGGAGAGACTGGGAGAGCTCATCTACAGCTACGGAGCTGAACGCTTCGGAGTTGCAGAGAAGAGAAGGAGTACAACATCTATCCCTACTCAGTCAAGGAGACAACAGGAAATAGAGCGTCTGGTCAAGGAAAGAAGGCAGCTGAAGAAACAGTGGAGGAAAGCCCCAGAGGAGGAGAAGGAGGGTATAAACGTGCTGCAGGCAGAAATTAAGAACCGGTTATCTGCACTGAGGAGAGCTGAAAACCTGAGAAAGCGGCGCAGAAATAAGGAACGGGCAAGATCTAACTTCTTCAAAGACCCTTTCAAGTTTGTGAAGGGTCTGTTCACGAAGGAGAAAAGTGGCATTCTCCAAACAACAAAGGAAGGCCTCGAAGCCCACCTGTCACAAACACACTCTGACAGCCGCCGACATGAACAGGTCACGCTTCCACATGACATGCCACCATTACATCCTCCAAAACATCAGCTAGACGTCAGCCCTCCCAAGTGGAGTGAAGTGGAAAGAACTGTACGTCGGGCAAGAGCAGCATCCTCCCCTGGTCTCAACGGGGTACCATACAGACTCTATAAGTATGCACCAGATGTCTTGCGCTTCCTATGGCGACTGATGAGGGTGATATGGCTGAAACAGACAATACCAACAGCCTGGCGGAGGGCAGCGAGCGTCCTGATCCCAAAGGAAAAGGACTCTACTGACATCAGCCAGTTTCGCCAAATCAGTCTCCTGAACGTAGAGGGTAAAATCTTCTTCAGTGTAGTGGCTCGCAGGTTGACCACCTACCTGGAAATGAACCACTACATTGACACATCGGTGCAGAAAGCAGGGATGCCAGGCTTTCCCGGATGTGTGGAGCACTTGAGCATGATATGGCACCAAGTACAAGCCGCAAAAAGGGATGGAAGAGACCTCCATGTCGTTTTCCTAGATCTGGCCAACGCCTTTGGCTCGGTCCCACACAACGTCCTATGGACTGCATTCAGCTACTTCCGAGTTCCAGAGGCAATCACTGCCCTTGTCAGGGCCTACTTCCTAGATGTGCAGATATGCCTGACAACAGCAGAGTATACCACAGCTTGGCAACACCTGGAGGTGGGCATCATGGCAGGATGCACCATTTCCCCGCTAGCCTTCACCATGGCCATGGAGGTCATCATCCGTGCATCTCGGTGGGTGGTGGGAGGAGAGCAGCTAAAACCAGGCCTGCGGCTCCCTCCCATTAGGGCATACATGGACGATATGACCACTCTCACTTCAACCATTCCATGCACACGACGACTGCTGAGGAAGTTGCAGGAGAACATTGAGTGGGCCCGGATGAAGTTTAAGCCAAGCAAGTCAAGGACCCTGTCAGTAGTCAAAGGGAAGCTATCAGATCAGCGCTTTTACATCGGCGAGGAGCCCATACCAACTGTGGCAGAGAAGCCAATCAAGAGCCTCGGACGTTGGTACGATGCGACCCTCAAGGACACAGTCCAAGTGGAACAGCTTAGACAGGATGCCACTAGCGGTCTTCAGAGCATCGATAAGACCATGCTCCCTGGCAGGCTGAAGCTTTGGTGTCTCCAGTTTGGTCTCCTACCTCGGCTGATGTGGCCTTTAACAATCTATGAGGTGCCGATCTCAAAGGTTGAGAAGCTTGAGAGGTTGGTCAGCTCCTTTGCCAGGAAATGGCTAGGTGTTCCCAGGTGTCTTAGCAACATAGGGCTGTACGGGAAAGGCATCCTGGAGCTTCCTCTGTCCAGCCTCACAGAGGAGTACAAGAGCACCAAAGTCAGGTTGGAGATGATGCTAACAGAATCCCGAGACCCCTTTGTAGCTAAAACCGCTCCCACCCTTGCAACCGGGAGGAAGTGGACTCCAGCTTCAGCTACACACCAGGCCAAGTCAGCCCTTAAGCACCAGGACATTGTTGGCCACGTGCAAAGGGGAAGAGGAGGCCTTGGCCTCGGGGAGAGTAAACCATCCTGGTACAAGGCATCGCCAGCCCAGCGACGAGGTCTCGTGGTTGAGGAGGTACGCAGAGAAGAGCAGGCTGCAAGATGCGCAAAGGCTGTCTCACAAGGAAAGCAAGGACAATGGATGCGGTGGGAAGATGTCGAGAAGCGAAAGCTCTCTTGGAAGGAGATATGGGACATGGAAGCTTTTCGAACCAGCTTCATCCTGCGAGCCACATACGATGTTCTACCATCACCACAGAACCTCAGCCAATGGTACGGAGAAGACCCTACATGCCCCCTCTGTCCATCTCCAGCAAACTTGAAGCACATTCTAGTCGGCTGCAAGACAAGCCTTACGCAAGGTCGCTACACCTGGCGGCACAATCAAGTGCTGAAGTGTCTGGCAGCTTCACTGGAGAGTAGACGGACGGTCGTCAACACCCTGCCTCCGCTGTCCTCCCATCTTGGATCTTCAGGACAGTTCGTCCGTGAAGGGGAGAAGCTACCTAAGTCCCGCGCACCAAAACCAGAGGCCGGACAGCTGGGCGCAGCACGAGACTGGAGGCTCCTGGTTGACCTGGAGCAGAGACTCTGCTTCCCAGCGGAGATTGCCACGACCAACCTCAGGCCAGATCTTGTGCTTTGGTCCTCTTCAATTCGAAGCGTCTACATCATAGAGCTCACAGTGCCCTGGGAGGATAATGTGGCCGAGGCCTATGAGCGCAAGAGGCTTCGGTATGCCGAGCTGGCAGCGGATGCTGAACAACGGGGCTGGAAGGCCAGAGTTCGTCCCGTTGAAGTGGGCTGTAGAGGCTTCGTGGGCAGGTCAGCTACCAGTCTCCTCAAGGACATGGGAATCCGAGGCCAGGCCCAACGTCAAGCCATCAAAGCCCTGTCCAGTGCTGCTGAAAGAGCAAGCCAGTGGCTCTGGATCAGGAGGAGAGACAACAGCTGGGCTCCGAAATGACACCTACGTCTAAGACGACATCAAGAGGAGTGAGGTATAGAAGGGGGTAAGGCAGAGGGGGGCACACCTGGGACGCCGGGTGTTGCTGTTGAACCCTCTGGAGGTGTTGTGGGCCTAGTCAATGAAACACCCAAGATGGAGGGCGCCCACCTGACGACCCCAATGAAACCCTTAGCCCCTTCCACCCAACCCTGTGATGACTTTATCATCCCCACCCATGTTTCTCAAGGTATAAACAAGGATTGTAACATCTAGTCCCATTCAGGTATGCGGTCAGGCGCAAGCTTGGCTCAGGGAGGAGGACGTCCCTGCCATGCAGAGTCCACTGCACTTTGGGTGATAACATCATATCCTGTGTTTGTAAAACTGAACTCCTAAATTAAGTGCATACATATCTTAGCCAGGTCCTAGACTACTTCGGATGCTGTCAATGCACTGAATGGGAGATTATTGTCCCGTTCAAGAAGAGGTCACTGTGACATTAGGCCCTCTTGATTGGAAGGGGTTGTTAAGTTAAGGCAGGTGTGTGAGTTAAGCTAATTGCACTGGATACAGAACAGCTGTGTGAGCCTGCAAACAGCATTTTCATGTTACTAGCAGCAGAGAGTGCATGCTCTTCATATCTGTGTACAATTCTGATGCATATCAACTTACCTTCTACATACCTTCACCAGGAGGCAATGCTGTAAGTTATAATTCATGTGGAAGCTATAATGTTCATGTTACAGTGACCATTTCATGTATGCATAATTAAGAAAATAAGTTAATGTTAAAAAACGGCAATTCATGGTTATTTTGTATTAAAATGATTGTATTTACAAGCCACTGTAAAGAGAACAGGACAACATCTCATGTTACATTGTACATTATGTTTGATTTCAGTTTTTACTCCATGACCTGTAATGATGAAGAGTCTACAGTAAAAAGAACAAGTCCTACGTCACGATTCTGTCATTATTATTATGGGAAGTGGAGTTTAGCTCGCTGTTGAGCCGAAGTTCAGCATACACTTTGGCAGGAACAGCACATTCACCAATTCTTTATTAGCGCTTTAACAACTATCAGGAACAGGAATATCAACAATGTTCCATGCCTACTCAGGTTTCAGTAGTAACAAAATGCCTATATACAAAATACATTCCCTGACCCCCTATGTTGCCAGCATCTGGGGGTGTGTTAAGAGCAGTTAGGAGCGATACAATTAAGACAGATTTCAGTTGTGCTATAACAGCAGTTAAGAGGAAGTGAGGCAGTGAAGAACGGTAAGGCAGCTGGTTGCATTATAGACTGGGACAGGAGGTCATGAAATAAATATCATGGTGCACAAATGTAAAAACACATGGGACTGGCTGCAAAAATGCCTTTGGACATTCACAAACTGAAATGTACATGCACAACCGGAATACAGTTTATAGATACAGAGAATTATTTCATGCATGTGGTTATGTATCCAACACAAAATAAAGGAACAAGGACAAAATACTTCAATCACTGGACTCAGAGACAGTTAAGCGACAGTTAAGATAATTGCAGGATAACTTACCTTTACATTGCTCAATAAAAGTTCTGTTTTAAAATATATGCTCTTTGGATTGATTCTTTCAACTTTTGACACAACCACAGAGAGAGAACAGAGAGATAGAGAGAGCAAGACAGACAATTGTGGTCCCATGTGGTCACTACTATGTGCCATGCAAAAAACAATACATCTATTACAACTTTCAACTTTTGACACAACCACAGAGAGAGAACAGAGAGATAGAGTATTTAAAACAGCTTGGATTGTCTAGTCATCGTCTTCCTTGTAATCGTCTTCCTCGTCATCGTCTTCCTTGTAATCGTCTTCCTCGTCATCATCTCTCTCCTCCTCTGGATAATCATTCCTTGGGTTGTTTTCCCAATTCTCAATTCTCATCATCCATATCCTCGTCCCAGACATGTGGGATGTCTCTACAGAAAACGGCAAAATAAAGTATCAGATGTGCCGTCCGTTTACACGGGAACGGTGTTTGAATCCGCAACTGTGAAACCACCTTCGCTCCGTGTCCCGTCTCCATGTAGATGGAGGAAACGGCCAAACGGGTGTCGTTGCCAGGTGTTAAGCAGCCAGAGAGAAATAAGCAGCCAGTTCTATGAAAACAAGCCCCAAAGAGGCGACTAGGCTGCATTAGCACTTTAAACCTGTACATACATTGGCTATTTGAAAATAGCCGATCTGCAAGCTCACAGTGAGCTTGTAGATGCTATTTTCATAAAGATCTTGAAAATAAATAGTAAAATAATATTTGATATATATATATCTATATTTGATATATTCATTAATTCAGATGGGGGTCCACGAAGAAATACAATCATTTGACATGCATGTTTGAGGACTGTTATAATAATAAAATCAAGAAAGTAACTACACTTTAAAAACAAGCTCAAAAACCTGCAACACGCAACAACCAATATTTACAAGCAACTTCACAGGAAAAACAAGCCCACACCCTGCTGAAAAAAACAGCTTAGACCAGCCTAAACTGGACCAGCTGGTTTTAGCTGGTCTTGGTGGTTGACCAGCCTAAGGTGTGTTTTCACCAGCTTAAGCTGTGTTTTCGCCACTTTTTAGCTGGTCTTGGTGGTTGACCAGCTTAAGATGGTAGGTTTTGCTGGTTTAAGCTGGTAGCTGGTTTAAGCTGGTAGCTGGTAGCTGGTATTTATGATGGTTTAGCTGGTTTAAGCTGGTAGCTGGTTTAAGCTGGTAGCTGGTCAAGGCTGGTTTAAGCTGGTAGCTGGTATTCATGATGGTTTAGCTGGTTTAAGCTGGTAGCTGGTTTAAGCTGGTTTAAGCTGCTATCTGTTTTTTATTGTATTCAGGTGTATTCTGGTATGCAGTTAACAACTTTGCTGGAGAGGATGCATGATCGTGGTGAATTTCAGCCAGGTGCCCACAGCGCGTGGCATATTAAAAAAAACAGTAGCCTCATAGCCTATAAAAAAGTGAGCAAAATCCACAAAGGAATAAAGAATCATGTATCAATTTCAACAATAATTTATTGAACAGTGAAAACTCAAACTACATTTATATAATAATTAAAACAAACATAAATAAAATATAAATAAATAATAAAATAAAAAATATATAATAAAATAAAATAATAAAATATAAATAAATAAAACATAAAACAAACATAAATAAATAAATATATAAATAAACAATAAATACATAAACTTCAACCTTCAGTCCATAACAATAAGAATATAGTATTATACTATTTTTAAACATACAGTAAAGCTGTAGCAATATAAACAAAAACATAGCAATATATGCATTAAAAAATAACAATATAAACATAAATGTAGCAATGTAGGGTAAACGTATAAAAACAGTGATAAAAACAATTGTTCTTTTCTTTTTCTTTGAACCAAATGGGCATGTTACTGTCAGAGTTACAGACCTATAACTATCAGTCATTTAAACTGGGAGACCCCCCGTAACCCCCTCACTTTGTTCTAAATGCTCTTGGACCTACTAAGATTATTAACCACTTAATCCTTATTTACTTAAAGCCCTTTTTCATCTTTTTCATCTTGAAGGAATTCGGCATAAAACATGAGGTTGGCTACATTGTTCCACAGATGATACTTTTAGATTTGAATACACATTTGTGCTAATATCTTGCTTCTAATAGATATTCCAATAACCTCCAATTAAACTCTGGGTAGCCTGAAATGCCCCTACAGTAGTTGGTTCTCAACAGTACATCAGACAACTAGGTGACTGGCAACTCATCATCGACAGCACAGCAACATGGTTCAGTCCAGTTCTGCTGTACAAAACCTTGGGGTTATCCTAGATATTGAACTAAGATCTAAAAATCTGCTCTAGGTTGATGAAAAAAACTCAATGCATTTCTGTTTTCCAGGATTGATTACTGTAATGAATTTTTTAATGGGGTCACCAAAAACAAATTCCTAATTCAGCAGTCAGAATTATAACCCCTACAAGGCCCAAATGCACCTATTCTGCAAGACTTACAGTACATTGGCTTCCAGTACCTTGCTGTGTACAATTCAATAACATTCAAAGCTCTCAATAACCTGGCCTCAACTTCTTGTACTTCACCCAACTGGTCGTACTCTCAGATCTTTTACTGCAGTCCTACACACCCTCCACTTATCCAATGCTGTTTTGTTGTTGAAAACAAGAACATTACCCCCATATCACCCCCCCCCCCCCACACACTATTTTTTGTCCTTCTTCTTGATGTCCTGGATTTTTTCAGAAATGAATTTCCCCATGGCCCTCTTCCTCTTTGCTAGGTCTTCCTCACTGATGTTCTGCCTCTTTAGCCACCAGTGGAAACAGTCTGAAAAGAAAACAAACAAGAACCCCCACCAACAAAACAATAGTTAGCCTAAGGATTGCATATGGGGTGAGTTGTATGAATTGTGATGTGTTGAGAATAACTTAAAGTAACTCAAACTTCACCCATTTTCAACCTTATCTTCATGGTCCTCGCTAATGTTCATTATACAATGGCACCATTTCTGTCTACTCATTCTGCCACTCATTGGTGGAATGTGGACAGTTCAGAAACCAGACTACCACTGACATCACCAATGGAGCTAATAGAAACAACAGTATGTCTCTAACTGGAAAGTTTGCATACTGAAGTAGAAGCCATTGTTCTTGCATTAATAATTAACAATTAAAAAAGTTTGAAATTTTGTTCGAAATGACCAAGCCTGCCTAACGATGATGTCAAAGGTAGGCAGGTTTCTAAACTGTCCACGGCCCATTAATGAAACACAGAGTGAGTAGACATAAATGTAAATGGTGCCATCTTAAGATGTGTATTAGTGAGGAAGTGGAACTTTAACCACCTGTTCCAGTTATGAAAAAATGCATTTGAATGGAAAACGTGGGTGGGCAGGCAATAAGCCAGATAATGGACAACAACAATTGGAAAAAAACACTATCCCTGTCGTATATGCATGGGTAACAGTCTTCCACGCCGACATCTCGCCACTCCGACTAGTGGCTTCCGCGTGCGGTTAGGGTTAGGGTGAGGGTTAGGTATAGGGTTCGTTAACGTCGGGAAGGCGACATGTCGGAAAGCCGCCATGTAACCTGTGCATGTAGGGTTTGCCAATCATTCTCTTAGCGATTGTTCTATTTATTACTTTTTTGATAACATTTAATGTTTTACTACATCGATTCATGTAACTACTTAAGCCCTATTTTATATATTCAATAGTGTCATTCAAGAAATGCCGGTAGAGGCCAATCTACAAGCTCACAACGCATCCAACGAGTTGCAAGCTTGTAGATCGGCTATTTTTCATCCCCAAAATCTATTATTTTATTACAATAGAGTTTTTTTTAATTAATAAGCTTAATAAGACTTACATAATACACTTATAACACTTGCGTAATAAACTAATGATAGGCTTCTGTACATGACTAGTTCTCCTTTCCAGAAGAGAACTATACAGTCTCTTTTCCACCTTGGAATAATGAACCCCCCCCCACCCCTCAGTAAACATACCTCTGACTGCATTAACTTTTCCTGGGGTCAGGGGGGGTTTGGCCTCCGCCTTGCTGGTGGGGCATTCTTTGCCTGTAAGGCTCCTGGTTTTCAGGGTTGTTGTCCCCCAAATAGAAACAGCAAGCTCCTTGACGAACAAGGAGTCCTTGCTGTTTCGTGCCACCATGTCCCTGGTATCTTTTCTTAGCCACACACCGGAGCCAATGTGTACCTGAAAAGAAAACAAGACATCTTTTAGAAATAAATAAAAAACCTTTTAACAAGAAATGTCTCAGGCTTTCATTTTGGACAAAAGCATGCACACTTCAAACAGAGTTTACTGTAAAAAAAAAAAAAAAAAAAAAAAAAAAAAATATCATGTCAAGGACCCCCATTTGGAAAAGAGTTGGTGCCATGGACCTCCAATAGAGAAGATGTTAATAGTTGGATTAGATTTAGTACAGAATTCTACAACTGTCTATACTGTACGTGGGGAGAGTTAAAGTAATGCTTATACAGTACATTATCACATTTTGATTACATTCTAGCTGGTAAAAATGTAGTGAAATGAAACCCTTTCCACCTTGCATCCCTATTTTGTGCATGCCATAGGCAAAACTGTTCAAATGTAGTTCCAAATAGCAAAACATAGCTGATCTACAAGCTCACGATGCATCATGACACGTTGGCTATTTTTATATAGAGTTTTTGTGCTTAACTGCCCCTAATTTAGTTGGGGACACTACTGGGGACTCCACTTTTAAGAACCACTGTCCTACAGAGTATGTTTCTTCAATACCTTGTCACCGTCGGTGTCAAACATCCCAACAGCCGATGCCGAATCATGTTGGTGCGACTCGGTGGAAACGGAGGTGGGAACAGAGGTGGGAACAGAGGAAGGTGCAACTGAAAATATAGACAATCATATTTAAGCTCCTTTTGCCATTATCACAGTACTTATATTGTGCACATTGTCAAAAAAATCCCTAGAACAGTATCACTGTCTAAACACACCTATGGCGTCACTGGTTCCCTTCTGCAGCAGGGATGTTAAGCTTTGCTGAAGAGCAATGTTGAGGGCCTTGTAGACGCTGACTTCCTCCTCTAATCCGTTGCATCTTAAAGCATGAATAGAACGGAAAAACAAAAAAATTAAAACTGAATTGATGTATGCATTATTAGGATACCAGTTTAATAATGAACCTAGTATCTGTCCATTCTATATAACAAGCTTTGTATATAACTTTTTTTTTTACCATTTGTGGTCAAGAAAACAAATCTAAGTAAAAAGAACATGAGAAAAATTAACAAACATAGACGAAAATAGCAGAGCAAACTTTACTAACTTTAGGACTATAGATGTCCTTCTGGCATGCAACTGTTTTGTTAAAATTAGTCATTCCTTACTTAGTTCTGAGATGCTCTAGGTCCCCCTCCAACTGTTTGGCCTTCTTCTGGGCACTCCTGTATTTCTTTGCCATCTCCTCATGGATGGCTTGGGGGACAATACCACCATCATCTCCCTCATACTCAGACGAGTCAGAGTCTAAAGATAGTGCAAGTGATAGATTTTGGATAAAACAAGATGTTTTTGGTTAAAGTGGCACTACAGTACATAACTTTTTAACCCATTTAGACCTGAGGCCGATTATAAAAACAGAATGATGTTGCTATATCTATTGTCTCTGTCGGGTGGAAACCTCAGATGTCCAAAACTGTATTCAAAAATAGCAAATAAAGTAGCAGAATTACAAGCTCGATCGAGCTTGTAGATCTGCAACTTGTGACCCAGGTTCAATCCGGGGTAGAAGAGGAAAGTTACATAGTGCAGCTTCAAAGCAGCTCTCCATTTCTTTAATAAGTAGAAAATACAGTTTCAAGTGGGTTGCCAATTTCAGGAGAGAGTACCTATTATTAGCTTAAATGTTTGTGTTCCTGTTCTAATTTTGTGGCATCACTTCCAATTTCACTTCTTTATCCTGTATCCTGTATGAGCTGTGATTGGATAAAATTGGTATTTTTCGGTTTACTAAAGAGTAACAAGCAATCTATAGCAATGATTTCTATCAGAAACTAGATCTATTTAACAACATCACTTTACCTCTAAACAGTTTTCTCTTTGTGGGGGGGCGGGGGTGGGGGGACATCCCACACAGTGGGTGGGTCTTTTTGGCTGCTGTCTTTTCTTTTATCAAGGCTGCCAAGCCGCTCTTCTTGGCCACTGCAGCCGATGACTTCTGGCTCTTCTAAAGTCAGAAATGTGTAATAACACACACACACATTTTAATAATATCAAGTATGATACGTCATGAGATGGCTTCACCAATTCTTTATTAGCGCTTTAACAACTATCAGGAACAGGAATATCAACAATGTTCCATGCCTACTCAGGTTTCAGTAGTAACAAAATACCTATATACAAAATACATTCCCTGACCCCCTATGTTGCCAGCATCTGGGGGTGTGTTAAGAGCAGTTAGGAGCGATACAATTAAGACAGATTTCAGTTGTGCTATAACAGCAGTTAAGAGGAAGTGAGGCAGTGAAGAACGGTAAGGCAGCTGGTTGCATTATAGACTGGGACAGGAGGTCATGAAATAAATATCATGGTGCACAAATGTAAAAACACATGGGACTGGCTGCAAAAATGCCTTTGGACATTCACAAACTGAAATGTACATGCACAACCGGAATACAGTTTATAGATACAGAGAATTATTTCATGCATGTGGTTATGTATCCCTCTTAACAAAATAAAGGAACAAGGACAAAATACTTCAATCACTGGACTCAACAGAGACAGTTAAGCGACAGTTAAGATAATTGCAGGATAACTTACCTTTACATTGCTCAATAAAAGTTCTGTTTTAAAATATATGCTCTTTGGATTGATTCTTTCAACTTTTGACACAACCACAGAGAGAGAACAGAGAGATAGAGAGAGCAAGACAGACAATTGTGGTCCCATGTGGTCACTACTATATGTGCCATGCAAAAAACAATACATCTATTACAACTTTCAACTTTTGACACAACCACAGAGAGAGAACAGAGAGATAGAGTATTTAAAACAGCTTGGATTGTCTAGTCATCGTCTTCCTCGTCATCGCCTTCCTTGTAATCGTCTTCCTCGTCATCGTCTTCATCACTCTCCTCCTCTTGATAATCCTTCCTTGGGTTGTTTTCCCTATTCTCATCATCCATATCCTCGTAACAGACATGTGGGATGTCTCTACAGAAAACGGCAAAATAAAGTATCAGATGTGCCGTCCGTTTACACGGGAACGGTGTTTGAATCCGCAACAAAGTGAAACCACCTTCGCTCCGTGTCCCGTCTCCATGTAGATGGAGGAAACGGCCAAACGGGTGTCGTTGCCAGGTGTTAAGCAGCCAGAGAGAAAAAAGCAGCCAGTTCTATGAAAACAAGCCCCAAAGAGGCGACTAGGCTGCATTAGCACTTTAAACCTGTACATACATTGGCTATTTGAAAATAGCCGATCTGCAAGCTCACAGTGAGCTTGTAGATGCTATTTTCATAAAGATCTTGAAAAGAAATAGATGAGGTACAACAAAGAGTTTGCTGGTAACATCCAAACAATGCTAATAAACTACACATCAAACTACACATCAAACAAACTGCAAAGTCTAGTATTCAAATACCTTTGTGCATCCACGCACAGCAAAAAAATAAAAGGAGCCGTAACACACGTGTAAAGAATGTTCTATTTGAATAATTAAACTTAGGAGCTGATTGCTCAACCGGTGGCAACCTCCACAGAGTGTCCAGTAAAAACACAAAATTGTCCGTTCAATGAAGATTTATTCACACCCACATCCTCTTTTCACCACCCTTTTCTTATACATGTGTGTGGTTCTGATGACAAGGAAATAAAAGCATTCACATATGACTTAAACAAACAATCATCAGTTTTAGAATAATCAGAAATAGGCTACATGAAATATTAATACAACCCAAAACATTTGCATAACAAATAGCAAAGTGATCAAAGACATGTTATATAAATGCACCATTTAACATTTTACATGTAACATAATTACTTACAATTAGTTGCACGCACACTAGGTAACATTGTCCAGGGGGGAAAAACAAACAGAACTTCAACTACTGAGATGCTTCTCCAACAGAGGACTAACATAGAATGATGCAACCTATTCATACAGCAGGCTCTAGTCAGGCAATCAGCACTGATCAAACAGGAGGCTTAATTGACCACACCTGGTCTGTGGGTCATGGTGACATGAGTAGGTCATGGTGACATCAGCGAATTAAGAATGCCTGAACATGCCACAACATAAAATAAGTAACAAATACAGTCTGAGGGCAATGATTACTGGCCTTTTGTACAACACGGTAAAACTGAAGAGTGATAGATTAACAAACTCCCAACCAGGTCAAACTGGAACTGAACTGGAAGTGTGTGGTTCTAGGATTTTTGCTCACCGTTCTTGTGATCATTTTGACCCCACGGGGTGAGATCTTGCGTGGAGCCCCAGATCGAGGGAGATTACCAGTGGTCTTGTATGTCTTCCATTTTCTAATAATTGCTCCCACAGTTGATTTCTTCACACCAAGCTGCTTACCTATTGCAGAGTCAGTCTTCCCAGCCTGGTGCAGGTCTACAATTTTGTTTCTGGTGTCCTTTGACAGCTCTTTGGTCTTGGTCATAGTGGAGTTTGGAGTGTGACTGTTTGAGGTTGTGGACAGGTGTCTTTTATACTGTTAACGAGTTCAAACAGGTGCCATTAATACAGGTTACGAGTGGAGGACAGAGGAGCCTATTAAAGAAGAAGTTACAGGTCTGTGAGAGACAGAAATCTTGCTTGTTTGTAGGTGACCAAATACTTTTCCACCATATTTTCCAAATATATTCTTTAAAAATCAGACAAATGTGATTTTCTGGATTTTCTTCTCATTTTGTCTTTCATAGTTTAGGTATACCTATGATGAAAATTACAGGCCTAAATGCCCATCTCCCTTGATTAACATGCCACACTTTGACATAGTTTGGGGATTTGGGCCTGATTATATGCATGCTGTTTTGTTATAACTGTTTCACGGCCTGTTGAATTCTCTCTTCAAAGTTCTTTTCAATTTTCCCTCACGGTACTTGTCCGCTATCGGTCTCATGCCGGTATTTGGCCTTAGATGGAGTTTACCACCAGCTTTGGGCTGCATCCACAAACAACCCAACTGTTATCAGACAACTGACAGAACTCATGCTTAACGGTACCAATCAGACATATAACATCGGCAGTCCTGCCAAACTCGGGGTTATAGAAAACCGAATTAAAAGCATTCAGCCACCTCATTTGATCACTCGTTTACCCAGATCATTAAGTGAGTACAAATTCTGGAAAGCCTCTGAATGGCCTACCCGCGATTTATCAGACCATTCATTGGGTGTTATCAGGACATACTGACTTACTGAAGGAGATGACTTGTATAAGTCAAGTTAGGGTTCGGGAGAGGGAAGCTGGGGGAGGGATAGGGTAGATATGGGGGTGTCTCTCTCTGTCAGTCATCACACACAACCTCCCTCCCTTCCTCTCTCCCTCCCCCTATCTTCTGTATCCCTTCCCCAACTTCTCTCCCTATCCCTCAAACCCTCCCCCATAACTTGTCTCCCCCTACCCCATCCCTTGCTCCCATTGTCCCCCATCCCTTCCTCTCTCTCTCTCCCTCCCTCTCTCCTCCTCTCCCTCCATCTTCCATCTCCCTTCGGAAAACCGAATCAAAAGCATTCAGCCACCTCATTTGATAACTTGTTTACCCAGATCATTAAGTGAGTGCAAATTCTGGACGCGACGTGCTGTGAGCTTGTAGTTCTGCTTAAGGCAGCTTTCGCGCCTTTTGCACAGTGAGAACTCTCTCTGATACTCACTGTAACTACAGTATATTCCCGCAGTGCTCAACTGTAGTAGTAATTATACGATAGTGTTAGTACTATTATAATGTTTGCCTACGTAAAATACATTGACGACGGCTGCAAAGAAATAGTCGATGTCAAAGACATCAAAGACTTGGAGCCGCGAGACACAGACGACTTTAATACTGCTGTTGTGTACCAAGTTCTCTGGCGGAAGATTTTTAGCGGTGCCAACCGCTCTACATTTGACTGTCTCCGTGTCCGTCCGTATGTTATGTCCGTCCGCCCGTATGAGCACGACAAAGAAGCAACACATACAAACACAAACACACACACACACACACAGACTTGGAGATCGGCTATTCCATCTCTCCTCTCCTTGGCCACACATACCACTGGTTATCAAAGAGGGGACCAGGGACCCCAGAGTGTCTGTGTCGTCCGTATGTTATGTCCGTCCGTCCATATGAGCACGGCACAGAAGACACACACACACACACACACACACACACACACACACTCAGGGCTAGTGGTAATCGTATATACTGACACTTGTATAAGTTTTGGTTTTGAACCATGACGGAGGCGATTTAGCTCGCTCGGTGGTGCTTCACGTGGCCAGTTCGCTTGAGACTACTCAGCGCCGTCCGAGTTATGTACCGATAGACACTTAAAGCAGATCTTATGCTCCTTCAATTCGTTATGAGGTTTCAGTTTTTCTACGAGGAAAGTGCAATGACATTCAACGTGCATCTCCTTACTCATCAGGCCAAGTCAGTTAAACTGTGGGATCCATTCTCTCTGCTTTTGTTTTTGAAATGGGGAAATGGGAGTCTCCTTAAAATGGTGCATGGAACCAAAGCTGTTGCTATTCAGATAGTTAACAATTCTTGCCGTACAGAGCTGTAACACATTTCTCAAGTCATTATGCAGTCAGTGACTGTCCTTGCATTCTGTAGGGAGATGAATGAGTACACAAAAGTGCAGAAATGTGTGCGATACCAGGACAACAGTTGTTTTGGATTCTGGGAAAAACAAACGCATCACATAGACTGAGCGGAATGCCTTCCTCTCTGCATTCGCAACGTTCAGCACGGCAACTTGCTCGGTGGTGCTTCACGTGGCTCCAGTTCGCTTGAGACTACTCGGCGCCGTCCGAGTTATGTGCCGATAGGCACAGAATGGTAAATCATGTTGTGGGGACTGCTGTCTCCGGTAGGTCAATATCTCCTGATTACACCCAATGAATGGTCTGATAAATCGTGGGTAGGTCAGAATCTCACCTACTTAGCCCATTCAATGGTGGTCTGATAAATCCCGGGTAGGTCAACTATGTCGCCTACTTCGCCCCTTCAATGGTCTGATAAAATGTCAATGTCCCATTCAATGCATTGATAGCATTTGAAGCCGGTGGTCTTGGGGGAAAGAAATGGAATGTTGGTGAACAGCAAAGTTGTAGTAGGTATGTGTTGCTGTGTTGACTCCAAGGCATGGCCCACACAATACGACTCAATTTAATGGATACTTTGGATGTGGCTTTTGCCTCCACTCTATCAAATTGGTGGGCAGGCAGGTAAAGTACAGTTTCTAAAGAAGAGTACAGTGACAGCAGGAGGAATGTTGAGGTATATGGAATTGGTGGGAATAGGGGGATGGGGTGGATAAGATGTTGGGAGGTCAGGGTAGGGAGAGGGAAGATGGAGGAGGGATAGGGGCGAAATGGGGGTGTCTCTGTCTGTCTGTCAGCACTCACAACCTCCCTCCCTTCCCCTATCTTAAGTCTCCCTTCCCCATCTTCTCTCCCTATCCCTCAAACCCATAACTTCCCCCCCCCCCTTGCTCCCATTGTCCCCCATCCCTTTCTCTCTCTCCCTCCCTATCTCCTCCTCTCCCTCCTATCTTCCATCTCCCTTCCCCATCTTCTCTCCCAATCCCTCAAACCCTGCCCTATAACTTGTCTCCCACTCCTTCCTCCTACCCCATCCCTTGCTCCCATTGTCCCCAACCCTTCCTCTCGCACTGATCGAACTCTTGTCTGATGTCACACACAACAGAAACTATTGTCTAACAGCTGTGATTTGCGCTGGCTTCAACCATTGCCTAACAATGCCGATTTCCATACTGTTACATCAGTCATGTCTTGAAAACAAAATGAATGTACTATTTATCTATGGGCATAATCTGTCCGTCCAGACAGACAGCCTCAATATAGCCTCAATATAGCTCTGCAAAGCCTGACATTCCTGTTTGTATAGTACCTTTATTAGAAGGATAACCCCTTGAGATGTGTCAATACAATAGACAAAACAATTTCAGTTTCAGCACCTTTTTCATTTTTTTCCCCTAAATCAGGGCCATTGAACACCCTTTACGTCTGTGTGTTGATTCAAATAATATTGAACCAATGAAAAGTATTAAAAAGCGCTTCTGACAAAACCAGCTAACTCCATTGGGTCATCAAACTTTCTGCTAAACCAGCTAAGTTCACCAAAGGGGGGTGGAGTTAGCTGGTTTAGCTGACTCAAGGCTCCACCCCCTTTTGACCTCAAACTTCATTGTGAGCTTGGAGGTCCATTCAGCTGTTCTTATCAATGATGAACAAAACCTCCTAAATCCACTTTTTTTTTGTTTTTGTCATTTCCTGAAAAATTAACATTTTGGAGTTAGCTGGTTGCTGCCGGACAGCAGAGATATGGTATTTTGTTCCACTACTAATCGCCTCGCATCAGAACAATGGGATTTAGGTTGAAAATCTGAAGTTTCTCATTAAAGATTCATTGAAGATATACTTCTTTTATTATTCAGTCATGCAAACAGCCCGAGGTGAAAAAGGTGACGACATGTTTTTTTTTTTCATTTTTGGGCTAGGTGTCACACAATTACCCCATTTGGATTCAAAACGGCTATTGTAGCTGAAAAGCTACACGTTTGCATGTCTGATTAATTGATTGTATTTTTTTGCAAAAACCTATACATAGTCCACATAACTACATTATGTTATCCAAAGTGGGAACTGGTAGCAATGATGACGGCTGTAGGGCAATAGTCCCAATCACCGACATCAAAGAGTTCCAGCCTAGTTCAACAAAAGATTTTCATTCTGTTGCTGTGTACCAGGTTCGCTGGGAGAAAAGATTCTACAAGGCTCAAGTGCTTTTGTTGTGACTAGATGTGGTCTTTTGCGAAAGCTGTGTTTCATCAATTGATTGTCACTTCACTTGTCAAGTATGAATGTATTCTTATAGCACTTGAGTCCTACCTATTCTTTGTACTATTATATATATAAATCTGATCATGTAGGTTTTATCCAAGGAAAATGTGCCTCTGTAATGTAAATATATCCCATCTACCTTACTGTCTAATAAGATTTAACTGTTTGATTTTCGTTTGTTGTACTGCCAGAAAAAAGGTGATACTTAACATTGTTGTACTTGTCGGCATGCTATTTTCACCAATACAAATAGTTGTAAAAAGAAAAAAAAGATGAAAGCTATTAAACTGAAGTTATTAAATTGAAGTTAATTGTGTGTGTGTCTGTGTGTTTTGATGCAGCTATATGACATGGCATTATACTTTATCCAACAAGCTGATGTTTTCACCAGTAACAGTGAAAATACATTTGAATATTCTATTCAGTTCACAGTTGGGTCATTCCAGAATTGGAGGACATTTGGGCTTCCGAATTTTTGAAAAAAAAACCTTCTATTTCACAATTTTCTGTTATATATTCATCAATAATAGGTAATATACTATCAAAAGCTTGATTAGCTCAGCTCAGGCATCAAAGGTATTTTTTATTACATGTTTTATATGTGTTATAGTAACAGGGCTGCAAGTAACAGTAACAGGGCTGCAAGTAACAGGATTGCAAATCTATGCTAATGTTAGCTTTTTCTCAGGAATAGAAGCTATCTGTTTAGCTAGATGTTAGCATTTACCAAGAGGACAAACTCACATAAATAAATAAGTAAATATTTTTTTGTCAAGTATTTATCTTATTCTGGAAATATGCATAACAGGGTTGCGTGAGGTAGGTTGAGACATTCAAGTAAGGCTGACAATGTTATAAAAATATGAATTTGAAAAAATTTGAATATGAATAGAAGAGAGGAGATGCCTTTGCTCTACCCATGATGTTAGGAAAGTGTTTGATGATGTCACTTCTAGTGTGTCATGTGACTCACACTGTTCTTCTTCTTTTACCATGCTAAAAGGTTTAAGGTAACAGGGTTGCATGCAAGTTGTGGGACACAGGTTCCTTGCATAATAATACTTATTTAAAATATTAGGTTAATTAAAACATATGTTTCCACATCTACAAGAGACATCTATGAACAAAATAATGCAAAAGAAAGTAGATTTAAATGTAATTTTAACAGTTTTATCTGAGATTCAATTTGGCAACCAAGGGGGTGGGACAAGAGAAAACTTGCATTTTAGGGATACTACAGACTTATTTGGTATTTTTTTAAATATGTAAAAAAAAAAAATCTCCAAGTTGATTTAGATTTGGTCTCAGGACAAGTAAAAGTTACACGACAAATGCATTATTTAGTATTTTGTAAATGGATTATTTGACATTTCTTGGGTGGGACATAAAATGTCCTCCAATTCTGGAATGACCCAGTTAATAGCAGGGTATACCTGTAGTTATAACAAGCAACTATAGGCTACATTGGCTATTTGAAAATAGCCGATCTACAAGCTCACTTTGCGACACGTGAGCTTGTAGATCTGCTATTTTCAAAAAGAAAGTGAAATAGATTTGGAATTTTATTTGAAACAGATGGGGGTCTGCGGAAAAATACATTAATTTGGGCATCGTTAGATAGGGCTTGTAGATCTGCTATTTTCACAGCGTGTTTTTTTTATTAATTGATGTATTTTCTTCGAGTTTTGATTTATTAATGAGGATTTTTGAAATATAATATTTTTGTAGGAAACAGAAAAAAGGGATCTTTCCTTGTGACCCATAACAATGGGTCCCGAACCACTGTTTGGGAAACTGATCTAACCCAGTGGTTCTCAATCTCAACCCTTTCAGGCTGCGACCCCCCCAAAATAATCATATTTGAACTGGGGACCCCCCACCCTGATAACCACTTGGAATGTAGGAGTTAATGCATTATGTTTAGTTTGACTCTATGTGAAAATAGCAGATCTCCAAGCTCACAACGCCTTGTAGATCTGCTATTTTCAAAATGTTTGCTTCTTTCTTATATTATTTGAGAATTTGTTTGTTATTATTTTGACCATTTTTATAGTATAGTTTGTTGATTACTTTTGATGCAGTAATGCTGTTTTAAGGTATTAAAAAGGTCTTAAAGGTCCTTAAAATGTAACTTCACTATCATGTGGGGACCCCCCCGGGGGGTCCCAACCCACATGTTGAGAACCACTGATCTAACCAACTTGACCAGCTTATCAGCTGGTCAGTCCACCCACTTGACCAGCAAAGACCAGCTACCAGCTGGCTGACCAGCAAAGGCCAGCAGAATCCAGCTTAGTGACCAGCTACCAGCTGGCTGACCAGCAAAGACCAGCAGAATCCAGCTTAGTGACCAGCTACCAGCTGGCTGACCAGCAAAGACCAGCAGAATCCAGCTTAGTGACCAGCTAACCAACTACACTGACAAACCAGCCTGACCAGCTTGACCAGCTTGCCCAGGCTGGTATGCCATCTAAACCAGCTTAAGACCAGCCAAGACCAGCCAAGACCAGCCAAGACCAGCTAATACCAGCAACCATCATAAGCTGGTTTGTGCTGTTTTTTTCAGCAGGGCAGTCGCTTATAATAAGCGGACATGGCAACCCACAAATCAGCTGCCTACCCTACAGCGTTTTCAATCAGTGGTGCGTCACCATCTAAAGGCAAAATAAAAAGTGAGAACGCAACGAGACGTTTTCACGAGAGAGCGTTGTCATCTAGACGTGGCCTGAGTCCTTCACAATGAACTGGACACACAGTGAATAGAAAATCTAATTACAGTCTCTACGGTCTCACCCCCACATCTCTGGTTCAGCATAGCTCTCGTAGACATTCCACCAGACCGGGCACATTGTAATGCTGAATAATGGCATACTCTATGTCGTCGATATGATCTCGAGCTGTTGAGACAAAGAAAGACAGACGTGATTAAAAGGAACAAAACGGAAACATCTCTAGCGCTCTTGACTATAGTTGTCAGTATTATATAAGTTTGTGACAAGTAAGAATTGACTGAAACTGCAGCCACTGTTACCTTTAGGGAAGAAGATTTCCCCCCAGTCCCCAATGATCTGAGTTGCCAACACATCAACTGGAGAAACACAGGGGAAATGTTAGAGAATTAAAACCACATAGAGCACCTGCATGTCCAAAAGCTATATCATAGCATTGCCTTGTTTTTCTTGGACATAAAGAGCAAGTCAACAGTTGGGACTTACATCAAGGTGCATGCAGTATATACACTAGTGATGTGCGGGTCGGGTACCGCAAAACGATATATAAATCAACTACTCGGCCCGCCCTGTGACCCGCGGTGAAAAAAAAAAGATAATGACTGAGTGTGAGTGAATTTAGGCGCTGATTAGGTGACGCAGATGTGTAAAGCTTCATTTTGCTTCGCCGTATGGCGGTGTTGTTGCGTATCGAAAATAGCAGACATACAAGCCCACAACGCGGCGTGTTGCGACGTGTTGTGAGCTTGTAGGTCTGATATTTTCAATGCGCAACACCATGGTACGAAGAATAGGCTCCGGATAACAGCAAGGCTGTGACACACAGCAGCACCACCAGGCTGTCGGGAATGAACCCACACTGACATTGTCAGATCATGTAAAACCTTTAAATAATTCTGATGGGTTTTAATGGTAGTTTTATCCAAATATTAACATTAATAATAGGCTTAAATGTGATTTACGGGTCGACCCGTGCATTACTAATATACACTTTACTATCGTCTGTGTAAATCCCCGGTCGTCTGCTCCTCATATCGTTCACCATGGCGAATGTACCGTTCTAAAATTGGAAAAAGGACAAGCTTTAGAAAATGGGAACTCCTCAAGAGAAGAAATCATACAATCATAGACAGGATGGCACGCTTGAGGCATGCAGACTGGTACGAGTGCAGTACCTGCAATAAGTGTTCCACCTTGAGAGGCAGCTCCTTCAAGGTGAGCAGAATATGGGTCAAGTAATTCCTGTCGGGGTACGGTTCCATTTTGGCCACCCATTCGCCCAGGAAGGAGTGAAGGAGTTCGTAGCCTCCAGCTTGGATAAAACTGGATGGAAGAAAAGAGAGAACTATAATCTCACAGGATAGTTTGTTCATCCTACATGTGTATGTAAACACTGTATGTAAATGTGTTCAATGGAGGGGCCGCAAAACCTTAAATGCATGCCAAGAGTATAGCCAAAGTAATTTCACGTAATGAGTGAAGACTACTCCATTTGTTGTGGATTATGCCTGTATGTGTATGAAGGTTTATAATGATGAAAACAGATCAGAGCAGGATTTATAATGTGTAACTGTACACGGCTGCCTGTTCTCATTAGAGCACTCAATAAAGCAACTTCATCATATATTTGCCCTTTGTGGACTTTATCTGTGAACCTAGCAACTCACTAGAGTAGAATAAAACCACATAATTATAAACCAAAATTCACAATTAACATTTGATTTAAAAAATATATATATATACATTTAAAGGCAATTTCTAGATCAACGTAAAACAGAAAGACATTTTAGTGCAGCAATCTACAGTATACAAGGCCAAAATATTAATAATGTACACTCAAGCTTACAGTTCGAGAAGGTCACATGGAGTGTTTTGTAACACGGTCATGTATCCACATCTGAGATTCTTGTTGCCAGTGTACTTCAGTAAACTGCACAAAGAAATCAATTGTATACACATTAATATAAGCATAATACAATAATGATACCAGTCAGCTTCTGGGAAACATAGGCAGTGCTGAACAGTTAAACTGAGCGGCATGCCAAATGTAATCGTCTGCTCCTCACTGATAGAGCACGGGGAGATCCTCCGAATTCTTAAGCCCTCCGTTTTCGTTCAGCTCAAATCCGTCCGTTCGTTCTGCCATTGCCTTTGCTGAAATAAGCACACCTTAGACATTTAGTATAAAATCAAATCAACAGGCTGGAAATGCACATACTAACAAGTTCATCTTTCATCTGGAGATGGGCATTAATCTGTGTCATATGCATCAGATAGACTGTCTGTCTGTCAAATAGGACCGTGAACCCTGGCACTGGCTTCGGATGCTGTCAATGCACTGAATGGGAGATTATTATCCCGTTCAATCAAACCTTTGATTGGTGTAAGTAGGTGATGAGCTACTGCCTACCGATGGGGCTCAGTAGGTGATTTGTTATTATTCTGTGGGTTGATATGCTCACATATCAACACATACCACATAACACATAGCACATACCTCACATTCCAACTCTGTGCTAAACTATGAATTGACACTGAGGTGAAGCTGATAATGACTGCAGGTATAAAGTAGTCTGACAAAGGCTTTTCTACACATTGACAGGATTTTCAACTTAGGCCTACTGTATGTTGTGAAATGGCTGACATTGCCTGATTCAGACAGTGAAGCCTACAATTTTCACAGGCTTGATGTCTCAGATTAGTTATTCTCCTTAAATACAGGACTCCACCACCAACACTTAAGTGCTGAAAATCACCATTAAGGTGGCTTTATTTAACTTTGCGGCTTTGTCAGAAAGGGTTAAAATGAACCCCATGGGCCATTATTTGACTGGCAACAAGAATAAATCTTAACAAGAGGACACCATAAAGGTCCTAAAAACATATGGTAAAAAATAATACACCTTAAAAGTTTAGTAAAAAGAGAAATATAGATGTGATAATTATGATTTGAACATTTTCTGAGTTTTTGGCTGTTTATGTCCTGAAATACAGTCAAGATGTGCTTGAATCTTTAAAATAACTGTAATGAATTCCTTGGGTCAAAATGATATAGAAAAAAAATGGCTTGGGTTGGGGGTAGGTGTCAGAAAGGGTTAAAAATAAACCCCATGGCCCATTAGTTGACAACGGCAACAAGAAGAAATCATAACTAGACACCTTTAGGGTTCTAAAAAAACAGGTTACAGAGATGTGTTTTTCGGATGCTCAGGAACCTACTAATTTGATTGGTAGCCTACTTTTTTAGGCAAGTTTGGAAAGACAATAAAAAAAGCCAGAAAATCCAAAGAACACTTATAATGGCATTCTTATTTTACAACATAATGAATGACAAGGCTGGGCCAGAAGGTGCTTCGTCTCCCGGACCCTCATATGTTGTTAGCAATAGCATATAATACCTTAACCTAGCTGACATGACATCTGTACCCCACCATGACCCTTTACGAAACTTCTAGTCAACTTATCAAGTCAGATATGTTTTAATCTTAACATCAGCCATAGTTTCTACATACACGGCTTGGCCGAAAACGTTTTTGGCGGAAGGTTTAACCGTTCAAGTATTCAAAAAGGTATATGATTTGATTTATAAAAAATGATGCCTCCTTTCCTTACCTGATGAAGATCACGAACGGTCCATCTGCTGCCTGGAGCGCAACCGTTTTTTTCTCACCGTCGCTGATTGGCTCCACGTCCCTCTGGGCTATGGGATGGCATAGCATAGCATAGTCAGTACTACGGTGTCGCGTGCACAATCTGTTGGCAAGTGAGTAACCATTGGACTAATATGCAGTGGTGGAAAAAGTACACACATATTTTACTGTCCACTAATTTGACATAATAAACAGGTATTACAAATACTGTGTTTCTTATTAGAAAGAAACACACGTTGTTATACCCTTATTCTCCACTATTATCCCTTAATGATGTTCTCATTAGAAATTGAAAGAAGCGTAACAAAAGGCGTTATTAGAAATGGTGTTCTCTGCTATTATACAGAAACAAACACAGTTTTGTTTTTACCACAAATAGTACAGTCATTACTGAAGTAAATAAGCAAATAAACATAGTATCTCCAAACAGTCAAGATAATGATTAAGTAACAACAGAATAGACAAATATCAAGTAAAAAAAAAGATAAATTGAATAACTATAAACAACAACAAAACAAAACAAAAACAAACAAACAGACAACACTCATAAAATAAAACAACAACAGACGGCATCATAATATACTTAAAGTACCAAAAGTAAAAGTACTTGAATGTTTGAAAATAGCAATCTACAGATCTACAGATCAAGTCAAGGACCCCCAAATGGATATGTATTTAATTTGTCTGCGGACCCCCATCTGAAAATATGTTATGCCAGGGACCCACATGCATGATTTGAGTTGTTAAAATGTTTCGAAAAATATGATTGGCTATTTTCAAAAAGCCAATGTACATGTTTAAAGGGCGCTTCTTTTGGGCTTGTTTTAATAGACCTGGTTGCTTGTTTCTCTCGCAAGACATGGCAACACTGATCCAAAACCTGTTGTTCTCACGTGCTCTGAGTCTCCAGCAGTTAATGGGCCTAGGCTCGTGTCAGACAGCCAGTGATTCATGTGTTACAATATCGGACTTTGTATTGGGAGTATGGGGACTCTAGCTCCGTTCCGTGACTCTTGGGGAGGGATGCTATTAGCTGTGGGGGTATCAATTGGGGTGCCGTGCCTGTGCTGCTGATAACGTTATTGTTCAAATGTTGGTTCAAAGGCTGGGTCCAGGGAAAAATCAGAACTTGGGTGAGGAGATCAGTTCCCGGTATGTTTTACCGACATTCGACTGCCTCACAGACCTGGCATCACAGTGCCGAAACCGACATAGACCTCCAGCGCAGGAACGACAATTGGTCCAACTTTCTCAAAGTGAGTTTTAATTGTTTCATTGAATCATTTCATTCGTCTATATAAGCAGTATACCGTCCCAAAAGCACGTCTACTAAGTACTAACCATCCGAGGTAGGCAGCGTATCTGACGGCTCGAAAGTAACAGCATTAAGGAGAACTCCTTCTAACGCCATGGACCAGAGCTAGGGCCATATTATATGGACTTCAATAGCCTCTTTCAGGTGATAATGTGGCGTCTGATGTGTGGCTAGAGGTGATAATGAGTGACCACTGACCATGGGAGTTTCACTTAAAGTGCAATCTATCGTTCCCAACAACCTGTAGACTATGTGCTCTCAATTCATCTATAATTATTTCCTGTTTGCTCATAACAGGAAATAATTATAGCATTAGCATAACAAACTCCTCATGGTGTTTGGGTTTCCATTATTGCCAGGCATGTCGAGTAGGACCATGAGTACTTCGGTAGGACACCTACTGGTTGACAATATTAATGCAGGACGCCCGGCACACGATCTCAATCTAAAGTCAGTTCAAATGGGTTATGATGACGAGGTGTTACGGGTGTTGACATGCATTTATTAATTGTTGGGAAATTTCCCCACACCGTGACATCCCTTACCGGCCACGGACAAACAATATAAGAAATATACACAGAATATTGATTGATTGAATACTTAGTTTGCAGAACAAAGCACATGAAAGAGTACAGTTCAATACAAGGTCAGCTAATAGGATTTAAAACCGAAGTTAAGCCATATGGCTTGTTTCCATTGGGGTCCTTTGTACTCAATTCATAGTCATTAAATGACAGACAGATTTACACTACTATGCAGAAGGATGGCTTTATAAATGAATTAGGCCTACTATACCATACCCGGTGAAGGGCGCCCTTCACCATACCCGGTGAAGGGCGCGCGTCCCCTCGTATATATATAAAAAATTGCTATATAAAATAGCAAAATAGGCTTGCTATTTTCTGTTGCCCTGCAGCAGGCTTGAGTATATTTTTTGATGGCATTTTACACCACTAACAACATTAATCAGAGAATCACACGTCTTTGTCACAACTCGTGTTTTGTCTTTTTTAACCAACACAGTACAAAGTACTGGACACACAGATGACACACAGGTCATAGATGACACAGGTCATAAACCTGGAAATACAGGAAAATAAACATTGTATTACCATATATTCATAGCATATATGATTCACAATTAAACAGCAGGTAATGTAGCACAGTCTATCACAGTAGAACCGAAATAGCAGAAAATGACTACAATACCCATGAGGCATTCTGAACCATGAGCCAACAACGCGTCGCCCCAGCTACCATTAAGTTAAGTGTCCAATACACAAAATACACCAAAATAATACTTTTCAATGGACTACTTGGGTAGCACTGATAATATTAACCACAGTAAGGTTCATAAAGTGTGTTGATGAAACGTTTACATTGTTGATTAAGTCACGATGACGACGTTAGCATTAGCGTTAGCCGCATGCTAGCGCCAAACGTCCGTTAGCTTAGCATCACGCTAACGGCTCATATTAACTTGGTTTGGCTAATAAACATTAATCCCAACTAACGCCAACACAGTAATGGATGTAAACATACACAGACATGCTTTGGACATTATTATCAGGTTGCATGTTGGTGGTATGGGGTTCGTTTGGTTTAACCTCGCATCACCAGTCTTTCCACCTCGGAGGAAACGTTTGGTTTGGCCTCGTTTTCATAGACCTCGTTGCTTGTTTCTCTCGCGAAACCTGTGGCCATGTTTCCCATTGAACCCGGAAAAAAACCCTACGTCCGCTGCCACTACTGCTCCCGGTTTGGCTACAATGGAAAACATGGCCACAGGCTGACTAAATAAGCGATTTAAACGGGTAGTTTCGCTGGCGACCTAAAATATTATGCAGCCGACCAAACCTTAAACATCCGTGCGGTTTAGAATCTACCATTAGTTTTGGGATACGATGTATACAAAAGGGTAAACAGCGGAGCCTTGGCGGACGTTCGCCCGATCCTGGAAGAGAACGACATAGAACCGTTCTTTATGGAGCTAATGTACATCGTGTGTGGGGAAACAAATCTGGAGTGTTTACTTTCCACAGCAGAGAGTGGGCGGGGTCTATGGTGTAGAGTCGGTGTTGCCATGTCCGCCGATTGTAAGCGCTTTAGGGCCAATGTTGGTGTTATAGGGTTCGTTTGGTTTGGCCTCGTTTTCATAGACCTCGCTGCTTGTTTCTCTCGCGAAACCTGGCACACAACGACGCATGCGCAGTTTGATCGGAGACCCAGGACTCCATCCACCCACCCACCCACCGTCAGGTTACTAGAATTATAGTAGGATACCTACTTTAAACGATAGTGCTTTGGCAGGCAATATAATAAAGTATAAATCAATATCCTATGTAGCAGTGCCATGTCCATGGACAGTGGAGGAGATTCTATAGTATAATTGATCAAGGCAATGAAAGGGAAAGCCCTGTTGATAATTGATAGAGGACAACGTGGGCTTTTAGTTGCATATGTTTGAACATTATTTGATTTGTTAAGTTTGTTTGCTGTTGTAATTGTAATTTTGAAATGACAAAAAAATTTGTGCAGGACGTCATGTTCACATTTATCTGCCTGTAATGCTCTCTAACCTACTGTGCTTCTTTAAGAATTAATCATTTGTATCTGCAAGGGGCCTTCCTGTTGTGATCATCTTTGTAATGAAAACCACATTGATAATAACTGCATATTGTAGCCTATTTTATTCACGTTTCTTTTTCTTGTATAATTGACGGTTCAATAGCTATTTCTCAATAGACATAGGCCTATTGGAAACCATCCTATGACAACATCCACAGTCAGAAACATAATTACATTTACTGTACTGACTCTACAGTACTGACATAAATCTAAACCTATTTAGATTTATAAAAGCAACCAATTTCTTTCACAGAGACTTTTGCCAGTTCCGGAACTTCCGAAAGAACTTCCTTAGAACAATGCGCAATGCCCCCTGCTGCTCTGCAAGGTGAGTGTCACAACACGCATGGGCGCGCGCACGTGCACACATGCACGCGAGCGCACACGCACACGTTGATCGACTGAACAAACAAACACAAACACAAACAAATCGACTGAGCGAACGAACATGAATTTGAACATAAATTATATTCCCCTCTCAATTCTGGTCCTAATGATCGTAAATAGGTTTTTACAGCCCACTCATGTGAGCATGGGGCACTAAAGATTGTGTCTGTTCAAATCACTTTGTTCTGGTTTGGTATAGCAAGCAAGGTTTTTTTGCAAAAAAAAAAAAAAAAAAAAAACCTGGATTGGATGCAGTGAAAACTGGATCGATTTTTTTGGTCCCTAACATTCATCGACCTCTGGACTTAATACATTTCACCATTGTGTCACTACCGAAACGAAAGTTGGTCACTACCGAAACGAAAGTTAAATCTGAAAAAATCACTAAGTGTGGAGGCCAAAATCGCCCCCCCAAAAACCTGTTAGGAGTACGTTTCAGGCAATTTAGAGTTGATTGGTAGTACTTTGTAGTGACGATTTTTTTGGTCCCTAACATTCATCGAGCTCTGGACTTAGTACATTTCACCATTGTGTCACTACCGAAACGAAAGTTGGTCACTACCGAAACGAAAGTTAAATCCGAAAAAATCACTAAGTGTGGAGGCCAAAATCGTCCCCCCAAAAACCTGTTAGGAGTACGTTTCAGGCCATTTAGAGTTGATTGGTAGTACTTTGTAGTGACGATTGTTTTGGTCCCTAGCATTCATCGAGCTCTACATGGCTATAAACACATTATAAACACATATCGATGACATAATGTATCAAAGGCGCCGCTACCTTCACACAGGGTGGGATTTTTTTTTCTACTTTTGGAATTGTAACAGCTGAAATCAATAATATATCAGTATTCTGATATTAACCTGCGGGCTGCTTTAAGTGAGGGTGGGGGCCGCGTTTGGCCCCGGGCAGCCAGTTGACAAATTCATGTGAAAAACAAATTCATGTGAAAAAAAAACAGTGGCCATAAAATCACAAAAAATACTAAATTAAAAATTGTTAATTAATATGTAAATGTATTAAGCTCCTCCCCCTGGAGGTGGGTTCCCTCCATGCTCCTCCCTCTCCTACCGGAGCCAAAAGAGGGCGTGAGGAGGGAGGCGGGCTTCATCCATGGTTCTCGCCTTAAAAAGACCGAAAATTGAGATCTTCCCTGACCAAGATTCAAACCCACAACCATCCGCTTGTGAAGCCTATGCTTTACTCTTGCACCACCAGACCTTTCACATTAATGAGGATTTCGAGGTTATATTTAAAGTTAAAGCGAGAGGTGACAGGTCAAAAGATGAAAATCCACAGCAAACACCTCTACCCCTGACAGAATGACTGGATCTACTAGATACACCCTCTGATGATCAGGGAAAGGGTTCATTATGACACGACTGAGATTTAGGTTGTTTAAAACCATCTGTTTACTCTGGCTGAGTCTGAACCCAGATTTACACTTTCATTGAAAGGAAACAGAGAGATGTTTCGTAATGTCATAAAAATTCATACCCTTTTTGTCATTTATAAATTCCTTAGTTTCAGATGATCAAAACTATAGCAGTTTTGGTGTTAAATCAAGTAGGCTACATTGTTCTCACTTTGGACTGGACATTACAAAATAATAGTTGCTCTAACTGCACCACTGGGGTTTCTTAGTTGTCTAATGTCTTGTATGCTCTTCAGCAGTGGTGGGAGAAGTAAGGCCCAGCATCCCTATTCTGGCGGCAAACATTTGTCAAGATTTACAATGTGTCGACGTGTTGTGAGCTTGTAGATTGACAATTCTTTGCGAAAAGATTTGGTGTAGATGGTAACAAGGCAAGCGGGAAAGTAAAGTTGCGGTTTAAGTGGTGAAGTTAATGTAGAAATACACTGTGCATCTAAATACTAAAAGGATAAGTATTTCCTTCTCATCTGAATGTTTCATGTCTCTGTGGCTCAAGAGATGTGTCACTGTTTATGAACCAAAGAATTTAAGGTTCAAAGCTCCTAAAGAACATTTTCATTGTCCATCTCAATCCTGAAAAGGTGGTTTAAGTATTATGTTCTCAGTTGCATGGTTCATGCCACCATGGCTCAAGAGAAAACTCTGGGATTTATAAACCGAAGGTTTAAGGTTCAAAACTCCTGGAGCACATTTTCACTGTCCATCTAACTTCTAAAAGGTGGTTTAAGTATTACGTTCTCTTCTGTATTATCCATACCTGTGTGGCTCAAGAGATAAACTCAGGGTCTGAAAGCAGAAGGTTTGGGGTTCAAAGCTCCTGAAGAACATTTTCACTGGCCATCTAAATTCTAAAAGGCGGGTGAAGGATGACGTTCCCAATTGTAACTTCCATGCCAGCGTGGCTCAAGAGATTGACGCAGGGTCTGAAAGCAGAAGGTTTGGGGTTCAAGGCTCCTGAAGAACATTTTCACTGTCCATCTAAATTCTAAAAGGCGGGTTAAGGATGACGTTCCCAATTGTACTTTCCATGCCAGCGTGGCTCAAGAGTTAAACACAGGGTCTGGAAGTAGAAGGTTTGGGGTTCAAGCCTCCTGAAGAACATTTTCACTGTCCATCTAAATTCTAAAAGGCGGCGGGTTAAGGATGACGTTCCCAATTGTACCTTCCATGCCAGCGTGGCTTAAAAGATAAATCAAAGGTTCACAAACTAAAGGTTCGAGGTTCAAAGCTCACTCAAAACAACTACTAAATAAAAACTAAAAGGGTAATACAACAAAAAAACAATGGAGCTGTGGTCAATACAAACTGGTGATGAAAAAAAACAATAAAAAAATGTCTCAAACAAATTCATGTGAAAAAAAAACAGTGGCCATAAAATCACAAAAAATACTAAATTAAAAATTGTTAATTAATATGTAAATGTATTAAGCTCCTCCCCCTGGAGGTGGGTTCCCTCCATGCTCCTCCCTCTCCTACCGGAGCCAAAAGAGGGCGTGAGGAGGGAGGCGGGCTTCATCCATGGTTCTCGCCTTAAAAAGACCGAAAATTGAGATCTTCCCTGACCAAGATTCAAACCCACAACCATCCGCTTGTGAAGCCTATGCTTTACTCTTGCACCACCAGACCTTTCACATTAATTAGGATTTCGAGGTTATATTTAAAGTTAAAGCGAGAGGTGACAGGTCAAAAGATGAAAATCCACAGCAAACACCTCTACCCCTGACAGAATGACTGGATCTACTAGATACACCCTCTGATGATCAGGGAAAGGGTTCATTATGACACGACTGAGATTTAGGTTGTTTAAAACCATCTGTTTACTCTGGCTGAGTCTGAACCCAGATTTACACTTTCATTGAAAGGAAACAGAGAGATGTTTCGTAATGTCATAAAAATTCATACCCTTTTTGTCATTTATAAATTCCTTAGTTTCAGATGATCAAAACTATAGCAGTTTTGGTGTTAAATCAAGTAGGCTACATTGTTCTCACTTTGGACTGGACATTACAAAATAATAGTTGCTCTAACTGCACCACTGGGGTTTCTTAGTTGTCTAATGTCTTGTATGCTCTTCAGCAGTGGTTGGAGAAGTAAGGCCCAGCATCCCTATTCTGGCGGCAAACATTTGTCAAGATTTACAATGTGTCGACGTGTTGTGAGCTTGTAGATTGACAATTCTTTGCGAAAAGATTTGGTGTAGATGGTAACAAGGCAAGCGGGAAAGTAAAGTTGCGGTTTAAGTGGTGAAGTTAATGTAGAAATACACTGTGCATCTAAATACTAAAAGGATAAGTATTTCCTTCTCATCTGAATGTTTCATGTCTCTGTGGCTCAAGAGATGTGTCACTGTTTATGAACCAAAGAATTTAAGGTTCAAAGCTCCTAAAGAACATTTTCATTGTCCATCTCAATCCTGAAAAGGTGGTTTAAGTATTATGTTCTCAGTTGCATGGTTCATGCCACCATGGCTCAAGAGAAAACTCTGGGGTTTATAAACCGAAGGTTTAAGGTTCAAAACTCCTGGAGCACATTTTCACTGTCCATCTAACTTCTAAAAGGTGGTTTAAGTATTACGTTCTCTTTTGTATTACCCATACCTGTGTGGCTCAAGAGATAAACTCAGGGTCTGAAAGCAGAAGGTTTGGGGTTCAAAGCTCCTGAAGAACATTTTCACTGGCCATCTAAATTCTAAAAGGCGGGTGAAGGATGACGTTCCCAATTGTATCTTCCATGCCAGCGTGGCTCAAGAGATAGACGCAGGGTCTGAAAGCAGAAGGTTTGGGGTTCAAGGCTCCTGAAGAACATTTTCACTGTCCATCTAAATTCTAAAAGGCGGGTTAAGGATGACGTTCCCAATTGTACTTTCCATGCCAGCGTGGCTCAAGAGTTAAACACAGGGTCTGGAAGTAGAAGGTTTGGGGTTCAAGCCTCCTGAAGAACATTTTCACTGTCCATCTAAATTCTAAAAGGCGGCGGGTTAAGGATGACGTTCCCAATTGTACCTTCCATGCCAGCGTGGCTTAAAAGATAAATCAAAGGTTCACAAACTAAAGGTTCGAGGTTCAAAGCTCACTCAAAACAACTACTAAATAAAAACTAAAAGGGTAATACAACAAAAAAAACAATGGAGCTGTGGTCAATACAAACTGGTGATGAAAAAAAACAATAAAAAAATGTCTCAAACAAATTCATGTGAAAAAAAAACAGTGGCCATAAAATCACAAAAAATACTAAATTAAAAATCGTTAATTAATATGTAAATTTATTAAGCTCCTCCCCCTGGAGGTGGGTTCCCTCCATGCTCCTCCCTCTCCTACCGGAGCTAAAAGAGGGCGTGAGGAGGGAGGCGGGCTTCATCCATGGTTCTCGCCTTAAAAAGACCGAAAATTGAGATCTTCCCTGACCAAGATTCAAACCCACAACCATCCGCTTGTGAAGCCTATGCTTTACTCTTGCACCACCAGGCCTTTCACATTAATTAGGATTTCGAGGTTATATTTAAAGTTAAAGCGAGAGGTGACAGGTCAAAAGATGAAAATCCACAGCAAACACCTCTACCCCTGACAGAATGACTGGATCTACTAGATACACCCTCTGATGATCAGGGAAAGGGTTCATTATGACACGACTGAGATTTAGGTTGTTTAAAACCATCTGTTTACTCTGGCTGAGTCTGAACCCAGATTTACACTTTCATTGAAAGGAAACAGAGAGATGTTTCGTAATGTCATAAAAATTCATACCCTTTTTGTCATTTATAAATTCCTTAGTTTCAGATGATCAAAACTATAGCAGTTTTGGTGTTAAATCAAGTAGGCTACATTGTTCTCACTTTGGACTGGACATTAAAAAATAATAGTTTTCAACTATAGTTCCTCAAACAGTGCTGTATTATGACCACAGATCCTCTATGATTAACTGAATTAAGTTTAAGAAAATACCACTTCGCACTCATGGCATGCAGCATATCAATCAAATCAATGATCAATTATAGGCCGAGCTCCATACTTCGTTTTGAGGTATTCTAGTGACTCAGGGATAACAAATTACATAAATTCAACCACTTAAATGTAATGTATTTATTGCAACAACCAACCTAGAGTGTTGCAAACGGCTGAGTTTGTAACAAAATGTGGAAACTCACACAAACAAAGAACGTTTAAATTATTTTATTAAAACTAACTTAACCCCATATGGGTAACCGGTGAGCCTCAGGGCTCAATACTAGTGTATTTTCTGTTTTGTGTTATTATGAGGAAAGTTTTGACTGAAAATAGCCGATCGACAAGCTCACAACGTGTCGCAGTGAGCTTGTCGATCGGCTATTTTCTGCTAAAGCTATACCCACAATACGGATACTGGGATGGTTAACAGTGCTTAAAGGGCAAGACCACTTTGGTAGAGGTTTGGGTTGTGTAGTTACCTTGCCATGATGCATCTCCAAAGGTGGGCAAGAAATCTAATATAATTGCTCCATTGATAATTAAAAAATATGCTCCTCATTGAATTACATTGTAAGCTGAAACAGCTCTCAAAGTCACTCTTTTAGCACAAACGAACGCAAATAAAGTTGATTCAGACTATATAGAACATCACCAAACCCACTACCGTTTGTTTTTTAAATAAAAATGCTAACATCCTGTTGGATTTTGCTATTTTTATTAAAAAGAACTCGGACTGGATTCGCGGATCTGGATCTTCAAATAGTAAAAACAGGAAGTTGACATTTTTATTTAAAAAAAACAAACAGTACTGGGTTTGGTGATGTTCTATATTGACTGAATCAGCTTTGTTTGTGTTCGTTTACGTGCTAAAAGAGTGACTTTGAGAGCCGTTTCACCGTACAATGTCAATGAGGAGCATATTTTGAATGATCAATTTCTATTCAATTATTATACAGCAATTATTTTAGATTTCTTGTTCAGCTTTGGAGTTACATCATGACAAGGTAACTACACAACCCAAACCTCTACACAGTGATCTTGTTCTTTAACAAGCAAAATCCAAAAGGCTGGAGTGCTCCCAGTGAGCTTCACGGTGAGAGAGAACAAGAATGAAGTCCAGCCACCTCTTTTATAGAGGACAATCCAGGTGGGCCAGATCTCCACTGATGACACACTCCGCCCTCCAATCATTCTGACACACATGACACATGGTTAGTAACCATGACAACCACACCAGTCACCTTGACAATCCCCAGGGTTGTCACAAGAATTAAATATAAAAATATATAGCTGTGCTGTGAACAATTTAGGCTGACAAGAACAAAGTCTTTTTTTAACGACAGGACTGTATGGCATTTTGTTTATACTAAAGTATTGTATGACTTAATTTTTTATGACAGTACGAGTTTAGTATGACTTTTCTCATATACTATTGTGTCAATGTAGGAACTGAATTAATAACAAGCTAAAGTCCTTTTTGCATCAACTCCTCCAAGGAACAGGCCATATGGTGTAGTTGGCAGGGCTTTATTGATGAAAAGGTGACATTAAAAACAAACAATTAGACAAATAATCATACATTGATGATGACAATGAAGTGCACATTAGCATTCACACGGATTTACATGTCAACCTTAAAGTCACATCAGACAATGAGCATGAAACTGTCACTTTTACAAACTGTAATAAAAGTTATCCTTGCCTGGGCGTACATCTGTGCTGGAGGCTGACGACAGGGGAACAGGTTCTCCTGAGAGCAAGAAGCTGCGATGGAGAAATGAGTGAATGACATGGTCCAAGGAGTCTCAGATTCACTGAAGCAGTTAAACCGTGCAGGGTACAGAGGTCTTTTTTTTTTACCACTATAGAACTGTTGTGTGTATTTGAGCATTGCCCTGCATGCTCTTCAGTGAAAGATTACAGCCAGCTACAAACATGAAAAAACACCTATAGTGTAGGTCAGGGGTCTTCAACGTTTTCAGGACCCCCTAGCTGAGAGAAAGATGAAGCAGGGACCCCCTCTATAATTGTATAAAATTGTGTTTCAGATTTTTTGTTTACTTAGTCTGCTCTTTTTACCCTCTACACCTCTACATCTTTGGCAAAAATACAACACAACGCCTCGCAGCACGAGGCGTTGTGAGCTTGTAGATCTGCTATTTTTGGCTAAAGTTCTCCTCAGAAAAGGGATGCTAGGGTTCAAGTGGTTAATGTAAAAAAATAATCATAGCACACAAAGTTTTGGCGGACCCCCTGTAGTAACTCTGAGGACCCCCTAGGGGTCTCGGACCCCCTGTTGAAGACCCCTGGTGTAGGTATATTTTGCTTGTTACGGGGCCAGAGCTCAGCTCTGGATCTGTTTTATTACGGGGCCAGAGCTCAGCTCTGGACCTGTTTTATTGGGAGGCATGCGTTAATCCGACAGACCTTTTCTCCGACTATGTGGCATCCGCGTGCGGTTAGGGTTAGGGTGCGGGTTTGGTTCGGGTTTAGTATTGGAAACGTCGGAGCGCTGCGCTGCCGGAGGAATGTGCTGTCGGACTAACGTACTGCACCGGTTTTATTATTGGCAGTATTTTAGTTCTTCTTCTGCCACTTTTCGCAGTTCTGGCTGAACCGTGCTGTCGCTTTTTACAAAACTCGGCCATATGGTAGATGGTCATGAAAAACGATCAAGAAATAATTCTCACACTCATTCGTCAAAAGGTGGCGCTATAGCACTCAATTGAAAAATGGCAACTTTGAACAGCTACAACTCATGCCCTGTTTGCCATGAAACTTGGATACACATATGCGTCTCCTCATGCTGAACAACTTTCACCCTCTGACTTTTGACCTCTGACCTTTAGATCTCCCACCATTTTGAATTATATGAAAAACAGTCATTGGCTCCTAACTTCTGCATTTTTTCACTTAGACAAAATCCACTCCTATCGTTTTGTCGGCAGAGGTCCAAAGTTCACATTTCTTTGAAACTTTGCAGAAATGTACAGTTCATTCCAAATATCACTGAAACCAATCTCACTCCAATTGGCCAAAGGGGGGCGCTATAGCAATTTTTTGAAAATGCAAACTTTAACCAGGCATAAGTCATGCCTCGTTTGGCCGAAAGTCGTGAAACTTGCTCACACTTGTGCCTTGACTCACGAGGAACACATGTATCGCTTTGACCAGTAAGCTCCGCCCTTAGATTGTCCGCAATTTTGAGATGTTTGAAAAATACTTGTTTTTGGCAGTTCTGGCTTAACCGTGCGTACGCTTTTTACGAAACTCGGCCATATGGTAGATGCTCATGAAGAACTATCAAGAAATAATTCTCACTCTTTCGTCAAAGGGTGGCGCTATAGCACTCAATTGAAAGTGCCAACTTTGAACAGGTACAACTCATGCCCTGTTTGACCTACAACCATGAAACTTCGATACACACATGCGTCTCTTCATGCCCGACAACTTTCGTGGTCTGACTTTTGACCTCTGACCTTTAGATCGCCCACCATTTTGAATTATATGAAAAACAGCCATTGGCTCATAACTTCTGCATTTTTTCACTTATTGAAAATCCGCCGCTTTTGTTTTGTCAGCAAAGGTCCTAAGTTCGTGTGTAAAATATTTCGTGCAGATTACTCAAAAATCCCAGGAGGAAATAGATTTTAACTATTGCAGTTTTATGAAAATTATTCATCTGCCCCTAACACATACATGCAAGACTCACATTTCTTTAAAACGTTGCAGTTATGTAGAGAGTCATTCCAAATATCACTGAAACCAATCTCACTCCAATTGGCCCGTAGATTGTCCGCAATTTTGAGCAGTTTGAAAAACACTTAAACCCAGGATTTTTCAGCTATTTGCGTGAAACTGTATCATTTGTGTGATCTCCTTTTTCACAGTTCCTTGTCCAATGGCGTCTCCCTTAAATCAGTGCCTTACAATCTCAAGGTCGCCAGTTCAAGCCTCACTTGATGCAGATTTCATTTAAGTTGAATTGCAAACAACATGACTGTATCAATGAATACATGTGCAAATGGTAAAGATAACCTGAAATGCTTATTTGAGAGTACGTTTTTTCAATCTATGACATACTTCATTCTGAAAATAGCCGATCTACAATCTCAAAACTTTTCAGATAGCAACGTGTTTCTGAGCTTGTAGATCGGCTGCTTTCACTGTTTTCGGTTGCGAGGAGACATACAATTTCTCTATTGGCAAATGGTTTTTGAACGAGTGATCTTAGTGTTGGCTTGGTTCATGACAGAAGGCAAGAGTTTATGATCTTCAACAGACAACATCAGCCTGGACAAAGCTATAGCACTATAGGTAGTGTTGCAGCATATTAGTCCGAAGGTTGAAAGTTCGATTCCTGTTAATGGCAATAGGATAAGATGTCCAATCAATCCATTCTGTATCCATCTCTCTCTCTCATCAATCTATTCCGTTTCCATGTCTCTCTTCAATCTATTCCGTTTCCATGGCTCTCTCTCTCTCTCTCTTCAATCTATTCCGTTTCCATGTCTCTCTTGTCTGTCTGTCTGTCTGTCTGTCTGTCTCTCTCTCTCTCTCTCTCCCCCTCTGGCCCCGTATTATCGCTGCTTGCAGCTATATTTATTTATTTATTTTTGTAGTTTCGTACCGTACTTTTTTGAAGTCCGGTCTGTCTTGGAATGTTGGAACTAATCGGATCTCGGAACAAATTTCACGGGGCCAATTGGTAATAAGAAAAAAAGGGTCGTAATGGCTCGGAATCGGACCAAATTGTCACGGTTCAACTCGGTTTTGATTCCGTTATTTGAAAATATAAATCATTTTGAGAGAAAAATGCTATTTGTCCCAAAGTGACTGCAAAAGATTGCTGCTATCTTGTATTGTCTGTAGACTGAGGTCCTCATGGTGAGAGCCAAGCTTAAGAATTTTAGCAGGACTTGATCAAAGCTTACCATATACAAATATTTCCTGATCTCTTTTTTTCACCACACACAAGTTAATCAAGACTACAAACAAACTTGTTTGGTTGAAACAGGTTTAATGTCGCAAAGAGTTTCACGCCATCCTACGAATAAGGTGCAATACAGTAGCTTATGCCAATTATTAAAGTATTCCAGTGCATGTGCGAGGTTAGCAAAATGCCAATCAAAGTGCTTAAAGAGTTCAACAAAAGGGCAACTCAATGCGCCCAGGGAAGGAAAATTTGGAACGTCTTTTTTAAAGCTTAAACACAACATATCACTAAATACTTATACCATTATACACTGTATGTAACATAACAATACAGTAGCTTATGCCAATTGTTAAAGTATTCCAGTGCATGTGCGAGGTTAGCAGAACGCCAATAAAAGTGCTTAAAGAGTTGAACAAAAAGGGAAACTCAATGCGCCCAGAGAAGGAAAATTTGGAAGGTTTCTTCTGGGTCTTTTATAAAGCTTAAACACAACAGATCACAAAATGCGTATACCATTATATACTGTATGTAACATAACATACTCAACATTGTTTTAAAATTTTACCATAAGCGCGTATACAGCAGCTGGTATTTGCAAACAAACACTAAAAGCAGGACAGCAAATAGCATGTAGAGTAACTGGTAACTGGTAAAGGAGAGGAAGGGATGAACGCTACCATACCTCTCAATGATTATACAACATCTCAATCACAGAGGGGTATGGCTATTAAACCCAGCCAACAATACACAATTAAAACCATCAATGTGCTGCCACATTGTATAGAATGGTAATCTAACAACCAAAATGGAGACTGAAGGCAGTCTCGGACAGACGGACGGACAGGGAAGGGGGTAGGACTAGGTAACCTATGTGGTGTTCTTTCCTTCTGATGCTTTTGCGATGCATTGTGATGATCAACCAGTCTCTGATTATCCAGTTGAAGCAGCCAATTGGGGGATGGGTTTGGGTGACCAACGCCGTGCCCTGGGGAACCCTGGGATCGGCAGTGGAGCACAACATTCATTTGTTCTTCTGAGCCTTCTGGGCGGACTTGGTGACTTTGCCTGTAGTAGACACCTTCTTCTCGACAGCCTTGATGACGCCGACCGCCACAGTCTGACGCATGTCACGCACTGCAAAACGACCTGCACAGAGGATGAAGAGAGAGACAGAATGTGAAGGTTTTACAATTTTAGGCATTAAGACCTGAGGTTAGGACCTGAACAGTTTTCTGAAAACTGTATTTTTCTATATCAGTGGTGCTCAAACTTTTTCTTGTCAAGGACCCCCAAAATTAAATGTATTTGGCCGTCGACCCCCATCTCAAAATATTTTGTTCCATGGACCCCGGAAGCAAAGATTTGAGTTAAAAAATGTTGCTTTAAAAAGTATACAGTATATATTCAAAGTTTTGCGCAATCTTTCAGAATTGTTCTAAAATATCAGATCTACAAGCTCATAGCGCAGCACGAAGTGACGCGCTATGAGCTTGTATATCTGCTATTTTTGAATTTTTTGGGGGTTTTAATGGGTTAAGCCGAATATTAAGCAGCTTTTTACGAGTAATGGAATAAAACATTTATTGGCGGCAGTTTTTATGATATTATCTAAACATTCTGAAGCTGTCTGTTCCAGGATGTTTATTTGGTTTTCAGCAAGGCATAACAACCAACAGTAAATAAAATATGAAGGAAAATACATGCAAACATACAAAATGGAAAAATATATAAGATTGAAAAGCTCTAATCACCAGGAAAATGGGGAGCATAAAAAATAACCAGTTTTCATACCCAGTGGAGGGTACTCAGAGAAGCTCTCCACACACATGGGCTTGCCGGGGACCATGTCCACGATTGCAGCATCTCCTGACTTGAGCGCCTTAGGGTTGTCCTCCAGCTTTTTGCCGGAGCGGCGGTCGATCTTCTCCTTGAGCTCAGCGAACTTGCAGGCAATGTGCGCGGTGTGGCAGTCCAGCACCGGGGCGTAGCCAGCACTGATCTGGCCTGGGTGATTCAGGATGATCACCTGAGGAGGAAGAGGAGCAGAGAATTAAAGTGGAAAATACCCCCACTTGGGTTGAAATGCAAAAGAAATTGTGCAAGTAAATACTCTGTTACTAGCACGGTCATTTCAATCCATCAGTAAATGAACTAAAAAAATAGAGCCTAAAATGTTGCCTGATTTAAGAGTTTTAGAGAAAGCTCTGCCCCAGAGAAAGCTCTGCCAAAGTCCAAGAATCGTTTTCAACTTCAGGTGTATCCTTTGAAGAATTGGTTGTGCCCACGAAGGGGGTGCTAAAACCCTTAACAAATCAGTGGGTTGAGTCCACGGCGTAGCCCATCCATTGATTATAAGTAAAACAGATATCCATTAGAGTTGGTGCACACATTCAAAATGTCTGAGGCGTCTTTATGAGCGTCCACAACAGACCAACTACCTGATGGTGAGAATTAATTCTCAAATCAAATCGGGGTATTATGTAATTTATTGCCAAAAGCGGGTGGGATATACAAAATAGTTTCATTTTAATGACAACTGATAGAATTATTTTGATTGATCATAATTTGTCTAGTGTCCTAAACCTGCTTTAAATGTCAAATTAATATAATGCTGTCATATTGGCCTAAATTCGGTCATGTACTCTATTCTCCCTATTTCTCCTGTCTCTGTCTATGCAAGGTCAAACTAGCTACAGGGAGTACAGGCGTTCTGTGACTATCTATTGTTTTGAGAACACTATATCTCGGTGTTCTCCTCCAATGCATAACCCTTCTCGCAGTGTCACGAAGTCACCTCTGACCAAGTGACCGGTCAGAGCCGAGGCCAACGTGTTGTTCGAGACATGTGGACGCTGTTTGTTCAAAGATAAACTGTCACACCATCATCATCATCTTCATCATCTACCATCCTCATCATCATCTGACGATGACGTAATCATCACTCTCCACCAATGGCAGGATTACACCTCCGACGGCTGGACGCTCGATGTATCTTCAATGATGTCATATGTTTATGTTACCGGACGCTGTTAAAATCCAGTGCTTTCTCTGTTTAACGGGAGAGAGACATGACCGATGATGCGTTAACACCTGTTGATACTGTAACCTTCCATTCTCTCTCTGTCTGAATACAAGATATTTCCCTACATCCAATGGCTGCCTGTGTTCTGAGTCTGGTTTTTCTTTATCGCCTTTTATGAAAATGTCTGGTACTTATATACATATTTATGTGATGTTTCGCCATGCATGGATATATATATATATATGGTTGATAAGGAAAAACATACGTATCAACAACAAACTTTATATAGAAGATATGTTGGATAATAGATCAATGGGCTTCATCCATATTTTAAATTAGACAATAGCAGTTCTAACATTTTGGGTGACTTTGCATCAATAAACATTCTGTTAGAATTATTGTCTTGATGCAAGATCCTCCACAGGAATCATGCATCCATGCAGTGCAGAACAATCTAAGCAACACTAATCTGACTAATAATACAAGATTCCAAACTGGTTTTCAAAGTAGAGAAAATACTAACAAACATTAGGAATGAATTAAAACATCTATTTTCACTGCTGTAGCAACTTTGCTGTAGCATCTCAACACCATTACACAAGGTATAACTAGAAAATGTGCTTCTCGGAGCACAAGTCTCCGCCAGCAAATATTGATTAATCCTGTCTAAGCTATTTATATTACGTATTGTGATGACACCAGTGTGTCTACATAATGTATTGCTCCGCCATTTCTCAGCCATTTCGTGATTATTCCTGTCTTACCTCACTTTGAAAGAGACACAGACTCTTTCAAAGTGACACATCTATTTATAGGCCGCTATACGTCATGCGTCTCACTAGCCAATCAGAGCACACTCTTTCAACGTATTGTCACGTGTCACGTGAGGCTTGACCAATGTTAGCTTGGCCGAGGGGGGGGGGGCGGAAAGTGAAAACATACCAGATGAAATATTACAAAATCATCTTTTCCCACCAAAGACAATCATAATCTTGATTACAATATTCAGAAAAATAATCTGGACTATCATTTTAGTCATAATCATGCAGCCCTAGAAGATAGTTGCAAAAAGGTTAATCTTCTGCACACCAAAACTGTAACACGGGTGCAAAGTGTCTAATCCGTTAAATGGTTTATAATAGTCAACCTTCTAAAATACAGATGACAATAGCTCCTTTCTGGTAACTACCTGAGCTGTGAAGTTGGCAGCCTCCTGGGGTGGATCATTCTTGCTGTCACCAGCAACATTGCCTCTGCGAATGTCTTTGACAGACACGTTCTTGACGTTGAAGCCAACATTGTCTCCGGGCATGGCCTCAGTCAGCGCCTCATGGTGCATCTCCACAGACTTGACCTCAGTGGTCACATTGACAGGGGCAAAGGTGACCACCATGCCAGGCTTCAGGAGGCCGGTCTCTACGCGACCCACAGGTACTGTTCCGATACCTGAGAGCATGAGCATGGAGGGAGTGTAAGAATGAGTATTTTAGGCGTTAGTGATTTATGATCTCAATCACTGGATCCAGGTGTGATATTTGTCACCGTATATTTGCACATATACATAAGATGTGTCATCATACAGTTTACACTTTACAGTTTAGGCATTTAGAAGACGCTCTTAATCCAGAGCGATTTACAGTAAGCAAGGACACAAGATAATACATCATACATTTCTCCCACCCTAACTATTAGGAGCAGAGGTGAAGTGCCATTAATACAGTACCCAGGGAGGAGCTGGTTAAGTGTCTTGCTCAGGGACACTTTGTCACATAGACTGAGTGGACCAGGGGACCAGTAACCTTTTAATTACCAGATGGTCTCTCTACCCACTCAGCTATGATCAACCCTGGCATAGTCTACCGATTAACATCTTCCCAAGCTCATATCTCCTGTTTCAATAAATACAATACTAAGGAGAGTAGATTGCTGCTCCTTTCCAAATGGAAATGGATAGCATTATGGATAATACATGGCCCCAAGATTTCCAAGGCTTCAAATTTACACTTGGGAGACCCATATAATATATAAAAAATGTATGCACACATTGTACAGTAAGGGGCTTTTGGTCACCATGGTCCCAAAATGGCATATGTTATGTCACGCCGTGTGGGTATCCTTCATCAGTTTGGACAATGTTTTTGTATATCACCATAGGAATACCTCTGCTGATTCAGCTGACTTCATTCTGACTGAAATGTCATTCAGTGAACATGCTTATGATGAACAGTGAACTGAACATATCCGTTTGAAACTAATAAAGGTGAAGTGTTGTTAACTCTTGCAGGAGTTAACTAATAAAGGTGAAGTGTTGTTAACTCTTGCAGGAGTTAACAACACTTCACCACGATCATTGGTGAATAAAGCCACAAGCCAGATTTTGGCCGTTTCTCAATACCAAGAATGCAGAGAACAGAGTTGCGTCTTTGCATCTACATTATATCATTACTGCATCTCTTTATACTTTAAATACTATGACGCAAAATGTTAGTTTTTTTTTAAAGTTTTGTTTTGTTTATTTTGGGAAGTTGGCAGTGGCAATGATTGGGGGCTGGGGATGGATAGGTAGGAGGAGGTTCCATTGAAAAATAATTGCTTGGAGCAGCTCATAAAAATAAATCAATTTTTTTGGGGGGGGAATGTGAATTTAGTTCAGAATTCAAGAGCTGTGAGTGTGAACTAGTTCAATTTAATCTGTGTGAAATGAAATTTGAGCTAGCTCCCGTAAAGTGTGAACTTGCAGAACACTGTTAACCACATGGCATACAGTATGTTATGTACGCAAGATTATCATTTGTCTATTTGGCCAACACTGCCATCTAGTCCCAGGGGAACATTACAATAATCAATGTCCAGCTTATCGCTTCAACACATACTGTGGATACCCTTCTTTGTTTTAACTTGCCTCCGATCTTATAGACGTCCTGCAGTGGCAGGCGGAGAGGTTTGTCTGTAGGACGGCTTGGGGGTTGGATGGCATCCAGAGCCTCCAACAGCGTGGTCCCAGAGGCGTTGCCATCCTTCCTTGTGATCTTCCACCCTTTGAACCAGGTCATCTGGAAGAACAGAAGAATAGTAACACCTGCAGATGAAGGACTGTCGATCTAAATATAATTGGATTTGGATATTGCCCACTTGGCACCTATTGCATGTCTACCTGCCGTGGAAGGCGGTCACCTCTTTTGTGATCTTCCACGCCCAATGACCCATTATACATTTTATTCACTTCAGCTGTATTACTTACATCACAGTGTACTAAGTTCAGCACCTGCGTTCAGCAAAAATGTCTTAAAAGTCCTTTGGTTTAAAACTGATTTAATCATTTAGTTAACGCAATCCCATACTTCTTCACACAAATAACAATTATATAAACAAATTCAAACCTACCTGAATTGTACCTACTACCATTTGAATTGCTACATTTTGCATTCTGCTTACATTGGGGCTGGCCTCCAGCATGTTGTCTCCGTTCCAGCCGGAGATGGGCACGAACGCCACGGTGTCAGGGTTGTAGCCGATCTTCTTGATGTAGGTGCTCACTTCTTTCACAATCTCCTCATAGCGCTTCTGGCTGTAATTGGGCTCGGTGGAGTCCATTTTGTTGACGCCCACGATGAGCTGCTTCACGCCCAGGGTGTAAGCTAGAAGGGCATGCTCACGGGTCTGCCCGTTCTTGGAGATGCCCGCCTCAAACTCTCCCACACCAGCCGCCACTATCAGCACGGCACAGTCTGCCTGCAGGCAGAATAGATGGCAAGGATACAAGGTTAGCGAAGGCACCGTCTTTAAAAGGATCCCTGGCTAATAAACCTTAATACAGTATAATTGCCCTCTATAACTAAAATGAAAAATACCTTAAATATTTTTTAAATAGTTAATCTTTTACTCAAGGGGGACAACGCCCGTCGCAAGGTGATGATGTAATTTGTACATGTGTGGTCCAGCCCTATGAAAGGTGTGGAATGCATGTGCGGTTAATATGAGCAGCAAAACAATATTTTAAATACGTTTCTTTTAGCACATGCATTCCATATATTCCATAGGGCTGGACCACACATGGACAAATTAAATCATCAACTTGCGAAGGGCGTTGTTCCCCTTGAGTAAACTATGAACTATTTGTAAAATAAATAAAATATAAAAATATTTAAGGTCCTTTTAACCTATAAACTCCTTCCCATTGGTTTGGTTGTCATTTGCTCAATTTACCAATTTTGACTTAATCTACTGTGCCTACTTTGTAGGCAGAGGTAGAGATTTGGGATTCATTTAAATGTCTAACATGTAAACACTTATCTTGGGTATCTTTTCAAAGCTTTCATGTGGTTTTAAAGTGCCAACAGCAGTCTGTGCTTGGAGCAGTTTAATTAAGGTCAATAAAGTTCAACTGACTTAGCTTTCTGCTGTCTACTGTCAGGATGCTACAACTTAACTGAATTTAAGCTTGCTGTTGCACACGTTTATTGTCACTGTGGGCAAAAGAATCAGCTTAAAGTATTATGTATATGCATCTGTGCTAAGCTGTCATCATGATGTACAGTATGTACAGTAACAGTACTTCCATAGCTTTGTGCTTGTGATGCATTTTAGCAACATGCAGCCCTTGAAATCTGATGCCAGTGACCACTGAGTGTGGACTGTGGAGTAGATCTTGGATACACAATCGAGAGCAGGGACCCCGTGGCTATACCATAGCGTAGTGTGGACAAAATGGCCAGCCAGCGTCACGTTACACACCTGAGAGGTCCCAGTGATCATGTTCTTGATGAAGTCCCTGTGACCCGGGGCGTCGATGATGGTCACATAGTACTTACTGGTTTCAAACTTCCACAGAGAGATATCGATGGTAATACCACGCTCCCTCTCTGCCTTCAACTTGTCCAGAACCCAGGCATACTTGAATGAGCCCTTCCCCATCTAAGGGAAAACAAAATCTTATATATAGTGTTCTCTAGAACATTATTTCAGTTCATAAGGTCTTTCACACTGTGAAAAGAAGAAAGACTGACACATTTAAAAAAAAAAGTTAGTTATATATCAAACTAACTAACATTAACTAAAACATTACTTTGATATAAAGGTGCCCAGTTGCAAAATAAATGCATGCAACATGTAAGTAACATGTTAACATCTAATACATCTATACATTTAACATCTAACTATGTTATGGATGAGCAGAGACAACAGTCACATGCAGAACTCGGGTGGTGTGACAGTTTGTTCAATAGTGCTATACTTGAGGGGAGAAATGATCTCTGACTACATTCTACAATTAACATTGACTCACCTCGGCAGCTTCCTTCTCAAACTTCTCGATAGTCCTCTTGTCGATGCCACCACATTTGTAGATGAGGTGGCCGGTGGTGGTCGACTTGCCAGAGTCAACATGACCGATCACCACAATATTGATGTGGACCTTTTCCTTTCCCATGGTGGCTAGGGTTGGTTACAGTGACGTGACAATCTGCCAGCACAGAATAATGTAGATTTGCAGTTAGTACAGCATAGCACTCCTGTGTTGCTTGATTAATTAATAGGAAAATGGCACAAACAGACAGGTTTAGATGTTCAATTCCATCATGTGTAAGGGGTAGAGCATTTCCTGTCGAACCAAAACTAGTTTAAGTGACAAATCTGCTAGCGCAAACCAGTACTTGCTTGATTGGTAGAGCATATTAACATTTCTAGGGTTAGGATATGTATCTAGCTTGACTGGTAGAGCAGAGCATCACAGACTTCACATTTACACAATCAGCCAGTATTAGGACCAGTGGGGCTAGCCAAAAAGCACAGACTTAGGACATAAGCAAATTGGGTACAATGCCGTTTACAGACAGGGCAGAAGGATTGCTTAATCAACACTCCGTAACACGTCATTATGACAAATGGACTTCAAAATTCACAAGCTTAACATGCCATTGTTTTACAATGAAAAATAACGTCAGTCACACATGTGACAGGCAAAAATGGTTCAGCATTTGGCTTATTGCTGGCGGTAATTTAACACTCTCTTTGACTGTCAATGCACACACATAAGTGTTGCAGCTTGGCCAACAAGGACGCTGATGGCATCAGTGGTGCAGGTGATTTCCCACTGTGCTAATTGCCCCCAAAGAGACTGGCTCAGCTAGCTATGGAAAGGTCCCTGCCTGGAAACATTGCACTATTTGGCCAGGAGGTATTCCTATGGGGATGAACTGTTGTCTCAGGTGTTTATGAACAGAACATACTGGCTGAGAGACAGAGGCATCTTTAGAGCGACATTTTATCAGTGACCTGACTTGGAAGTACATAGACTAGAGTGACTGTGTTGTAATGTAAAGGCTGCTGGGTTCAGTCCCCTTTGCAGCCATCTCTACAGTCCTTGACCATGGTAATGAGCCCTAGAGGCTCTCCCATTTTTAAGTTCCTCTGAATAACGGCATCAGCTAAATGGCTAAAATGTAGGCCTAAAATATGGGGATAGTAGTCCTATATATTCACTCAGCTTTCCACAAAGCAACTGTGCCGAGAACAGAATGCCCTGCCCCTCCGCTCTGTTTGCCCGTCCATCCGCAGCCCTGCTCTTCTCTTTCCCAGAATCAAACCACCATCCAGCCACCTGTCCTGTCCTCAACACTCTGCTTGGCTTGGTTCTGCACTGGCCGTGACAGCAGGACTGAAGAGACACTCTCTTTTTTTTAAGCCCCTGGTTTCAACAGAGGTGTACTCCTGAGTAAGACTCCACCATTTTGTCAAGATCTTTCCAACCAATGGTGTAGCAGCCATTTCTACAAAGCCACAGCAGTAAATTTCACACACACAGGTTAATGTAGGGATGTATATGTTGTTTAGGTACAGTACCTAAAGGGCATATGGGATGAGTACCAGAGTTGCTATGGGGACGATTATAATAGTTGGTAAATGGCAATTGCACAGTCTACTATAAAATATAGATAGATTTTGTCATATGACTAAATCAATGTTATTGTAATTGACATAGTAGTTGGACCAGTTATAGGTTAGTCAGTGGTATAATCCAATTGACATGCGAATCCCCAGATGATCTCTAGACCTGTCACAAGTATTACTTAACCGTCTAATTGCAATTATTTGAGATAATCGCAAATATTTTGCATAAATCATAATCGTTTCCACGTTGAAAACTTAAATATCATGTCATGTATTTTCAATCATTTAAAACTATTTTGGAAAATAGCAGATCTACAAGCTCACAATGCATTGTGATGCCACACGTTGTGAGCTTGTAGAGTAGACTGGCTATTTCCACAATTAATGTTCTTTACATTAAAGTTATTAAATATGTCAGACATTTCTTTGCATGATTGGGTTATTTGTCATATCTGCAAGCCAAATAGAAAAGTAATTTGTATTCATAATATTATGTTCGACTACAAAAGCACAATTAAATCGTTAATCGCAATAATTAATCGTCAAGTAAAATGTCATAATCCTATGACAGCCCTATTTATCTCTACAGACGGGCTCAGGTGTATCATGGCAAGCCTACTACTTATTACCACCAGGGTGTTTTATTTCGACGCACCCACCTCACTGACTGAATTACCATTTCGTTACACCTGTGTCTGCCGCTGCTGTCTATTTTTAAAGTGCCGATAAGGGAAATAAACAAATACCACATCAGCACCGTGTAATTGTAACGTGTAGGCTATTATTAGAGATTTAGATGGCTCGTCTCGACCCCAATTGTTGTCGCCGCCATATTCCCTCTCATCTGCCCGCTCACTGAAACCTAGATGCGTATTTACCAGTCGCTTGGAAATACGAAAACGCTCGCCCCAAAACACAGACGCCCGGGGCAAATCCGGCGGCATTCACCTGGTATTCCTAAACGTAACCTCAGTGAACTATGCCTGGCGGACTGTAACCATATTCCTAAACGTAAACTCAGTAAAACGGCGCCAAAACCTAACCTTATTCCTAAACGTAGCCTCAGTAAAACTACCCCGAACCCTAAACGTATTTCTAACCTTATCCTCAGTTAGGAAATACAAGAATACAACAACCGCTGGTCCGCAAAAAAACAAAGGGGGCGAGCGTGTTTTGGGGCGAGTTTTCCAGTTACCTCATCGCTTGCCCTCTTTAAGCATCATCTTAAAAGGCTACTCTAGACGCGCATGCAGACGGAAAACGATAACTTATTTAGTTTTGTTTGTTGACTAAATATGTTCATTTCTCCAATACAAATAAGCCGTTAAAACAAACTATTGTTGGGCACTACGACGACTATACCTGTGCGCGACGGTGTCAGGTTCGGTGCAGGACCTGGAGCTGGAGAGAGAGGAGCTGATCCGTTTAGAACGCTCTCCTCTCAGGACGGGCGGGGGTTGCGTAATGTACGCTACTCCGTGCGCAGTGGTGTAAAGTAACAAAGTACATGTACTCAAGTACTGTAGTGTAAGCTGAGTTTGTATTTCCAGTTTTCTTCTACTTCTTACTTCTACTCCACACCACGACATCTTAGAGGCCAATGTTGTACTTTTACGCTGCTACAATTATTTGAAAACTTTAGTTTACTAAATTACTAGTTACTTTGTAGATTTTGGTTATTACAAAACATACAGTAACCACTTCAGCCTTATATACATTTCGGCCATTTGAAAATAGCTGATCTACAAGTGACTGTAGATTTTCTATTTTCAAAATATAATTTTTTGAAAAATTGTGAAATAGGGCATAATGAGTACTTTTACTTTTGGTACTTGTCTTTAAGTACATTTTGATGCCAATACTTTTGTACTTTTGCTCAAGTACATTTTTAAATCAGGACTTTCTACATTGCAGATACTTTTTACTTAAGACAGATTTCAGTACTTTTTCCACCACTGGGACCCACCCAGGTGCAAAGTTTCACCCAGACATTACGTTTAGTTTGTAATGCACATGAGTCAAACCTTTACACAAACACGTATTTATATGTTTTTTTACCTAGGTTGCATCAATGGCAGTTTAAAGAAAGGGTTGTATAGCATATTAGTAATGAATCATCCGATCGGAACCAATAGTTATGTAAATTGGCTTGAGACCGGACCTGAGGTCTCAAGGTATCAAAATGAATAGTAAAGTTAATAAAGACAGATATTTAGCCTAATAATTTATAATGCAAATAATAAACACACATTTTTGTTTAGATCATAATTGCATTTAGTTAATGCCTTGACATAATACAATGCAGACAATTTTCTTCTGGAATGTTGCCAGAGGACAAAAATATTTGTGAATATGGCATACAGACAGTGTATAGCTTAAGCATTCCCCTTTTAACGTTTGCATAACACAAATGTTAGCTAAAGCATAAATTACACAAATTAGACTATCTAAAAAATAAAAAACAGTAACTTTTAATGGCATTTCACTTTTGCAATGAGTAATGTATTGATTTTCTAGATGTGATATATAGGCCTAGTCCTGAATTCTCTAACCCTGATTAGACTACTGTAGGCTAGCAATGTACGGTATAAGGCACAAGGGCAGTGTAAAATATGATAGGATGTGGATGATATTTGTTGGCAGATATAGTAACATGGTTCACATATTGTTTACTTCACATTCCCTTAGGAGTCTCATCTATGAAATGTCCTTCAACAAAACCCGTTATAATCTAATCCAAGCCAAAACGGTAATGAAAAATGAGACTTCATTTGATGCTTCTCCAATTTTATGACATATCAATGGCTATGTTTTGTGTGTGTATTATTATTTTTTAAAACCTTTTGTTTTTGTATGAGTTCCATAAATTGTTTTTAATTTTGTTTGAGAAGATGCTATAGGACAAAGGTTCATTTCTATAAATGTAGCCCCAGTCATAACTGTTGAACAGTGATGTTCTATTCCACCATGTTTTACAACTACACTGATTCCATCCCTGATTTAGATGGCTTGAATGAAAACCGTCGGTTGAGAACCAGTACTGCAGAATGAACACCTGGTGTTCTATCCTACCAGGAAGGTTAACGGCATTCAAGCAGTGTCCCCAGTCTAATAAATCCCTGATTAAAATGACAAGGACGCTAACCTCGGTCCCAGCCTCACTCATCTGCAAAAAGAAGAGCCTGGTCACGACCTAAAGCAGCAAGTGTCTAGGAAGTCCTGAGTGGACAGGATTTCCGTTTCCCCCGGAAACTATATTTTTTGATCAATCACAACACTCGTTTCATTCACGGAGAATGTTAACAGATTTGTAAAGCATCAACGTCATTTCCTTGAGCGGTACTTCCGCCAAATTCAACCATTTCCGGTTGTCAACTTCCTAGACAACCAACATCCCAGGTCTTGCCCAGGGTGCAAGGACGCCAAGTGAATGCAATGAACTTCCTTGTAGGACAGAAAACCAGATGTACTGGAGCCCCCCACGAACAAGGGTTGGGAGCCACTACTAGGGATCTGTTAAATGCTTTTCATTACTTAATGAAAAAATAATTGACACCTGATATTTGACAAAGACAAAGTGCAAGCCCTGTAAACAAACCTTAAAATATGAATACATAAAAATGTACACATATATAAAAAATAACAAAATAATATAATTTTTTAAACAGGGCCTTATAACCAGGAAACACAATGGTCCACTTACCATCATAAAATAACAAAGAGAACTTTAAAATCAGCTTAAGAGGCTTATATATACAGTATAAGGCTACGTCTTCCCAATAGTGTTTGTGTGCAAAGCAGCCACAATATGGTAGACACAAGTGTTTACCCCATGATTGACAATCTCCAACACATGACTGACAATCCCTCTCTCTTCCGTTAACAGGTGACTGTCTGATACTCGTTTCACTGAGACTCAACTAGGAGTCCTTGAGTGTAGGGTCTGGGAACGGCCCAGGGTTGCACTGTGCCTCTGCCAAACAGGGTGTAGAAGGTCGCTCCCATCAGGTTGATCCCAGCAGAGATGTAGAACACCAGCTGCCACTCCTCAATAGTGTTCTAGAACAGAATCAGTCAAACACGTTATTGCACTGTTTCCCAAACAGTTGGTTTGGTTATTATTTCAACAACAAAAAATGAAATTAAACTTTTTAAAAAAATGCATTTTATATATACAATTCCATAAACATATATTTTTTTTTAAGAAGTAAAGAAAATAGCAGCTCACATCGTGACCGCATAGATTGGCTATTTTCACTAGTTTGAGTTCCAGGGAGACATCAAATTTGTCTTTTAGGTCTCAAGCTAAAAGGTTTGGGAACAATAGCGTTTTTGTACCACAGTTAATTCGGACCTCACATTGTGATTGGTTGAGGCATTCTAATAGGTATGGACAGTTTATCGGTCATATCGGTATCGGCCGATGTTTGCCTTAAAATGCAATATCGGTATCGAACCAATATCAAAATAATCGGCTTTAGCTGATATTTTATAATAATTATGGTTATATGTGAAGCTGAAAAAGCCTTTTGTGATGATGAAGGCTCCAGATTCAATCAGTGTTTTCTGGGGAAGCTTTCAAAAGGGTCAACAAGTTGGAACATTTTAAAATAAAAACATTTGGGCCACTGCTCTTTTCAAATTCAGTGTTTATATGCCTTTCTCAGAAAGGACATTTTAACTTGTTTTTATACAGATATTCGACATCAGTAAATATCTGTTATCGGCCATGACAGCAATGTTGACATCGATTATTGGTATCGGACAGAAATGTCACATCTAATAATTCCCAAGATGTCACTCAACATCTAAAGAACTCTGAATGCCTCCTCCTTATTTAGAGTACATTACCTGTAACCTAGCAACGGTCACAGATAGTTTATATTCATAAATATTATTGATTGCAATAATTCACTCTAAATCATAAATATTATTAATCGCAATAATTCATTCGAGGTCATATTATAACTTGAAATATTGGTTCTGGTTTGCTGATCTGTGGCTACGACTGCAGTACACCAGTGCCAATTTCTTGCAGTATAGCATTCCCTTTCAAGTATAATTGCTCCTTTGTATTTATATTATATGTAATGTGAGCAGGCCATCATTTATTAAGTGCTGTAAACACATTACCCGGATGAATAATTAAGTCCAAACGTAATCATAATCAAGGACTTATGAACCCTGCTAGTACTACTCAAAATACGATATCCCACGCTGTGGTGGGGAAACCGATAGCTAACCGAAAGCTTATCAACACTTAAATAATGTCTTGGGCTATTAGAACATTTTCAAAAGGGCTTTTGTTTAAATAATTTGATAACTATACAGAAATTTTCCAGCACGGCTCTCATCAAAATTACTGACAAAAAAAGAAAAGAAAAATGTGACAAAAATAGCATTAATCATCACCAGTAAAAACCTAATGTTTGTGCTTCCATCTATGATAGATTATGTACACCCTCTAGTGGCCAAATGTATACTTGCTAACCCTGCCTTCAACCCTAAACCAATTACACAGGAAATGAAAGTCAAGGTGACGTTACCATCTGGACACTAGGGCAACAGTTTATAAGCACCATGACTGACTCCATTATATTATATTTGATCTAATTGCAGTAAATGTTTGTCTGGTGGCATGGCTCTGATCTGAGATCTCTCTGCCCTTCCATATGCATACATGTAAGAAAGCAGCAAGCAAACCCATGTGTACTCAGAAAAGAGCAAGCAAGCAGCACCAATGACATGAGACAATGACATTGCTAAAATCAGACGAGCATAGGCGGAGCTGGGTGCAGAAACTGTGGCTTGCATAGGAAGAATTAAGCTGTTTTAAAGGTCTCCATTACATGAAAAGCCAATGACTTTGACTATCATGACCTGCTGAACTAACGCTATGCTCCATTTTGCATTTTTTGTTGGTTAAATTTTATGGGTAAAACGTTTGCTTTAATTTTGATTATTAAAGCACTTAAAATCACTTGTAAACCCCTTTAAAAAACAAATAAATAACAATACAAATAAATATGTATTATGATAAATGCAACCCTGGTACTCACATTTTTTGTTAGGGCTCTGGCAATGACAGGTCCCACCATGCCAGGAATGGTGGCAAAACTGTTGGTGATACCCAGCAGAATGCCAGCATATCTAGAAAGAAACACGTTTGTTAAATGTCATGCATTCATAGAACCTGGTTAACTGCTACACTGTGAACATTTGAGCAGACGCTATTATCCAGACACCCAGAGTGATATAGGCCTATAAAGTCTGGATTAAGTGCCATGAGCCTTTGTCCAAGCACAACAGGTAAAGTGGTCAAGGAATTGCTATGAAAAGTATGTGCAACAAAGTAACTAGGATAACAAATAGACATTAATCTTAGCATCTGCAAAGACAAGTAATGTAGGGCAATACTTATTCCCCCACCTCGGTCCGGGCAAGTCAGATGCACTGTGGCGGAACCCATAGTCCCCTCAGTGGTGGTCAGAAACTCTTCCCTTTAGCCACCTGAACCCCACTGTTTACCTTATATTTGATCATCCTATAGGCCTTAGGTATTGGAGATATGCTTAAGACAAGTTCTTGGACAGACAGAAGTAACCTATAGTCCCCCCCCCCCCCCCAGGAGGATAGTAACATACACACAGGATCTGTCTAAAAGTAAACATAGAAGCATCCATCAAAATAATATGAATACAAAATATTCATCATGCAATACAGGTCTTTTGTAGTACAGTTTTCTCAGTCAAACTCGTTACTAGTGCAGTTTCTCCTTGCAGATAGATGGTAAAGTCTTACGAGGGGGCAATGTCCAGGTGGTTAATGTTGAAGCCAGAGGCAGACAGTCCACCCAGGGCAGAGGAGATGGTCAGGAAAGTAATAGCCAGGGTATAGTTACAGCCCGTATAGCCTGTTGCAACCAGGAACACTGCTGGACCGATCATACCTACAGTACACACACACACACACACACAAACACACGCACGTATGTCAAACTAGATTTTTAGAACTCCAAATATGGATGCTGTCTCCAATAAAAAAAACAAAAGAGTCCAATAGTGGCATGGCCACTCTATACATACAGTAGTTAACATACATCCATCTATAAATAAATGCACGTAATCTCTGCGTGCATGTGAATGAGTGACTGTTATGATTATCTGTCAACATGACATCAACATGACATGATAGTCCTCCACTAAGTAGTCTGACAACGGGTACAGCGGGTATTGCATAGCGGGCATCACCATAGTTTGGAATAAATACAAAATTGTCATATTATCAACTCAGAAGACACAGGTTTGCTTGTAAAACAATGGTACACACAAGACACCTTTAGAATTTATTCCATGAGTACATCTTATTATAGGCAAGTCCTCAAGTATGCAACATAATCTATGACAAATGTACAAGGATGCAGGCCACAGCTTCTGAGTTGATATATGACATTGTTGGATTTATTCCAAATGTATGTTAATTATGTAAACTATTGTATCGATTGTGTTCTGTATATACAGAAGTATATTGAAATTTCTTGTAGGCTTCTTGGCCACAACATGACTAAAGGGCTGATTGATAGCACCTTGTGTCGTTTCATTCCCATTGGCCACCACTAACATGCTGGTTACCTAATTCAATCTAAGACAGAAAACATAGAACTAGTGCAGCTGGTCTGAGGACCAAAATGTCCACTCTTTCTCGCTGTCAGTACTTTTTTTTTTTTTTTTTAATGAATAACTTATTTTTGCACCCAAAAAGCCTCAATATATATTTGTTGTCAGTGTGCAGGCTTTCTCTCCTTACAGTGGATTATTATACTGGCCTCTAGCATCTGCCCCATTCTTTGGTAAGCCTCGAGTAAAGAGCACAAACTTTCTCTATTTTATACATGCGTATATTTATCAGAGCCATTCTGTACACTCGAATTACACCAAACCCTCCGCAGCAAAGTTACGTCAATGATGACTTCCTGTCACTCTCTCCGTCCTATTATCACTCCCCTCTCCCTGGGCAAATAAAGGCTGGGTATGTGATAATAAATATACAGTGCATGAAAGGCAGCATGTCTTCCGACAGTGCGGTTGGTGTGTGAACATGTACTATGCCATTGCTGTTCCTCACCAATGATGGAGAATGCCTTCCTGACACTGACAGTGCGATATTGGCAGGTCTCCCTCAGGTAATCAGCCACCTGACCCCCCAGTATAGCCATCAAGGCACAGCCAATGTATGGCAGAGCTGATAGCAAGCCATTCTATGGAGCAGAGAAGACAGCCATGTTCATTAAGCCTTACTTAACACTTGGAAGAAAGGCCCTCAATTGCCCAGTAACACAATGAACAGTAAAGATAATAATATTAATTAACATGATGCAAGACTTTATTTCTTTTTACAGAGCCTTGAGTGGATGCCCCAAGTCTGGCTATTGTGACATATGTGGACATATTTTAACCTACCTAATATGATTTTCATTGATGTAGTTATATAAAATGTTAATAACCTAATTATTTGGATAATACAGCAGTCAATAATGCATTGTAGATTACATTTCTAATAAACTGTGTAGCCCTAACAATCTAATCCATCTATCAGAATCTGCACATGCATCTGTACTGCGGAACATGAATAAATGCCTGTATATGTGTGGGTTTATGCTTATGCATGCGTTTGACAGAATCATGTTTACATACAGTACAAGTGTAACTGTATGTACTTAAGTTCCAAAAGGCATCACCTGCTGTATGCTGAAGCCCAGTATGTCACTCATATATGTTGGCAGCAGGGTGAGGAGCGTGTAGAAGGTCCAGTTATAGGAGAAGTGAGCGACTACGATGGCCCACAGTGGCCTTGACGTCAATATGGAGCGCCAGGGGATGTGACTCACCGTGGTAGACAGCTGGACCAATGACAAAAAAATGACCAGACATTAGACGTGGACAGACAGATACAATACATTCGTGTTCAGAATTTACTGACATATATTTTTATACTACTCTTTTAACATGGCACAAAGAATGATAGGGTTCAGAGTTTCATAACAATATTAAACCTGCGTGCACATATGGTACAATAATTAAAGTTTTTGCCAAAAATGTACACGCATTCAAGGGAGAGTTCGATTATGAGGTCAAATGTCATAGCCTAACTTAGCTCAACAGTGATAAAGGAATAAAATGCTGCAGTATATAGAGATTGTACGACATTACTGCACAATAAAAAAATCGTAGTGTGGTATGATAAAAGGAATGTAAAATGTAATTATACTCATAATGAAGTGTCACATGAGTGTCAAATCAATAAATGACAGAGAAACCTTTCGCTTTAGCGATAAACTGCAAATTGCGTTACACTTACTAAATAATGTACAACAGTGGATGAGATTTCACTTTAAAACAAAACTCCCATGAGCCCATGCAGTCTTGTTACCTCATTCTTGAGGGAGTTGGTAATGTATAATCTCTCTTTTTCTGAGATGTAAGGGTGAGTGCTGGGAGTGTTATACACTAAAGCGGCCCACAGGAAAAACCAGACCATCCCGACGGCTCCTGAACAGACAAACACCAGCAGACATTAATTTACAGTATTTTAGATGCATCTTAATATTATCCTGTATTGTGGAAACAAAGCTTATATTTTGTAGAGCGTTATCATTCACAACTGTACAATATACAAAGCCAAAGGTTGACTGAAAACAGCGGGGGTTCTGAGCATTGGATGTAGTCAGCTTGGTTGTGTGTGTTTTTTCAGCTGGAGTCAAACCTCTCTGAAGATGATGCAGACACCTGTATTCGGTCAATTTTGAGCCAATCAGCATATAGCTAGAAGTAGAAGGAGTGTGGGGTGGCAATGTTTTCTACACTGAGATATCCCAACAACCAGTTGATACGTTCTCAGAGAGAACGTATCAACTGGTTGTTGGGATATAGTGATCATGGCATTTTGGAATTTAGAAAACGAAAATCGACTAGACAGAGGATGCCACTATATTGTACGTATAATATTTCAGAGAGTGCCTATTGTGACAAGAAACGGTTAAGTCCAGGCTGTGGCAAGAAATACTGGCTATCATGTGTTTGGATAAGTTTAAATCCCAGTTTGTTCTGGTGATAATTTAGTTCAAATGAGGAGACAACCCATCGCCACCAGCGAGGATAAACTGTCTAGCAGGCCCTGCGCTTCGAAGCAATTTGCAGTGCTTTAGTGTGAACCCGGCATACATTTCTAGAATACTTGCAGTATATTTGTCTCTATACAGTAGGCTCAATAAACAAACATTGGAAACCAAGTTCATTATTATTTAATGAAGATGCTTAGTTAATTAAAAATTCGATATTCGATATCCACGGTGGTGTCATGTGGGTGGTGACTGATTTAAGCAGTCACACCTAGCCTGAGACAAACTAACCGGAACATCAAACAGCAGATCTGCAACACACTGAGTTTGTAGGTCGTCTATTTTCGTTGCACAATATAGTATAGAGGTTGTAGAGAAAGGCAGTAAACAAGTGTTGGGGTGAAGCGTAACCACAAGCCAGGATTCAGACTCGGTCAACACTACTGTACTACATTGTGCCCGCACACTGAAGGATTGAACCCCTAGAGAGCCCCAACACTACATTCTCCTCTTAAACTTGCAAAATAATCTTTTCCACAAACAAAATAAGAAAGAGGAACACATATACAGAAGCTGTGCATTCTGCAAACTGTGCATGACTAGTGAAAACTTTGTCTTTTGCTATAAAAACAAACAGAAAAACTGGTGCAGAAGTGCAAACAGCTTATCCAACAGAAAAAGAAGTCTGGCAGACTAGTAGTGAACAAAGAGGCAACTTGAGTTCACAAATGCCAAAATAGAAGACTTAGACGTAGAACTATAGGGTGCATCTCTTATGTCTTCTTTTCTTTCTTCTGCATTTTATGCTTTTATGTCAGCTTTTTATGTCATATATAGACAAAATCAAATATCACACTCAAATATTATGAGCTATTAAGAGCTAAAATAGCACATCTTTACAATCACAACACCTCACAATGTTATACAGTATTTTGGAAAGTTTGATTTAAAAACAAGAAGATATAATGTCAGGCGTAAGTGATAAAATCATGTCACAATATCGATATATTGTCCAGCCCTACTTTTATTGCCTTTTTACTCCTTGTTTAAAGCACCTTGGAATTGCCCCCTTGTGTATACTTTGAATTGCCCTTGTGTATGTACTTGCCTTGCCTATGTACTACATACTGTAAGAAGCAGGTGTGCAGTGTTTCAAGCTATGTTGTTTAGAAAATGGCATCATTACCAAACAGATAGAAGACATAGGTCCAGTCCAGGTAGAAGCAGATCTCTCCGGACAGAGGGAGGGCAATCACTGTCCCCAGCTGGGCTCCTAAAGACGACATGTTTTCAGGATATTAGATGTGTAAAAAGACATTTATAAGATTAGAAGCTTGTTTTTAGAAGTTTTCTTTTAACAGTAATATTACTTTTTTTTCTTTTCTTTTTTTTCTAACAGTAACATTACTAATTTGATAGCTGCCATTATCAAATTATCTGAAAACTTTTATTAATTGAAGACTGAACATTGATAGCCTTTAATAATGTGGCTAAAGTGAGTCCAATTTATACTTCTTTTAAACAACCCTTTCAGACACATTTTAGCTGCAACCAAGCTACTAGTATAAATTACTCTGTCGGTCAGTTGGTCTGTCGGTCAAAAATCTTCAAATTCTGCCACAATGCAAAATCATAGATGGATTTCTCAGTGTTCCGTTCTGAAAGTGCATGTTACTACAAGCAAGGTTTTAACATGGCAGACTTTGTAATTGTTACAGATATTTAACCTTATAGTTTTTTAAACGTAACGCTGTACAGTATGTACATCGTAAGTCACACATGAAAGCTCTAGGCAAACAGAGAGCTGGTCACAGCTTGTCACGAATTATATGCTGGTTTTAGTTGAAAATACAATATGTCATTTATGTTGAGCGAAAGGGTCATGAGACTAAAGTATAAATTTAAGTTAATATTATGTGTGGTCTACCAGTGTAAGAGATGGTGAGCAGTCGGCTCCTCTCCATCGGTGGGGCCCATGCTGCCCACATAGCATACATGGCAGGAAATGTCATTCCCTGAAGACCAACAAAATGACAGCATCAACAGGATTGCACACCACAGACACAAATCTATTGAGGATAAAGGCATAACCATCACATACCTGAAAAGTCACAAGTTCAATCCCCTGCAATGGTAAGTACTCACCTATACCCATTTTGCCTCCTTGACCAGTACACTCAATCAGTACCTCTATACGTGTCCGAGGCAAGACTTGTCCATGTCCGTGGCACATTTTGTATTTCGGTTATAATGTGTAAATAATCTATCCTAAATATTCACAATTGTTTTTTAAAGAATTTGTTTGAATGATTTTGGTGACTCGTAAAGTGTATAATATATGTTGTGTTGGTAACAACCCCAGAGCCACGGTAGAAAAGTGAAGCGGCTGTCGCCTGGTGGTCAAATCTGAGAATGCAATACTTACACATTTCATTGTTCCACTGGCACACCTTACATCACCTGCACACATGGTCTACTCTAAGACTTTCTCATCAACATCAAATACTTGTTCACCTTAACGGAAAGCACAACCCTTGAATCTAACAAATGAGTGGGGCAGTGTGAATTAACAGAGTATTGACCCTGGCAGCATATCAATGGTACAGGTGTGTTACCTGTTTATTAGCTACTACCATCTTTCAACCATAACTAACGAGACAAGACATCAGTTGAATGAGTTTGGGGACAGAGGTCATCATGAGACAAAAGACATAGTATACAACAAATTGCAACAACTATGCAGTGATAGTGAAGAAAGGGAAACGTGCAAAGACACTTTCTGACAAACACAAATCATTTGACCAGACCTTTCCAGCAGACAGAGAACTGAAGGAACTGAAATCTCAGCCATATGTATTTGTCAGCAAGAACTGCACAGTTATGGTGAAGGAAGAGAACTTGGAAAGACACTTAAGGACAAACCACACGTCATTTGACTAGATAATTTCAGCAGACAGAGAACTGAGAAAAATAAATAAACTAAGGAAATTAAATTTCAACCATTTTTCCATATACAAATATCAAGTCAAGTGCAATCATCAGTATGTTCATCATACATTTAAAAGTTTTTCATTATTGTTTGATGTGCATAACACTTTTTTCACAATCATACATATTAAGCTATTGAATTATTCCCTTTGCATTATTTGAATTAGGGGTAAATAGATCTCATGCCCATAATGAGAATGTTGGGGCCCAGAGCTGGCCCTTCTGTTCTAACCTTCTTGAATTAGCACTCATGTCACAGATGTGTTTCATTGTGAGCTTGTAGATCGTTTTGCTTTTTTACCAATATGTATATATATATATATATATATATATATATTGAGTGTTTGTGGCACTAGTGTTTATGCAGACGTCCATTAGTTTACATTTAGGGCTAGTCATTTGGGTTTCTGGTAAAATTATTGACCAGTTATTTTGTATGTCTGTGACAAAAATAAAACATTGATCAAAATGTCCATCACAAGCAAGCATGGTGATGACCCCTGCTCTATAGGTTTGGATAAGAGTCTAACTACCTAAAATGTGAATACCTATTAATAAAGTCAAAGTTACTCTTCAGTTTCTAACTAGCATACACTTAAAAAGCTTGTCTCACATGCCTGGATCTCTTCCCCAACGCCCACATATCCTATTCCTTATAGCGTCCGGAAAGTAATGACATTTACATTGTAGTAATATTAAATTAGAAGTAGTAGTAGTAGCAGCAGTAATTACCAGCATCAACCTGGGTAAATAACATTATATTGCCTACCTCTCCTACTCCTTCCAGCACTCGTACAGCGATGAGGTACCCAGGGCCCAGGTCAGCAGCTATAGGAGTCAGCATTGTAAAAAGTACTGTTCCCAGAATTCCTAGGCCCATCAGCCACTTGGCTCCATAGCGGCTAGCCAGGTAGCCACCAGGCACCTGGGTCAGGATGTAGCCATAGAAGAAGGAACCCAGGATCCAGCCCTGGGTCTCTGAATCCCAGTCATACACACTAGCCTGCAGGCAAAACATACCCATGGAACATTAGAGAAAATGTACAGTATCTCTCTGGTGAACTAGGTGAACCTGGTGCCCTTTGTGGTTATCAGTTCAATTCAGGGTTGGGGTTCAAAAGGTTTTTATCTACTGTAAACGCAATTCTGATTCTAAAATCTGTGGGTCTTTAGTACAATATTCTTTCAGGCTTCTAAAACATATGAACGTCTAGTCTAGCTTCTATTATTTTAATTTAACCACTTACCGGTAGTTATTTTATGGCCATTAGTACTGATGATGATTTATCAAAAATATCATTGTGTAAATATTTTAACAGTCATCCCCACAATCTCTTCACAATATTGATAGGTATTTGGTTAAATATATTTTTTTGAGTGCCAGAATTTTTATTTTTTTTAAACGTTTGGCAATTCTGGCACTCAATTGTACTACCTATGAGTATGTAAAAGAACAGAAACTAATAAACAAAAAATATTTCTATATCAGTGAGTTTTTTTCACAGAAAACAAAAAGTGCTTAGGAAGCGAGATACAGCCTTTTTCATTTCTACGTTAAACAAGGAGTGGATGGAGCTGCAAATCTTCAGATGATGATGATATCTTGGGTTCTGGACATGCTTTCACAAAAACAAAACAATTTTTTTTTTTTTTTTTTTTAAACTATTTTTTCGAAAACACGTCATTGGCACGTTGAGCCATAGCGGTAAAAACACGTGAAACACGTTAATGGCACTCAATGAGTTAAGGCCCAGCCCTACTTTAAAACCAACGTTTTATCAGCATCATCTTCTTTAGAGCTCTCAAAGCTCTCCTCCCACTTGTCCATCCTGCCAAATTCCATAAACAAAAGTATGCTTTACCTACATCAAGTAGTAGAACTAATATAAATGATCTGTTTCACAGTGTGTTTGCTACAGTAAGTGTCCCCCCCTTATGAAGTGTTGGAAAACATATATTGATAACTAGATTATGTATAAATTCCTTTAGTAAGGGTAGAACAAGCCAATCCTATGCATTGAACTCATCTTCGAACATAATGTCCTTGTTGTCCGGCTGTTGATTGGAGAGACCTGCAATATGTAACCCTATAATATTCTTGTGACATCCTTGTGAACCTGCCCACGGTTGCCCCATACACACAATCATACAAACAGACGCATAAGCATAAGTATAGCTGAAGAGACTTCAATTGTCTATTGCGGTCTGTTCTAGTTCCATCATGCCTGTAGAAGTGTGGTCAAGGTGATTGCAGCGGCTATTAATAGCAACCTACCATACCATGCCCTTTATAACCTCTAACACCTTAATCCAGAGGTGGGCATCTATGCCTTTTTGATCTACTGGTAGATAGGGATGTAACTGAGCATCGCAAAAATTACTATTACTTTTGAAACAGAAGAGTGCATAATTTAGTTTTCAGTTTTTGTTTTGGCATGCAACACCATTGTAATACCGAGTGTAAATTAGGCTAACAATCTGTTGGAGTGGCATGTCTGCCCGCGGAGCCCTGTCACCAGCTCAAAATATGCTGTATTTTTGGGGGGCAGTGCTTCCAGTGAAACCAAAACGCAGTTTCCATTGGAATACCGGTTCATTGCTGGATAAAGACTTAACCGTTAAGATGGGCATGACTTTCCAGCATAGGCAGTGGTATGTCATGCCCATCTTAACGGTTAAGTACTGTTGTCAATCATGTGCTTGTTCCCACGTTAGATGAATGCAACTTGATACTCATGCGAGAGGTGTGCTACCCAATTTATTAGAGCTATAATATCTATATAAGCAATTGCCCAACAATCCATGTCCCAATATTGCACTTTGTGCCAAGAGTTTTATTTGCCATTTATAAAAAGTAGGTAGGTGTCTTAAATATGTAATTTTAGGTACTTTTGCAACTTGCGAAATAATGCTGTCAAACAGCTTGTCTGTTAGCCTCAGGATTCTTTTGCAGTGTTGTTGCTGGTGGAACTGTAAACACATGAAGAACTGGATAGAGCGGTCGGTAAGTAAATAGGCTAGCCTTGGGAACCAACTGTTCCTGGGCGATGTGGCTGTAGGTCAGGCACTCTCATATGTACACTCTCAAAGAGTAATAGGGGTCCGTGGCCTAATGCATGCCGAACTGGGGGTCCTTGAAATGTAAAAGTTTGAGAATCACTGTCCTAGAACTCCTCAACTGTACTGTAGTTGTTGAGGGAGTGGAGAACTATACTCATTTGGTTCACTGCCCAGAGTTTGATTCAAACATAAGACCCTCTGGTCAAAACATAATTTCTCAAACAGCATTTTTTCACGGCTTAACATACCAGATTTACAGATATATGCCGTCTGCAAAGTGAAGCAATCATGCCTTCATCATGACTGTGTGCTATAATCGGCACACCACAATTGCCCTGTGGGGGGAGAACCACTTCATACAGAAGATTCTCAAAAGAGACAAGTTTACAACATAACTGTAGTAGCCTACCATCTGCATTGTGCTTAGCTTTTTACGCGTAAACCCCCACACGCCCACCTGTGATCGCTACAACAACCGTTTTGACTGTGCACACTCCAGCTCTTGCATTAGTGAAATAAAACGTACAGCGAGTGTTACTCACTGTATGATTGTGCTTGGGACGTGCAGGGCTGGGGTGCGCAGGGCACACCGAGGAGCTTTGGTTGGGGCTGGCATGATGGGTGGCATTCAGCATGTCCACCATAGCCACACTGAGGTTGACCCGCAAGGCATAGGCCACGAAGAAACCGTAACAGGACAGGAAGGCCAGGTTGTAGCGTGCTGAGCAGCATGCTGGGGCTGGGGGAAAGGGGAAACATAAACAGAATTTAATTTACAATGTATTTACAAAGTATTAGAATATATATTATAATAATAAATTGCGAGGCTTTGACATATCTGAAATTTGCATATACTCTCTAACTTGACTCTGGTGTTTAAAGTGTACCGCTGCAAGGTTCAGGTAGGTCTGAATTTACCATTTCAGGCCAGTCACAAATTCCCAACACTCGTGACCCATCCCAAAGTGGGCCAATAAACGTTAACTACCAGGTAAAGGGAAACATGAGACTTGCATGAAAAGATGAAAACAACCCTGTTTGATGATGTGTATGCTGTTGGAAATTAACGTTACAGCGATGAATTACAGTAGCTGATACTTGTGCTGTGAAAAGATTTTAAAAAGAAAAACTAAGCGCAGATGACAGTTAACGTCACCATAATGTCTTTCTGTGCATTATATATACACACAGTAAAATCTCCAGGAACACAAGATTATGCATGAAGAGATGCATGCATGTTTATAATCGTGATGTTACAGTGGTAAAGTGCAGTTCATATGGTGCAGTAAAATGTAAACAAAATCATGATCAGCTGTGGTAAAAGTGCAGATGCACGAGCTCTCTAACCCAAAAACAAAAACGCCTTGCAACACTGAGCACATTAATCAAATTAACTTAAGGTCAAAACACAAACAGTCAATAGGCCTAATTGACTCCTAGACTTGGAGTTGTTTGTTCTGATCACAAAAAGAGGTGTGCTGAGGTGTCACCAAAATCGGGGGCAACTTGTTGCTTTCGTTTGAAACTTTCAGCATCAAACAGTCAGCCATGACATGGCCCCTTTTATGGCAGTAGTAACACTTCCTTTGCTCTTTAGAGCCTCCAGGTGAGGTACTGGGCACACACCAGATGAAGAAGCTTTACCAAGGGGTGTCACAAATACCTCCTTATGGGTTAACACATAATCGGCACATATTGCTCCCTCACAAGAGAAGAAACTTTCTTTTCATTCAGATACATGACAACGCTCTGGGGCACATTTCTCCTCCTCCAAGTCGTTTACCTTGCTAGAAACACACCCATTTATCAAATAAGGCTCCCTTCTCCCTGGCAAACTCAACAAGTCTGAGGGGAACCTGTCAAGTAGTTTCTAAACTGTTGCATGTGTGCCTCTGGCACCAATTCATAGGCACAGAGCACGGCAACCTTAACTAAATTATAATCAAGACTGTAGACAAGAGGCAAAGATGTGATTATATCTTGTGCCCGGTTAACTGCAGTAGGGTGGACCAGTTCTGCTTTGGCCAAGTAAGTACAACAGCAAGGCGTTCAAAAGTGTTGAACAATGTATCTACTTCTGACTCCCGAAAGGAAGAAAGCTCAATGTGCCTAAATAAATGATTACCAGGTAGTGTTGAGGAGGTAGTGGAGGTGAGTGTACCAGTAGAGGCAGTAAAGGCAGGCGCTGCAGCAGTTGGTGGAGGAACAGAGGCGGGGGAGGTGGACGCTGCCACAGTTTGTGAAGAGCCAGACTCGAGCTCCAATTTACGCAGCCTGATGGCTGACTCTAGCTGGTAATCCAGCTCGAGCCTGCGGATAGCGAGTGGTTGCTCATGCTCAGCTTCCTGAGGTCTTTCTGCAGCTTCTCCGACTTCTCTCTCTCCTTTCGCCTCCCTCTCTCTGTTAAGGCGGGCCAGACGGACCTTAAGCCTCGCATCATCCAGTGACCCTGTCGAGGGCCGTGAAAATGCCATGGGGTCCCCCTTCGACAAGGCAGGTCGTGACCTCCCCTTCTCCTCCAATTCAGGGAGAACTGCACCAACCTGCCCCACCTCTAGAGAACACCCCAAGACACCCTTGTCTACTAAACCTTCCAACACCACTGGCTTAATCTCCCTTTTAAGGGACAGGCTACTGATTGCAATGCCAAAATGTTTGGCTATCAATATCAAATCGGCCTTGCGACACAGTTCAAAAGAATTACGAGAAGGATTTGCAATAAAATGGTCCAAATCAAAACTGTCCGAAGCCATTGTGCAAAATGCACAGTTGAGCATGAGGTGCAAATAAAGAAGAGTATTTACAACATGTGTATGCAAAGGGAATACAATAAACCAATAACGAGCCACTACCAGGGGACACAGATGTTGCCAAAATAACAAAAGAAGCTGCTAGAGAAAACAAAAACAGACTAACTAACTAACTCTTAAAAGGTAGGGTAAGTAATATTTTTGGGTTAAAACAAAAAAATATTTTGTTAAAAGGTTAAAGCACTATATTCTGATAGTAATCATTGCTATAGAGTGTTTGTGTCATAACTTCCAATTTCACTTGTTTAATCTATATCCTGATTGAGTTCTCTATCCTGATTGGATAAAATTGGAAATTAAACTGAAACTGAAACGAAAATGCATTTTCTGTTTTATAAAGAGCTGGAGAGACAAGGAGACTCCTTTTTCTGAACAAACACTGTATAGCAATGAGTACTATCAGAATATAGAGCTATTTAACACTTATTTTAACCAAAGAAAATCACTTACCCTAACTAGTAGTGGAAACAAAAGCATGCCTACCTAACTACTCTAACCAAACCAATGTTCAAAAATACATAAGTGGCAACCTCCCCTTACCTTGTGTTTATAACAAAGGTTCTGCCTACGTGGTGCTAATGCTATGTATAGAGGCTTCGATCTTTCCTGTCCCAAGGTAGAGCATTAGCATATACAATTTGAATAAGTAGAACAGATATCAAAATATAAAAGTTTGCTCTGGGATATGAAACACACAGGGCTACAAAACAAAGCCACAGTCAGGGCTACATATGGACATTACAAACGGTTGAGCAAAGGAGACTGAATAGCAAACAGAGCTGTTTTACAGGATAGCAGGTGGGTGAGTCTGATGGTGGAGGCGGAGTTATGGGAGCAGAGACTGACGAATGGGGGAGCAGGAAACACAATTGGTGGGGTAGCGCGATAGTTTTATACATAGATATAGAACCTGAATACCTCATTGGCCTCTGCAGTTCATTGGAGCAACCTGTATCACGGCCGCCATTTTGGAGAAGGCAAGCTTCCTGACTACTGGCCAATCACAGAGCGTCTTTTCCGGGACTTGTCAGAATCTAGTTGTAGACAAATATCACAATATATTGTTATACAACTAAATTCTGCCAATTCCTGGAAAAGACGCACTGTAATTGGCCAGTAGTCAGGAACCTTGCCTTCTCCAAAATGGCGCCCGAGATACAGACGCCTCAGAGCCAGAGGAGGCGTCTACCTTTATATGTCTATGGTTTTATACAACTAGATTCTGACAAGTCCTGGAAAACACGCGCTGTGATTGGCCAGTAGTAGTTTTGAGTGGCAGTTGGGGCAAACACTCACCCCAAAACATAATTTACGATTCTGTGCTTATCGTTTTTGCATTCAGCCAATCGCAAGGCAGGCAGGGCGGGGCTTGGTAGAATCTAGTTACCATTAAATAATACAAGGTGTGCTTACGACCAGGTAATGAGTTAATCAGCAGCAGATGGTGTGAAGGGTGACTTCACTTCAGACTAGCATATATTGATAGATGGAAGGAGAGACAGAGGGAGGGATACACAGAAATCCCAGACAAAAACTACGTGGAACTTAAGTTAACGAATACAGGATTAGGTGAGCACTAGGGACATCTGGACACCTCGATGTAAAAGTAGTTATTTTGTCCAAAATGTAAAAAAATATATATATTTGAAAAATGGGTCTTAATTAATGTAAAGTATAGCCTATAAGATGTGAACATGTATGGTATTGGTACATCATTATCAGACTTAATTTTATCCTTCAACTTCTTGTTGATGCCCAAAAATGACTTGATATACAGATTTTGGAACTATTTGTAGCAATTGTAGAGCTATTGTCGAATGTTTAAGCATGTTCACATCATGTATACTTTACATTACTTGATACCATTTTTCAAATATTCTATTTTTGGACAAAATAGCCAATTTCACATCGAGGTGCCCAGATGTCCCTGTCCACCTATCCTGTTACCAGCCTAACAGCACAGCAGATGATGGTCCCATTTGGAACCCCTCCCTCCACTGTATAGCTCCGATATGAGGTTACCTTTTTCCGCACATCGTATCCAAAAAGTAAAGGTCAGCCGCGCTGCTCTCAGATGTTTTACATTTTAGCGGCCAAGAACATCTTACCAACGGTTTGAAACGAGCGTTTAAATCGCTTTTTTAGTCAACCTGTGCCATGTTTTCCCGAGGGACGGGTCCCTAGCGACTTCAAGATAGCAAGAGTGACCCCACTGTACAAAAAAGGAAGCAAATTAGACCCCGGCAACTACCGCCCTATTTCTATTGTTAGCTCCATCTCAAAAGTCATGGAAAAAAATGTTTATGAACAGGTTGATAAGTATCTTGCGGACAAAAATCTAAATTACAAATTCCAATCTGGCTTCAGAAAAAAACACTCCACTGAGTCATGCCTTCTCTATTTGAACGACTACATCAAATAAGAGGTCGTCAAGGGCAAATATTGCGGCATTGTCATGCTGGACCTCCAGAAGGCCTTTGACACTCTTAATCACCCAATTCTGGATGATAAGCTAAAAGCAATAGGTTTTGATGATACGTCGGCTAGCTGGATGAGATTCTAGGAGGGAACAGGTGGTTGAAGTAAACGGAACCCTGCCCCCCCCCCCCCCCTCCCAGTGAGTTGTGGCGTTCCGCAAAGAAGTACACTAGGACCTTTACTGTTCCTGATATATGTGAACGATATGTCATCAGCTTGCGACTGCAACCTGTTCCTGTTCGCAGATGACTCGGCTCTGCTGGTCTCGGACAGGTACAGGCTGCAGGTTGAAAAATCTCTCAGCTCTGAACTCAATACGATCCGCATCTGGCTCTCTGACAACAAACTATCATTACACCTGGGTAAAACCGAATCCATTCTCTTTGGGTATAGTCAGTGTTAACCTTAACAAGGCTGAGAGCTTCACAATCAAAGCGGGTGACGATGTTATAACAAGAAAGGAGAAAATTACCTACCTGGGTTCCATCTTGGAGGCAAACCTTTCTGGTGATAAGATGGCAGAAAGAGTCATCAAAAAGGTCAATCAAAGAATACGTTTTCTGTACAGGATCAACTTTCTAGTCAGTAAAGATACCCTGAAGATTCTCGCAGGGGCCGTCATCAAGGCATTTCGACTATGCATGCTTCTCATGGTATCACAACACCACTAAGGCCTTAAAAACAAGGCTACAGACATCCCAAAACAAACTGGTAAGGCTACTTCATGGCCTCAATCATACAACCCATCTAACCCCTGCTCTCTTTGCTAGGGTTGGATGGCTCAGGGTTGAGGACAGAGAACGGCAACTTGCTTTGGGCCTGGTCTACAAGATTCGACACAACATTGGGATCCCCCTGTATTTGTCAAAATACTTCCAAACCAAAACGTAAATGAAGTCCACGATCATAACACCAGAGGCAGCTCCACTGATCATGTTCAACCCAGATTTGGCACAAAGGGAATGAACTCTTTCTCATGCTATACAACAAAAATGTGGAATGCCCTACCCAAAGGAGTAAAGGAGTTTAAAACCCTAGTCACTTTCAAAACTGCCATAAAGAATCACCTTCAGGAGGCTGCAATTCCAAACTGCCCCCCCCCCCCCCCCCTCTCCTCCTCCTAAAACTGTCTATTGTACATATTTCTTGGTTTTCATACCAGTAACCTGTAAGCTGATTGTAGGACGTTCTGCATAGTAGTGTATATTTGTATGTCTTCTTAAATGTCATCATGATTTGAGTGCACGGGGATCTCATTTTAAATAAGCCAAGTGCTTTTATGAGCGATCCAGTTTAGAGGACCTTGTATTGTGAATTGTACTTTTCACCGGTATCGTCATCGTCACCTACCGGGCACCCGACGCTGTGGAACCTCATCTCGGCGCTATACAGCGGAGGGAGGGAGAGGTTCCGATTGGAGCTAAGCATAAGCAGAAGATAGTTAACGTTACCATACGTTCTCTTTGTGTATACTACTAGACAGTCAGTATTCACCCATTTGTAACTCTCCGAGAGTCTACAAATACCCAAAGTACTGTCCATTTGGTATTGTAAATTGTATATAATTCCAGTTGCACCCTTAGATTTCACTGACATGAAGCTAACTTATTAGCTGCTAAACCAACACATCATCACCTCTTTCGACTTTGTCCTCTTGGTCCCGGCGGAGCAGTGGTCGTTGGGACTCGTCCCCCTCGGTGTCCGTCCCGTACGGGTCCATGATGGTGGCACATTCACAGGTCCAGTACTCTAGAGGTCTTGTGCATCGCAGGACAGGAAGAGGGCAACAACCTCAGGTCTTATCTGATATGATGCCGCTCTCTCAACTCACATGAAACAACACAATCACATGACACATGAACAGGGTTGCCAGATTTTGCGAGAAATGATCAATCAGGTCTATGAAAACAAGCCTAAAAGAAGCGACTGGGTTACATGAGACCTTTAAACCTATATGCATTGGCTATTTGAAAATAGCTACAAGCTCAGAAACATTTTAACAACACAAATCTTGTATGGGGGGCGGGGGGGGGGGGGTCCCTGGTACAAAATATTTTCAGATAGGGGGGTATTTTAATGTGGGAATGTGGGGGTCCTTGACATGAAAATGTTTGATAACCACTGGTTTAAACAACATTACACAGCAAGCCCCAAATAAGCAAATACACTTTAGAACGCAACCTGCAACTACCAATATTTATAAACAACTTTACAGAAAAATAAGCCCAATGTCGCTTATAATAAGCAGACATGGCAACCCTGCTCTCAGCTCGCATGAAACAACACAAACACATGACACATGAAGCGGCTTCGATCGGACCAAGATAAGTGAAGGAGGGGTCATTTCTTTGTCTCTCAATGCATTCCATTGAAAAAAGTCCGGTCCAGTCCTAGTAGTGGTGTAAAAAGTAAAACATTTTTTTACAATTAAGTATAAGTATCAATATTGCGATGTAGAAATACTTTGTTGGAAGTAAGTCCGGAATTCAAAATTTACTTGAGTAAAAGTCCAAAATATTGGTATTGGTAAAGGGTAGAAAGAACTCATTATGCAGAATGTCCCATTTCACAAGTTTTCAAATGTATAAAAATGATAATACAAATAATTGTAGTGGAGTAAAAGCAAAATATTTGCCTCTGAGATGTAGCTTAAAGTGTGTTAATACAGCATCACAATCATTTTAAACATGTTATCCATTTATACATTGGCTATTCAAAAATAGCAGATCTATAGATCTTGTACACCCATTTTCTTTTTTCCCCCCTTTTTTAAATCTCAAATATGTTAGCACAAATCTTCTATTCTGGGGGTCCCTGGCACAAAATCTTTTCAGATAGGGGTCTGTGGTCAAATACATGTCAACTTGGGGGTCCTTGACATGAACAAGTTTGAGAACCACTGTTCTAATCAATGCATGCATGTCCATTGAAGCAGGAGGTCTCTCCACGATTAAAGTCCTAACTCCCAGGAATTTCAAACAGTTCAGTTTGTTAACAAAATAAGGCCAGACACAGAAATGGATCCAGGATACCTGGTTACATTAAACATGCATCTTTTCATACCAGTAATAGTCATAAAAACATTTTTCTCCAGTCACTGAATAATGTACATAAAACATGCAGAAATGGCCCTGTCTGTCTATAGCCAACAGTCTCATCATGTTAACTATTCAGGTCAGAACACTATCAACTTTGAAAGACTGAAATAACTGACCATCATTATGAAAAATCTAACAAGCTAATACAAATAAAATGGTTTGAGACACTGGCAGTCAGAATTCCATATTTTAATTGCACTGAAAGCATAACACTCCAAGAAAGCCAAAAGCTTATAATACCTAAGTCACAGAGCATTATAACAAACTGGTAAAGTAAAAAAAACAGTTCAGTACAGTAAAATAACTCAAATCCCCTGAAGAGAACTGTTTTGCACAGCTTTTGAAGTGTGGCCACTATTCTGTAATTTTGGTGTTGCAAGTTTGGCTATGTGGTGCAGCCACAATTTGTTAAATAGAATAACTAATGACAATAATAGAAAGTGATATTGTCGATACCAAACTGGGTATCTCGGTTCAGCTCAAACGATGTCGGTACAGCATCTGTCACTAGGCTAGCACGGCATACATCACAAGACCGCTTTCTAAGGATCTGTCCAACGACAAACCCAGAGATGTAAACAATATCACAAGACCACCTAAGCAGGTTGGCAGATAGCTATGGTCAGACTTTATAGGTGCAATATTAATGAATGGTGATGGATGCCCTTAATCTGATACTTCAGCTAAGGACATCTCCACAGCTGATAGGGATCTGGTCTCATCCTGTGCTGCTACGTTGCCTGCAGAACTGGGGGGGGGGGGGGCACCATTCAGGACCATAAGGTGGCAGAAAATGCCCTGCAGTTGGGGGGGTTGTTATTCCAGCCCTGGAGAAAAGAGGGGGGAAAACAGATGCACAACAGTTATTACAGAAAAAAAATTAGAGATGATTGCTGACTTAATTTGTTGAAAAGTTATTAACTTGTGAAATCCCTACCCCCTGATTGAACTAAAGAGAAACTCCAAGTGGTCCTGGCTAAACCGGTACGTGCAGATGTAACGCTGCACTTGGAGCAGTTCAGGAACCATCATCATCATCATCATCAGGGTGTGGATGTTAATGATGAAGCCCATGACTGACAGGTACCTTCAAAAGAAAATGTCATTAATAAGATCATGGCAAAACAAGTTGCCTTAAGAGAGCATCATGTACGGTCCATATAACCATCCATGAGACACAGGTCGGTGACAATGCATGGTGCCAGTAAAAGATATTTGGCACAACTTGGTAAAAAAAATACAAGACATTGTCAACTTTAAGGTCCCTGAAATAAATGATCATCTTTAGGACGCTAAACCAACTAGAAACATTGTTAGAACAGAACTGAGAAAGCTTGAATATTATATGAACACAGTGACATACATACCTGTATGAACTGAAAAACCTGCAACATATTCCATGTCAGTGTCAACATGTGGCAAGTGTCCATCCATCACAAAAACCCTCTCACCAGTCACTGGATGAGGAAAAAAAGTTTTTTAAAAGCTCAAGCGGGTTTTCCTTTAGTTGGCACCCAAGTTGTTACACAATGCTAACATTGCAGGCATGCCCATCCATTGTTACACATACAACTCTTATGTTGCATGAATAAAAAGGACCTTCTGTGTCTGGTGACAGACTTGTCAGGTAATAGGCAATCAGAGTCTTCCAATGGCCCTGTAGGCCGACCACCATGAAAACAAGAGTCAGCGGCAACATCCGTCTCTTGTATACCAACCCCCATAGCCACAAATCTGCACATGTTCTGGGAATGAGGAATGTACTGGAGATGCTTCTAGATGGCCATGGCGTCCAACATGAGTCACATGTCCGTACTTATCCGGGTCTTACTCACATCTTCTTTTCAACATGTCCAACATCATGTTTAGGCCAGGTTTGGCATCCACAGCGATGCGATGGTGTGGTCTAGCTAGGGCTGTCACGATTACAAATTTAAGTTGACGATTACGCACTAATAATTGAGATTTAATATATATGTTTTTTTTTTTTAAATGCATTTCTGTTTGCCTTTTAGGCTTCGTAATCAAAAATTGCTAGGTCTGGCCAACACCAAATTGGGACTCCTGAATCGCTGCCATCCATACCCTCCTGTCTAGCATCTTGAGCTCTGCAGTGTTGTTAGCTCCGCTGTCGTGCCGTAGTGTACCTACATAGGTGGTGTGCCTTCTTCCTTTCCTGGCTGTGGCCTGGCTTGGCCCCCACAGCGTCAGTTTGCTTGCTACTAGTTCCGGGTGCCTGATGCAGTGCCCTGCCAGCCTCATCCTTCTCTATCCGAACGTGGTCTGTGACCCATGGTAGGTTCCCGTAGAGGTCCACATTTCTGATGTGGTCCGACCATGTGACACCTAGTGCCAATCGTAGCATTCTTGTGTAGACTCCATCCAGGGCCCTTTCCTGTTGTACTGTGAAGGTCCGTGTCTCGGCCCCATACAGCAGCACCAACTCCACAGTAGCTACGAACAGCCATCTCTTGAGGTCTTCTCCAATGTCATATTGCTACTCTCATATCCCATGCAAGTGCCCTCCGGACCCTCAGATCCTGTTCCGTTGAAGCAGTCCAGCCCAGAGATATTTGAGGTCCTCGTCCACCTTTGTAAAATAAAAAAATTAAGTAATTTAATGTATTTGAACCGGGTTCAAATTCAACACAAGTTCAATCAAACAACACATAACAATACCTTTGTAATGTATGTGGATGGGGGAGATTAAGATGTAGAGTGTTTCTCAAGTAGTCGTAAGCTTTTGGACCATGTAGGTGGAGAGTGAGGGCAAACTCTCTCTGGTCCTTTGTGTACTCATGGCCCTGCTTTGCCAAGAGAGCCATCGGCACATCTGAAATTCAATTATCACAAAATAATTAGGAGTCAGAAGTCAAACAATATCTGAGCATAAGATATAAAGTAGAATTGTCATTTTACCTGAGAAGAAACCAAGCTTCTCATTCAACTCTTCATTTATCAAGTTCTTCTCCTGCAGATCCTTCAGAAGACTCGACACCTTCTCTTTTGCCCTCCGTTCTCTGGCCTTGACTTTCCTTAGCTCTAGCATCATCCTCTTCAAGGAGTCTCTAAGTTTGGACTCTCTAAGTTTGGATTCTCCAAGTTTGACCTTTAGACCATTGAGAGTACCAGGCAACACATAGGAGTGATCCTAGTAGGAAGAAGGATGAAAATGTTGAGTGATATTCATATGACATCACTCACAATTGGCAGTCAGATGACATAATGTCCTCACCCATCAATCCCACTGACAGCATCATGGTTTGGGAGGGAGCACGTGTGCGTGTGTGTGATGCATTTTCAACAACAGCATGTTTCACTGTGTGCACAAAGTATGTCTGAAAACAGTGACAGTGAGATTTGTACCAGTGCAGTGGCCTTGATGCTCGCAGCGGTTTTGTACATAGCCGCTACAAAACCATTTGGTTGAGTGTGTTGGGAATGTTGAGGACCATCCACTGACAGGCGGCTCTCTTCAGCTTTTCTTGAGGTTTCTGTGGTCCTTGTTGCTACTGCCTAGAATGTAAGAACATGACTTAAAAACGGGTTAAAGTAGCTCGCATTATACTGTAATATACAGTGCATCATTGATGCCAACGTCCAGAAAGGGGGAAAAACTGTTCTCGGCAGAGTGTGATATTGACTAGCTAGCAAATACGTAAGATAGGCAAGGCAATTTTATATGTACAGAACATTTCAACAACAAGGAAATTCAATGTGCTTTACACAGAACATCAAGCAAAGGAAACACAATTATAACATGAACATAGATATATGAATCATGGACATCTATGAATGCCTATAGCCTAATGATACACCTACTTTTCGAGGAGTGGAGAAGCTGAAGACAGACGGTATGGTTCCATCTCTAAGCCGGACAGTCTGACCTGTCCTGTCAAAGTCCTCCGGCTGGAAGTGTTCACTGCAGCACAAGGAGTTCTTGGTGGCAGCAAAAGCTTTCCTCCGTAGAGAAACTTCCCATTGCCTCCTCAACTTTTTCTCTTTGGGGAACCTTCAAAGAGTGAGAAAGGCCGATTGTACAAATGACTTATAAATCAGTATTAACCTCACGTCACCAGGCTTTCCAATACATCAGTAGTTCTCACACTTTCAAGATAAAGAAATAGCAGATGTACAAGCTTGCACGTGAGTTTGTAGATCTGCTATTTTTTAATAGCCAATGCTAAAATCTAAAATGACACAGATGCTTTCCCAGTTTTAATGGGTTTCCCTGCATTTTAGTTGACGAGTCCCCAAGGGGTCTATAAAAAGGTCCCCTCCTCCCCCCCCTACACTATAACCACCTTCGCTGAAAATAGCCTACTTTGCAACTACCTTGTAGATCTGCTAATTTTGCAGAATGTTCACCCCAGGATAGGGATGCTAGGGTTCATGTCTTTAATAAACAGAAATCTTTATTATTGTTAAGGTTAAGGACAAACAAATCACCTGATTTACATATTAATTTATCCTAGAACAAGAAATATTACACTTGTGTTGCGTATAACCATCAAAAACCATGTCAACTTTAACCTAACCTTTTGTGTACCAACACACATGGCTCTGATGTTGCTAGCCTGCATACGATCACGTCATAAAATCAGTTTGGAAAACCCAAATGCACGTGGAAACATCGATTATGACCAGTTTAGTTTATAATCAGTGATCTAAAGTCTCAGCATCCATAAGCTTTAGCTGCCTAGCCTGGCTGTATAGTATGGCTAGCCTATTAGGCTAATTCGACAGTAGTATATAAACATGATTTTTATAATGGCCAAATACCAAACATTATTGTTCATAAACTTACTTGTGAAAAGTGATTCCCCGCGATGTATTTGCCAATGTGCGGCTGTTTTTACAGCCCGGAACTGAACAACAACTAACCATTGTCTACTGTTTTGAATCTCTTCACAGTGGAGTTATTGGCAACTTCCAACAACAGCTCCCTGCACAATATGGCGCCCTTCAGAGCTGGAGAGGAAACAGTGTTGCCACAACTTGCCAGGTTATGTGAGAGAAATAAGCAACCAGGTCTATGGAAACAAGCCCAAAAGAAACGACTATTAGGCGAGGCCACATGAACACTTTGAACCTCATCAGCTATTTGAAAATCTCCGATCTACAAGCTCACATGAGCACTTTATATACACTATATATACACTGGTTTAAACAGTAATTATTTTTATTTTTTTAAACAAGCCCAAATAAGCCACTATATATACTTTAGAAACCAGCCCAAAAAAACGCAATCCTGCAACTACCAATATTTACAAGCAACTTCACTTCACAGAAAAACAAGCCCAAAGTGTCTTATAATCTTATAATAAGCGGACATGGCAACGCTGGCTGGAAGACGTGGCTTTGATTGGCTGAAACTGGGGTAGGGAGCGCTCGGCTCGGCTGTATCAGCAGACTCAGCACGCCCCCATTTTAAAAGCCCCGCGCCGAGCGGGGCTTTAGAAGCTCCGGCGGGACTGGTCAGAAAACAAGCACTCCCTTTCAGCTCTCTTCCTGCCTGGAGCAGTGGTGGAGAAAGTACTGACATTTGTGTCAAAATTAGCCTATAAGGATACATTTTTACACTGGCGGGAGAGTTCGGGGCAAATGTAAAATGCTGTAGTTGTAAAATGTTCCTCCACAACTAACTGACTATACTGTATAATGATAAACACATGAGCACTAATTAATAGTAGCCGCCGTTAAAATGTGTTCACTGAGAAGGATAATATTGAATTTAATGCCGGCTGCAAGTGGCTGTCCACTCTGTATCCCTATACCTCTATGCTCTGTATTAGTAGTAGTAGAAGTAGCTAGTAGTAGTAGTAGTGACTGAAGGTGTATCAAATTGGTTTATCCCAATATAAAAGTGGTAGGCCTATTGTGTGTGTGCCTCAATGGAATCATGACCCTAAATCCCATTCCTATTTCAAAAAATTACTGTTGAACACCTCTTCCTTTACTGTTTCTTGTTATTGGGTCATGCAGTAAACAACTGCATACAAGTAACCATACTTCAGCCATATTGTTGTTACACTTCTCTAATATTAATGATTAATCATAGTGGCACTTCAGTGTGTGTGTGTGTGTGTGTGTGTGTGTGTGTGTGTGTGTGTGTGTGTGTGTGTGTGTGTGTGTGTGTGTGTGTGTGTGTGTGTGTGTGTGTGTCTCTCTCTGTACAGTGACAGTCAGGACCTTTGTTCTGGTGGGGTGCCTACCAACAGTTTGTTTGAATCTTCATTCCAATTGTCAATACAATAGTGTGCCTCTTCCTTTTCCTTGCAAAATGATTAAATGCTGCTGGGATGAAACTGATTATGAAAGATATTGAGGCAGATTAATGAACAATCTTTTGTTCAATGCTCTGTTTACAAGATGTGTGTGTCCTATTGTCGTAATTCTATTGTTTCCTGCACAGGCATTCTAGTCTAATCTAATTAGAGTATGTTTACTAATGCTTGCCATTATGTAGGCCTACAGAAATATATTTAAAATAAAATAAAAACACAAATCCTGAATTCCATTCAACTCCATGTCTTTGAAAGAAATGTTTGTACCACACTCCATTTATTATTCTATAAAGAAATAAGTGTATTTACTTTTATTGTCCTTAGATCTTAAAGTCTGGCTTAATTGAGATTGTTCTGTAATATTTCTCATAGTGTAGGCTACCTTATCTATAACTCACAACAATGTATTTTATTTCATAATATCTGAGTCACTTCACTTGCAGAAAATCTGTTAAAATCTGTTTATTTTATAAGAGACAATTCTTGCCTGTAGTTATGAGCCATAATCTGGCTCATAGTAACAGGTAAAATACTGGGTTGGTAATCCAGGCATTTCATTCTTATCACTTTGGTCGTACTTTATGTTGAAATGATTCTGAACATTAACACAAGTTGACACAATGCAGTTGTTCCATATTGCACTTTATTCAACTCTGGGGGGACATAACTGGGCTGAGATGAGACCAACAATACTTTATTGCTTTCGGGCTTCTGGTGTACAACATGTCAAAACCCATCTCACTGTGCCTGCACACTGACAACACAGATAGCATGTGCCTACTCTCTCCTAAAGTGTATGTTTGTGTACAGTATAATCAACACTTGAAGATAAAATACTGTATCAGCTCTTAGAGCTACTGTACTGTGCTGACTGACAGAGGGAACCACAAGGAGATAGAGAGCGATAAATGATTGGAGAGCGAGAGGAGACAGAGGGATGGATTGACACTAAGTGTAAGGTTTCTGGTGGAGGCATAGCGAAAGAATGTAACATTAAAAGCACTGACACATTAATTAAAAACAAAACTATCCAGATAAAAAGACTACAGATGAAAAAGAGCATTGTGATATTCTTTCAAGGTAACTAGCGGGTCCATCTTCTACAAAGAAATGCTGTCACTTTCGAAGATTTAATTCTACATCATGATTACTTACAGTAGATGTGTTTTCATATGGGCATATTTTAAGAAAAATACAGAGAGAATCAGAATGAAGGACAGATCCATTTCATGGATGCTATATTAGTATTTTCTGGCAGAATCTACTGTACATCTATATACTGTATGTGGTATATGACATTTCATTGTTCTGTCACATACAGATGTAGCCCTAAGAGAAGTCCTTACTGCTTATTTGCTCAATTGGGGGAGATCTAGGATAAAGGGCTAACACTGTGCAGAGTGGTGAAGTTATGCTTTCCCTAGTTTGAAATAACTGGTGTAAATAAAGAGTGTAACATATTCACCCCCTCTCCTCCTGTTTCAAGCTAAACTGAGACCGTCTGTCTGTCTGTCTGTCTGTCTGTCTGTCTGTCTGTCTGTGCGTGCTGTTCTGTATGTACTGCTGTATAGCATATTATGTATAGATGTCACTATCTGCAAATCTGTCCACCACAGGCTGGTCCTAATGGCAAAACAAACTTGGGCTGAAAACACATCCACATTGCTCAACTATGAACACCTTTAACCATTGCCTTGGATTTTGTCAGAGAGGGAGAGGTGTGCTAACATTCCAATCTCTTCCTTTTGTTTGTCACTCTGCCATTATAATGAAATGCTCCACTTAACCCTTAGTGTTTGGTGTGGTCCAGAACATGCACAGTACTTAATCATACTGCCCTACCTACATCTTTTCTTTTCTACAGGGCTGTGATTGTGTCAACAATATGGTTGGTCTACAGTGCTGTGATTGTGTCAACAATATGGTTATGACCTTTAAAGTCAAGGAAATTAATTCGTGGAGACATCACATTTTATCTTGTACTAACCAGTGCATGGACTGTGGTTTGGGAGTTTGATCGGGTTTTGCAACCTCTGGCCAAGCTCAACGAGAAATCTCTCTATCTTTCAAAATTGCTGATCATGTTCTTTTAAAGTTTAAAAGTCTGTCTCAAATTAGAAAAATGCTTTCTCTGGTCTCATGAACTCGAGAGAACGTTCACCCTGAAGTTAACTCGATGAGAACATTCTTCCCAAGGGCACAAGCCTGTTCTTTCCGTTATTGGTATTGACAAACAGCTCTGATTTTGATTATTTTAAACTCATTGCAGCGTGACCAGAAAGTGGCATCCTAATCTGAGTGCCAATAACAGAGTAGCCTCTAGAGGGCGACTTATGCAAACTAAACTCAAGTCCAACTAGAAAATTGAGCTACTCGCACAGGTCTTTACCAGGCTGGGTGGCCTACCTAGGGCTGTGTCAGTCCTGGACTCAAATCTTTAAAGTCAATTACATTGACAGGCATTGTCACATGACTCACAAGACCATTTGTACATCATTTGGTGCAAATAGTGACATTTGTAGCATCTATGGTGCCCACTAAGTGAAATCACATTTGTCTCTGTGTTGTTAGAGGCCCCTCAATGTGTGATAAATCTTTGGGGCAGAGTGGACACTGCGCTCATGATTTGTGGTATTTCTTGCTAAATGGGCCACTCCCGCAAACTTTGGAAGCAAATCCTAACCAATCTGAATGGAATATGAAAATTCTGATTGATACATGTTCATCAGATGACTCCAGAGAAGTGTACATATTTGTACCAATTTGTAGGAGTAGTAGAAAAAAGTGTGTTTTGAAGAACATGCAAAATGGTGAAAGATTTTGTCAGGCTTGCGTATATGGTTTCATCATGATCCAAGTAATCGGGTGAGGGGGGGTTGATTGTACGGCCTACGGTTCAAGAGTTATAGGCCAAAACGTGTAACGGTCTGTTTATAGTGCTACCATGAGGCCAACTTGAAACGTTTGGGGTGGAGGTTCTTCCTTGGCCTACTGGGAGTGAGAGTGCAAAGTTTCATGCCGATTGGTCCAGTGGTGCCCAATATTAGCTGCTCAAACACAGACAGACAGACAGAAAGGCTCACGGGAGTGAAAACATGGTCTTCACCTACTGGCCTGTCAACCTGGCCAAGAAGGCAATCATAAAAACCAACTCCTGCCAGGCTGCCAACCAGATGGAAGGCACACGTATATGACTACTTCCTAGTTGTGCAAGGCTATGAAAAGAAGGCAACTAAAGATACGTTCTACACCATAGCATGCGCTATAGATGCACTGGGAGGCAAAAACTGGAGCTGGAAGTTCAATGGAATTCACTGAATTCAATGAGACTCAAGTGTATGAATAAACAATATTCTTAAGGATTGTGACCTTTGTCAGATAATCATTCATCATAATAGACATATCACACTTTGGTTTCTGTGCTCTTGTTTGTATGTGTACACTATTTCATTTTATTTGAGGTATCTAAAGAGCACAGATTAAGTTTCTACTTGGCCAGCCCATACTTCCTGAAACATACTCTGTGCTCTTTAGATAGCTCAATAAAATTATATTGTGTGCCAGACAACAGACATATTCCTGAAATTATTATTTTACAAAGGTTGCAATCATTCAAAGATACGGCTGATAGTTTATTCATACGATTGTTCACCCAGCTCTCATTGACTTCAATGCGTTCCATAAAACACCGGGTTCCAGTTTGTCTCCCAGTGTGACAAAATCTGCCAGCTGAAATAGCTGGACCAGAAAGGTAACAGTTATGTCCTTTCATTATTTAATTAGCCTTGGAGTTGTGACTCATCACAGCACTGCAAATGCGATTACAGCCTTCATTCACTGCTGTCATCAGTCTCTAGGTACAGTACAGTAAACGCGAGGTCTGGAGTCACATAATTGCAAGTCTATACTAAGTCACATGACTGGGATGAAGGCGTCTTGGTCACATGATGTGGGAGCGTGAAGGTTGTAGGCTGAAGGGAGGAAAGGGAGAAGGCCTCAGTGGTCCAGGATGCGGAGGTTGCCAGATACAATTTTATTTTCCAGCATGGAGCCAGCAGGAATATCGATCCGGTCCCCATGGTTCGCTATGATGATTACTGTTCCCTGTGAAGCACAAGACCATGCACCATAGGTTTAGGATAGCTTTGTTTAGCTGCATACAAAACCTAATGACATTTTTTTTTACTGGCATATTTTCTTCATTAGTGAGACAATCATTTGCAGGTACTATATATATATATATTTCCCTGTCCCTGCCTCTACATTTGTGTAACTCCGGTTTTAGCCAATTATTTGGGCATTTTGTGTTGGCTGTACTAGCCTGGAGGGGTCCAGCCAGATTTAGATCAGGAAATATTTCTGCAGGCTATGGCTGTACTATACACATACGAAAGACAGGAAATGAATTTGAACAGCTACTGTGTGTGGTGGTTACATTTTCCATGTTAGTATACTGACCTTCAGTGAAACGTGTTTGCCAAAGGTGACGTCTCCAGACACCGTAAGGTGGTCTAGCTCCAGCATGTCAGGGATGCTCTCAAACCTTGTCAGGTACTCCTGCACCTACAGACAGAAGGAACAGACAGATTTATCAATGACTGCATGTTTAACATGTTTACTAATACAAAACAAAAATGTATGGGGAAACTGCTGAACAGCTACATGCTGTTTTTACAATGCAGATCCATTATGATTGAAGTTATTTTTATAAAAATGAAATGAAACTAAAACTTAAACTTCATGTTATGATTTTCTTCCTCTAAGGATGACAGTGTTGCTCTGTCTAACACTTTGTTATCAAACAATAAATGCACAATGGAATTTACTGTGCACCTTCATGCTCCCCAAAGGTCACCACTGATTTAGGTGACGCCGTGGCCTTGCCTCTAGCATCACCCTTAGGCCAAAATTGCCACTTGCACACATGATATTTCATAGAGCGAATTGTCATGAAACCAGCTGAGCGCTAGTTCCCAGAGGATTAACATTTGATTGACTTCATGACCTTTCCTCTTTTCTTTCCCTCAATTTGCACTTGTTTTCTGTTCTAAAGGCACTTAGTAGCTTTTTAATCATAGTACTTTATTTTATTTGACTTTAAAGCTTTTGCTGTCATTTACAATATGTGTTAATCCTTCAGTGAATATACAGTACTTATATGTAAGTTGCAGCGTTTCTGCTAGTGGGGCTTTTAGACTCTTTTTCATGTCAAGCTAATTGTACTTCAAATTAAAACTATAGTTGCAGTTGCAGTAGTAGTAGTTGCAGTAGTACTTACATCAGTGGTACAGCAGTAGAAGTATTACTACACAACAAAATCTTCATGTTGATTTAACAGTAGGACCACTAATAGGACCACAATGGAAACAAGTCCCCTGGACTTTTTTGTGTTATCCTTTTAGCCTAAATGTCGGACTGTACCTCGTGCTGTTTACATTTCTGTCTAATAAAGCATTCAATCGATCAAAAAGTCGTAGTAGCACTAGCCACTAGTATAGACAAGAGTATACTGTAACAGAAATGTGGACCAATGTACCTGTGTAAAGGAGCTCCCCAGTTTGACGTGGGGCGTGGTGGGGAACTCTCTCTTGCTGCTCATGGTTAGAGAGCCTGCGTCCAGGCTGTACAGGTTGGACATGACCAGTAGCAGGTCAGAGGTGGTCTTGACAGGAAGGAAGCGGCTGCGCGGCACGTTGATGCCCATGGCGTTGTCGAAGGACTTGATGGCCGCGCCCACAGCAGTCTCCAGCTGGATCACGTTCAGACCTCCGTCCAGCGTCTGGTGTTAGTGGCAGAATATAGGACAAAATTACAACATGTATTAACGAAGGCAGTGGCAGCACTTCTGTATAGGTAGCTGGCTTATGAGTCAAGAGAAAACGCCAGGAAATTCGAAAGGAAAAGACCTCCATCTTGTGCTGTGTCTGGGGTAGAAAAGTTATTATGAAGTAATCAACGTTGATTATGTCAGCCTTAAGGTTAAATAATGTAAACAAAGGTAACAATAGCCACCTAAATATGATTTGGTGACGGATTGGTGAGAGATATATAGTTTAAAAAAGTCCACACATATTTTTCGTCATATTTTTGCATTTTCAGAATATCTTTTTAAAGCGTGGGATAGGAGGAGAAGGGTGACTTATAGATTAACTTTAATTTGTATTAACGTTATATAGTCTACTAGAGGTCCGGGCGGCCTACGGCCGCCCGAAACCCCTAGCCGCGCACGGGGCCCAGCGTGGGCGCGTGTATATATGGGATGAACATTTGGGAAAAAAAAAAAAAAAAAAAAAAAGTTGTAATGTAAAAGTAAAAAAAATGAGTAAAAAATTGGGAAGAAATAATATTTTTTATGTTTCAGTATTAACGTTTGTATTAACGTTATATAGTCTACTAGAGGTCTACTACTGGTGGTCCGCGCCAAAGTCGTCGGATGAAAATCTCCAAACGGTAAAAAAAAAAAAAAAAAAAAAAAAATCAAAAAAAAAAATCATGCAGGTTCTTGCTTGTTTCTGGCGTGGCATCCCAACCTGGCATCCCAATGCCGGCGATGTGTACTTCCGGGTTGCATAATGATGACATCACTGTCGAATCCTTTGCTGTCATGAACCTAGCCTGGTGTGTTGACCAGTAATGATGACATCACTGGCTAATCCTTTGGTGTCATGAACCTAGCCTGGTGTGTGGAGCAGAGCAGAGCAACGTGCTGTTGTTGTTTTGGGGATTTTCAATGGCGGGCCGTCGTGTTGTGTTGGCCTCGGTGGTACGCACGGTAAGCGGTAGGAAGCTGCTTCCACTTCCGTTGTGTCCGACATTTGGTGAGTAGAATTAATTATGTTGCGAGGTGGGAACGGTGTAGTGAGGCATGCCAGGTGCCCTACGCGAAACGTAAATTCAGGCCGCCCGCCATGGCGACAGTGTTGGCGACATGTGGTCTGACGGTGTTGTGTTTAGTCGATAACAGAGCTGTGGGGTGTGGACACCGAGGGCACGGAAGTTGCTCGCCATTTATATAGTTAGATATGCAGGTCTATATAGATGTGTCTTGTTCAAAATCAGGTTGTATTATGAGTTGCTGGCTGGGTATTGAACTGGAATGATTATGTTTTTGTTTTTTGTTTTTGCAATTGATGTGTCTGATAATCCAATGTGGGATGGGTCAAGAAATTGTCCGGACACGGAAATAAAATATTCATTCATTCATTCATATGCTTCAGTGGCAAGTATCTTTTGCCATTTGATCAGCTCAGTAGCTTACTGTGATGGCTGTGTACTGTAAGTTAGTACAGTTACACTAGGTCGGAGTGGCTTATTGTCAGTATCAACTGAACAACAAGAGCGTCTATCCCCTTTCTCTTTTTTTAAAAGATTTGTTTTTGGCTTTTCTGCCTTTATTGATAGTTTTTTAGTGAAGATGGAAAGAGGGAGAGAGAGACGGGGAGAGACACACAGCAAAGGTCATTGGGAACTGGACTCGAACCCGCAGCGCGCTGTCAGGCTGCATTAGAGCCTATATGTGGTATAGCGTCTATCCCCTTTATAATGTGCAAGAACCCGGGGAGATGCATTGCTGGATTACCCATGCCGAGCTAATCATACGCTGAGTTGACAGTGCCCAGGATCGAACCCAGAACCTTGCGATTTAAAGGTGAGCACATTAAGAACTGAGCTACCAGGTCAAAGTGTACTGTATAACTTCATCGCCAACAATGGTTTGATTCAAAGCACTGTGCACACTTAAAGGAGAATTTTGGACTAAGTTTTTCTTGCCTTTTCTATTCTTTTGGTGAGATCTGACGTTCATAGTGACAGAACACTGTCAAAAAAAAACAAAGAAAAAAAGACAGAAGTCGCGCTAGACAAGATTGAAATCTCGAGATTTCAATCCCGTCTAGCGAGACTTAAGTTTTTTTTTTTTTTTTTGGTTGCATAGTGTTCTGTCACTATGAACGTCAGATCTCTCTAAAAAAAAAAAAAAAAAAGCTATTAAAATATGCGATCTAACACAAGGCCTATCCGCGCACGTTTTAAGCTGTGGCGGACCCGGGATCGAGTTATGAAATGTTTCTACTGTACCATTCATCCTAAGATATCATAATGTCATAGAAAAGGTAAGATAAACTTAGTCCAAAATTCTCCTTTAAGTGCAGGGCTTTGTTGTCATTAAGACATGGGAACAAGTTCTATAGGAGTAGTTTGTTCACAGGAGTGTGACTTTGAACCCAACACAGCCTTTGTTTGAAGCTTACTCTGGGGTTACATACATATCTCTGCTGTCCGGCAGCAACTCCAAAATGTTCATTTTTCAGGAAATGACAAAAACAAAACAAAAATGGAGTTAGGAGGTTTTGTTCATCATTGATAAGAACAGCTAAATGGACCTCCAAGCTCACAATGAGGTTGGAGGTCAAAAGGGGGTGGAGCCTGGAGTCAGCAAAACCAGCTAACTCCACCCCCCCTTGCTGGAGTTAGCTGGTTTAGCAGAAAGTTTGAGGATCCAATGGAGTTAGCTGGTTTTGTCAGAAGCACTTTTTAATACTTTTCATTGGTTCAATATTTTCTTTACCAACACACAGACGTAAAGGGTGTTCAATGGCCCTGATTTATGGAAAAAAATGCAAAAGCGGAAAAATGGAGTTAGCTAGTTCCTGCCGGACAGCAACGAAAGTTGCTCTACATGGGAGCAAAGCCTTAAATGTAGATTTGTAATGAAGACTGCACATGAATAAATACTATGAAGTTATCTACTCTACTCTCTCTCTACTACTCTCTCTCTCTCTCTCTCTCTCTCTCTCTCTCTCTCTCTCTCTCTCTCTCTCTCTCTCTCTCTCTCTCTCTCTCTCTCTCTCTCTCTCTCTCTGCCCATCCTTTGTGTTACTGTCATCAAGATAAGATATTTATTGTCATAGTATTCAGAACACAAAGAAATTCTGTGTGGTAACACCCACTCCAAATAGCAGCATAATACAAATACAGCAGCATAATTGTAAGCACTAGGTGGCATTTTGGAACTAAACTCTATGTATAAGTGTACGATACATACATTCATGTTATATAAAAACACACACACACACACACACACACACACACACACACACACACACACACACACACACACACACACACACACACACACACACACACACACACACACACACACACACACACACACACACACACACACAGCGTCAGAGGTCAAATGTAGATTTGTGGGTCCGAAACCCCTGCTGTTGTTTATGTGTGTAACATGCCGTAACCTTTCTATTGTCACCGCAGGCTATGTCATTGTCATCACACTCATACTTGCTCTCACAAGCGTACCAATGTAAGTCAATGGTAATTGCGCACCACAGAGACAAGCACACCCGCACCCACACCCACACCCACACACAGGTTATCAGGTCATTAGCCAATCACATCTGCTTGGTTGCTGCCCTGTAATTGTTCTCACCAACCCCCACTGTTGTCCTAACAACCACATGCCTCCTTCAGTACACATGGAGTCACCACCACTGGTCACCAGCCACTTCTTTTCACCTGATGGTGAGAAGTTTCACCAGGTGAGCATATTGTGTGGAGGTTCACGGTATCTTAATAAAGTATTTTTGAGTGTGTGTAACACACTCCTATAAACAGCCTACAAAAAAGGTAGTTGTAACTACTACAAACTATTCACATCGTGTTTTATGTGTATATGTGGCGTGTGTGTGTGTGTGTGTGTGTGTGTGTGTGTGTGTGTGTGTGTGTGTGTGTGTGTGTGTGTGTGTGTGTGTGTGTGTGTGTGTGTGTGTGTGTGTGTGTGTGTGTGTGTGTGTGTGTGTGTGTGTGTGTGTGTGTGTGTACCTTAGGGTTAACTATAATCTCCATGTCCATGGCATTCTGTTCCTGCAGCCTCTTGATGGCATTTAGAGAGATCCACAGGTTGTTGGTGTTGAAGATCTTAAACTTGGTGACGGATTTGAACTCGTCCACGTGAGCCTTCGGCACCTGGGCAATCTCCAACAGCCGCAGTTTACCTTCATACTGGATCAGCGTTCCACCCTGGAGAAAGATCCAAATGTTTGAGTATAGTCAATTGTTTTTACAAGTGGTTGGTGGTCTGATTACCTGTTTAATAAAATGTCATATTAGTCCGTTTAGAGGGAAGTAAATGGGGGGATCTGATCTTAGGTCAGTTTAAAACCAGGGTATCTGCACACTTCTAAAGTACACATTTAATGCCTTTTAAGACCTTTTTAATACCTCTAAAAAGAAAAAATAATACCATTACATCGGCAAAAGAACCGACCGTTAGGGCTGAAGATACGGACAAAATTGTATATCTCGATATTGATGCCAAACCTTTCATATGGATTTATATGGACGACTTTGGTTAACTGCTTGCAGCATTAAGGACTTTTCAGATGGCGAGGCGAGGGAGCAGGTCTAGTTCTATAATCTGACAAAAGTGTGTATGTTCATCGCACGCACACTCCCACCCACTGCCAAAGTGGAACTGTCTTTCAACGCAACATGCAGAGAAACAAAGGGGTGACATTCATTTGGCACCGTCTCTGTCTAAAACAGTGGCAAATGTGTTATTGGCTGGCTGTGTGTAGGCTATATTCCACACAAGGCGTACCACTACCTACCAAAGCGAAATGTACACTCTGGAATCATCACATTACACTGTTTGTCACATGGGCTTACGTACCATATTATCTGCCGACATCAACGGAGTGAAAAGCAATAGTCTGTTTGCGACATGACATTTTAAGACATTTTTTAGGCCTTGAATTGCAGAAACTAAATTCAAGACATTTTAAGACTTTTCAAGGATCCGCGGGAACCCTACATATTGGCTTGCGACCATTCCTATTTGTGGAGTGATATGAGTACATGGCCATTTAATCGCTGTTTAAACACCGATATCTGTGTTTTCCCTAGTGCTTTTATCTATATGTACTCTGTACTATTATTATGTATTTGCAGGATGTATGCAGGGTCCAAGTGTATTATTAATTCCAGTAGTAGGTTTTTTGTTTAACGGCAAATATATTGGTCATTTCTCATTTTCTTTATAGAAAGAAGTTGCTGCGCACAGCTTTGATGCAAAAATATGATTTTGATATCAACGATTCAACATTCCAGCAGCAACAGTGCTGCCTTTATCACATCTTATCGAATCTAATATTGGAATTAGTATAGGTTCCATAAATACCTCATCAGTCAGTACCTACTACATACCTTAACGTCGGCTCGCGTTTTGTCCGTCACCTCCATGATGAACTCGCAGCGCTTGCCATTGGGCTGGCTGACAAGTTGGTGCAAGATGTTGAGGTCTACGGTGGCTCCCAGGTTGTCGATGTTAGACACAAAGATGTACTCCTTGCCCTGGGCTATGAGCTGATCCAGCAGGCCAGAGTTGTAGAAACTGGCGTAGATATCTCCGTGACCAGGCGGGTACCACACATCTGCGTTCTGACCTGTCATGCCCATGTCTGTGGCCACCGGCAGGAGGGACTCCTTGTTGATGCGTGGGTACCTGAAAGCAGGGGGAGAGGGAGGGCAAGAAGAGAGAGAAAGAGAGAGAGGGAATGTCAGAGGGTTATCAAGAGTAATAATAATAACACGCTAACCCCAATAATAATAGTAACAATAAAAGACTTAAAGGGAAAAAAGGAAGCAAATGGGGTGCAGGTGAAAATTATGATTAAACACTAATTCTATATACTGCAGCACTGCAATTTGCTTTTGTCCATTATGGAATTCTCAAGAAGAGCATTGCAAAAAAGAGAGAAATAAACTAATTTGGATCTATCACTCACTAGGGTGCTTTGAATGCGTGACTGCACACATAAATGGCTAAAAGCACAAGGAGAATACTGCATTTGTAATCTCAGTGGATGTTTGCTTCATGTCTCATCTACGCCGTGGAAACCTTTTTCTCGCAATGCCTGAACGCCCACCCCTCCTGTGCCGAAATCTTGTCTGTTTAGATTTCAGATCTGCACTTCAAAGGCCAACCACATCAAGAAAAGAAAAAATATATTATTTTTTTTAGTTTTTCCATGAACGAAGGGAGGCAAGGCAAATGGCCTAGAAAAAGGAAAGACAGTGAAAGCCGTCATTGCTGAGTACAAGTGAGAAACCTGATCAAAGAGCTCCTGAGAGGGATCCACGTCAGGTCAACTTAACAAAACTCTTCTCAGGAGAGAACAGGAGCAAGCTCTGATTTGGCCGTTGGAAGATGAGGAGGGAGAGCAGGTGAAAGTAAGTGTAAAAGCCTCATTGAAGAGGATTATCTTCAACAGAGCATTTAGAGAAAGACCTTTTGCACCATAAACTATCACGATTTTCAACATTCTCTCCTTATGTCTGTTGTAGGATGTTTGCAGCCATAACACTGCTGAGCATTCTTCTGAGCGTCTCTGAAATGCTGCCCAAGTTGTGCTGAAAAGTTTACTTGAATGTGAAAACTACAACCATTGCATCCTGGTTGTAGCTGCTACTATTGGCGGCTGTGACATTGTCCTTGTTTGCTGTGTTTATGGCAAAATAATGATCTTGACAACAGAATAAATATATGTAGTATACTATATAGTAAACTATATAGAAATTGTTCCTAGACTAAGACAACTACTAAGTGAAATGCACATCAGCAGCATGATAGTGTCCCTTTAAGGAAGCATTAGTAAAGAGTCTAAAGACGTCTCTTCTCCAAAGTTGTACAAATTATTCTTGTGGTTGTATCTTGCAAAATAAGTTATTCTAACGGTCATGAACTCAAATCTGATTGTGTTTCTGATTACTCAGAACTTGAAGCCATTAAACCTCATTAGTCTAAAGAAACCATTCTTTAATTACAATTCAATCATTCCAATCACATAACATGAGCTTAAAATGACTACTTAGATGAATCTCCTAAATTTGATCTACTGGGAAATAGATCAAAGTTACCACCAGGAATATCTAAAGCAGAAAGAACATGCTTTCATCACTGCAGCTTGAATTATTCTTTGCAACTAGAAGAGTCAGACTCGACCAGAATTTAACGACTGGGTTAAGCTGATGATTGTTAATGCCTCCTTTGAATTGATTAGGTTGAATGATATCAAGGGGAAATCTTTATCAGGTTTGGGTTCATTTTATTAATTATATACAAGAAGGAAATAACCTAGTAAGGTCAAGGACTATTGTTTTTTCTAACACCACTGAGGAAGGATGTATGGGATATTTAGTATCCAAATGTGTCTTCTTTATTATGTTATGTTCATGTGCTAATATATAGATAATTAGCTTTTTTTCCTCTTTCTTATACAGTATGTATTCTTATTTAACATGGTTGTATTGTCTATATTGAAGTGACTGTTTATTTGTTTGGTCTTTCGTCCATACAATGTTTGATTAATGCTAACTTTGCCAAAAAAAACAACTACTAAGAATACTTATTGTGACATACAAGGGGAATAAAAAAAAAGCTACAGCTAGAATTTGATTGAAGGCTGCCTTTTGTGACAAAAAGGCAAAAAATGAACGGCCCCAAGGTTGGTCACTTCATAGTCTGGGAGTCTGGGCGTCGGAGCTTGGACAGCAGGGGCGCGGCCACTGCGTTGTGATTCAAATCAACAGCCAGTGAAGAAAAGGGGGCGGGATCCACATGCAGTGGGTGTTGCATCTAAATAGAATCGATGGGAAGCAATTTCCCCTTGAGAAATTGCGCCCGCCGTTGTTGTGTAATGCTGTTTGCCTCTCGTCGGACTTTTTAGACGAGTTGCACAGCCTCAGACCGGTAAGAGGCGTGTCCGCTCAGATTCTGAGCGTAAATTACATCCCGCCCACAAATACCAGGGCTCTGGCCCAGAAGTTCCTCGCCAGAGCTGGCGAAAACTTCTGGGAACTCAGATTAGTCACTTCATGGCTGCTTTACCTTTGTAAGTGGTATTTGTGGTCCTTGAGGGAAAAAAACTATTTCTCTGCAACAAATGTCAAATACCAAGTGACACAATTTGACTTAGTCTTTATGTTTGCGCACGCACGCACGCACGCACGCACGCACGCACGCACGCACGCACGCACGCACGCACGCACGCACGCACGCACGCACGCACACACACACACACACACACACACACACACACACACACACACACACACACACACACACACACACACACACACACAATAAAACACCCAATCTGAGCAGTCTGGCAGTTGCACAATGATCCAAAAAGGGAGCTATGTGAGGGCATTTCCTGAATCCTGAAAGAAGCTAATCAAATATTAACACTACACTGCTGCACTCAAATTAATATTTATCAGCATGCTGTTGCTTTGTGATTCTCATGGCTCCCAACAGGACTGCACTACATACACTATGAAATACATTGATCAGATCAAGTTATGATGCAATAACAGGAGTTTTCTTGCAACGGTCTACATACTGGCATTACATTTTTTCCTACACTTGTTATAGATAAATATTGCTATATATTGCTTACTGTGCTGCATTGTGTTCTTTATTTACATTACGATTAATCAAGCAAATAACTGAACTGAACTTCCATGTATGCATGCTTTTTTATACACATGCATTTCTTTGGGCAATTATTACTGTCCTTAGATAATGACAGTGTAGAGAGACAGGAAGGGTAGAGTGGGTAAGATGTGTAACACATGGCTCTGGCTGGAATTGAATCACAGACATTGCAACATTATGGTCGGCGCACTAATCATTCACCCAACGGCGTGTCCCTTCTACTGTGTGTGTGAGTGTGTGTGTGTGTGTGTGTGTGTGTGTGTGTGTGTGTGTGTGTGTGTGTGTGTGTGTGTGTGTGTGTGTGTGCGTGCGTGCGTGCGTGCGTGCGTGCGTGCGTGCGTGCGTGCGTGCGTGCGTGCGTGCGTGCGTGTGTTTGTGGGTGTGTGTGCGCATTCTTGGTCAATAACGTTTCTTTTGATTCTGCAAGACAAATCTCCTTGTTGTGTTTTCTCCTTTGAATACCATCAATGCTGATATAAACTGTACACATACAGTGTATACATACTGTATGGACATGCTGTTTTGTTTATTTTTTTTCAGTTGCAAGAATAACCAATTTTAATAATATTTTCCGTGGCCTTAATTCATAGGCCAGGGATGCTGCACACAACCTAAGTTTATCATTCTTTCAAAGCTTGTCTGGAACTCAGTGTAATCTCATCATCTTCAAGTCATCTCTCTGCCTCCCCTCTACAATCTACAGTATACCTTCCTGATCTTCATCACTGTAATACATGTCAGAAGGCAGAGAATGAATAGATCAAAGGCACCTTTTTCAGAATGCCTTGGTGAGCTCTGAAACGTCCTCCCAACACTGTATGTCAAGTATAGCGCTGATGAACAAGGGAGTGGTGAGACAAGTTCACTCAACGTTGAAAACAACCCCTTTGGTCTAATGGAATAATTCTGAATTCCAACTAGAATAGATAAATAATTAAGGAAGACTCTCTGTAAAGTCTTTATTGTGAACACTAACAGCGAGTGATGTAGTTTCCCCAGCCCCCGGTATGTGAGATCAGTGAGTGAACTCGTCCTTCTTGTGTGTGAACTAAACATTTTTGCAAACGTAAACTGACGTCCCATGATCAGGAACCACCTCTGAGCTATTTCATGTCAATGAGTTTGAGTGGGATCTTCTCCTAGAACTCACATAGATTATACTGTACATACATTTGCACCAACATGAATGCTTCTCAGGTCATGTGTGATGATCACAGCGTTAGATCTGTTATCAAGCCCTCTTACCATTACCCAACTTTCTCTTTACTGCCACTTACGTCCAAACAACTCCAAAGCTTGTGCACCCAAAATACTCATTTGCATTTCCCTCAAGAATACACGTGCACTAAATAATTCAAAATGCATTGTAAAAGGCGAGTACCATTCAGCTGACAAAACGAAAGGACTTGAAATATTAATGACGGGCTTGCTTGATATATTCCATTTCCTGTGAGACTTCCTCTGTTCTTTGGGTAGAGTTGAGATTAACTGTCTTTTGACATACTGTACAGTACAGTACACTACACAGCACCCTCAGAGTACAGTAGACAACAGTGCAGTAGGACATGACCGGTACTTTTACTACTGTGATACTGTTCATTTCATCAACTCTAAAGACTGTACAAATGGAATCAAATGGACCCATAAGGGACCCTTACAGGTCCAATGTATAGTTGTGATAAGACCAAAGAGTTGTTTTACACCAAAATACAAAACCTTTACAAAAGCTGTGAAAATTCTAAAAATAACCACATTTATGTGGTAAAAAGGTGGTGATGATGACTGATCTTTTTGGTGCAAGAAATGTCAATAGTGATCAGCCAAGACAACTCCCTATGGTATCTATTCTCCCCCAGGTAGTCAAAATGCTTAAAACATGCTGAAGTTGTACTCTGCAATCTCATAAAAAGAAAAACACATGAAAAGAAAGAAAAACACATGAGAACAGAGGCATCTCATTCTTGTTTCAGAATAGAAGCAAAGCAATCAGTCTGTACATTGTGTGCCTGTTCACTATGCACTGCTGTCTAAAAACACAACTCAGTTCATTCATTCAGCTATCATCGCCTGCAGACTGCAACACACTGTAGCCATCCCAATTTTACCCGCTATGCTTGCAAGCCTCTGCCTAGTGTAGTTGTGCTGTCTGCAGTTAAGAAACTCATTACCCTACAGTATCTAAGCAGTCTAACGTCCATGCACTATGTCCGTATTTATATGAGCTTAGTATAGCCATGACTTTTACCCTGTATAACATGTATCATTAGTGCTGCTGATGCACCAGTACTATACTAGCAGCACTCTATTCCCAGCTTCACTCTGGAATTCCCTACACTGCAAATCTTGGAGAGTTAATTGAAGTCTGAGAGCTGGACTCTCATGAGTGAATATTGATGCTCCAGATTTGGCATTGTACTTCTTCTGTACATTCCATATAGAATGTATAATGTTACATCTATTGTAAAGCAGTAAGCAGCATCTGCTGTCAAATGTGCAGTGTAGTCTACTGTATATCCTGCAGTGTGTGTTCCATTGAGAGGAGTCTTGTTCTTTGTCCTGAATCTACCACTGTGGCGGCATCTTCTGTCAATAATCTAAAAGTAATTGGGGGTCCTAGCAATGAACCCTGTTGTATCTGTTAGGATTATTCTGGGCTGGGCAGTGCAGCAGGGCCGGACTGGGACCAAAATTCAGCCCTGGCATTTTAATATATTTTTCAAAAAAAAAAAAAAAACTTTTTTTTTTTTGGCCCAGTGGCCCACTGGCCCAGCGGCCCACCGGGCATTTGCCCACCGGGCATTTGCCCGGTACGCCAAATGGCCAGTCCGCCGCTGCAGTGCAGTCCCTCTTATGTACAATGTCTTATGTACTCTCATGTACAAAAATAAACACATGTTTTCCCAACAGTATAACTTCCTCAACTGGCTAATGGTGGGCTAATAGTTGTGGGCTAATAGTCCTGATGTTGGCACTACAGCAACCGTCTAAAGTTGGACATTTGAAAATCCAGAACAAATCATTTGTCACATGCTACCACTTTGCAACTTCCACCAAAATGAAAGGCCAAGTGAGCAGAAATGTTTGATTAATCAAGCTGGCTGGAATTAAGAAGTCCATCACTCGTTTTTGTCAAAAACTGTAAAACTATTTTAACCCATCTCCTCCCACATTCTTTACTCAGTTTACACCAAACTCTCTATACTGTATCTTCAGAATGTTGCTTTGAGAAGACACCTATCCTCTTTCACTTTGAGTTTGCATGCATCCTCTTTCGCTTTGAGTAGGCATGCATTATCTTTTGCTTTGAGTAGGCGCACATCCTTCTTTTGCTTTGAGTAGCCCACCTCCCAAAACCTACCCCCCAAAAAAATCTGCACAAATCACGTAGGAGGTCTAGTTCTGATTAACAATAGCAGATTTTGCCGAAAGTTTGCATGTCTGCTGTGTGACTTGGAGGTGCCTTCAACTTTGCACTACATTGATACAATGGTGCTATCTTGCAAATTATGGAGGCCATTATATTTTGCAAGCCTGAAAGATTTGTATCTATGTCAATATTTGTTCTCTGTTATCTCTAAGGCGTCAGTCAATTATAATTTAGTGGAAAGATATTCTTGGACATTAAGACAACCAAAGAGCTGTAAAATGTTCCAGCTAACCAAACCCTGAATTCATAAAGTAATCTTGTGCAACAGCAGTTATACTCCCTCACTACGTGTCGGGTTTGATTTCAAATTTGATTTGATTAACAAAAATAGTTCAAAGATGTTGACTTCTGAAAGTCATCTTCTTCACAATCTCCCGCTTCATGATCTTTTCATAGCCATCTTCTTTTTCTGTACTTGGACCCAGTTCATTGCGGCTACATTTAGATTTTGACTCTGCTGTTACCTGCTCTGGTTGAAGGTGTGTATCTTGACACGGTGATGCGTGTACTTCTGCAGAATCTTCTTGGTGTCCTCGTCTGTGTTGAAGGAGTTCATGAGAACAAGAGGAACATCTGTGTTGTACGTCTTGTTCAAATGCTGCATGAGAGAGAGAGAAAGGAGGTGTAGGGGTCAGATAAAAGACAAGGAAGAATTACACAAAGGTGGAAAAAAGAATAACGTTGAAATGCTATTGACCATAATCATCCGGCAGCCATTTTGCCCTTACGCACTCTGTGTGGGAAACCTGATTACTTGACGCTTGTAAGTGATCAAATGAAAAATTAAGCAATTTTGCAATTGAAGTACAGTTAATGTTGTGTTGCTCATTGAGGCAGTAGGAAAGCAGAGAGAGAGAGAGAGAGAGAGAGAGAGAAAGAGAGAAAGAGAGAGAGAGAGAGAGAGAGAGAGAGAGAGAGAGAGAGAGAGAGAGAGAGAGAGAGAGAGTGGACACTCTTAACCGAATGAAACACTGCAAGTGATGAAAAGTATGCATCCTGTTAACACATTCCAGAACAGTAGGCCTACTGACATCCTTGAATGTGGTCACTCACTCAGTACTAGACACATTCTAATTCTATTGAGACAAAATGTGCAACCTTGGCAGCTGCCCGGCGAAGGCTTGTGAGACTACACATCCACAACTCTAGAGTAACCTCATGGTATTACACTGGTTGTACAAAGTTTCTAACCCAACATGAACCCTAGCACCCCTATTCTGGGGGCAAACATTCAGCAAAAATAGAAAATCTAGATCACAACGTGTCGCAATGTGATGCAATCGTCAATATATATAACTGTACTGTATTTTCAGCTGAGATATTGTATAGAGGGGAAAAGGAGGGGGCCTAATATAGAGCCCTGGGTGACTCCTGTCATCAAATTAGGGTTTAAGTGGTTAATGACTAAAGTATTGGGACCAGCATGCTAAAATTGAATCCAACCCACTTCTTTTAACATAAACTACTTCAGTTGCCCATGTAGAATTTTGTGGTTCAGAGGTATGTTTAGGTAAAGCTTTCAATATCAAAATATTATGTATTATTGTTTTATCTAAGTTTATTTGCAGGAATTTCTGTCATGTTTAGACTGGGAGAAGACAAATGTCCTTGATCTGGATTCAAACCCAAAACCCTGCAGCTATGGGTCAGCACATGTAGTGGTATAGAAGTGTTATTGTTATGGTGAGTTGCTAGGAATTATGGTCTTATTATTATGGTCTAAGTAAAACCACATAATTACCCTGTTGAGACACTGTGGAGTCTCTTAATATTTTTATAAACCAAGTAAGGACCTTAAAAAGGTGCCGTTAGTGATATTCTTTGGTTGAAATAAAAAATAAAACTACATTCTGATAGTAATCATGCTAGAGTGAGTGGCCATGTCACTAGCTAGGCAGTGAGTGCACTGTGGTTGGCACTTGCTGTTTCTGGCTTTTCTTCACACTATGACATTTCTCAATAATCCCACTAGCTCATAAGTAAACATTCTCTATTACTTAGATAAACATTAAATACATAATGTTTAAGGTTAAATACATATTCTGATTAACTACATCCTTTGTGTGATATCATCGCTCAACAAGCACAAGTATGTTTAACATACAGTACTTAAATGACAAGTGAGAGACCACAGAAAAAAGGTCTACATAGTACGCTACACTTTTCAACATGTTGACCATGGGAGTGTGGTTTAACAAAACCACAAGCAAGGGCAGGGCTGAATAAGGAGTGGAAGTGAGTAAACTGCCATAAACTAACCCTGAAATTATGTAATATTGTTATATGACATCCATGAACTCCCCTTTTGAAGGGAAAATACATTTGATAATACTGGACAATACGTAGCATTTATTTAATCTACTCTTAAATTGTGCAACATGAGATGATATGTTATTTTGGTGTTAAATATTAGACTGTAAAAAATAAAAACAAAGAACATCATCCACAATAAATGTTGTACAATTATGTCCCTAACAGAGCTTCCACCAATAGGCTCTATGCACAGCAACCGTATTGAACAACAATATGGGCCTCTTCCTTACTTCCTTCACAGGTCTTATGAATTATACAAATTAAGGCTCTGTTCCATTCTGGTCAAACAGAGTCAGCTAGGTGCTGATTTTGTGCATGTTGGCTCACTGGAAACACTCTGCTACATCAGTGTGGTCCAGGTACCCTTATGGTTCCTTGAGGGGGTTCCAAATGGCCCCTTACGGGTGTGTACTGAGAGTGTACAAATACGGGTCCATTTGGTTCCATTTGTACACCCTCAGAGTTATGGGGGTCCTTGAAATTAAAGTTTGAGAACCACTGCTACACTACATGGAACAGAGCCTTCATTAGTATAATTGGTAAGACCTAAGGAAGAGGCCCAATTTCTTTCCAATATGGCTGCTGTGCATAGAGCCCATTATACAGTCAAGTGGTTCCCTAATCTGATAGATGTAGTTAGATGTAGCTAGTAGGGGCTGAAATGGAACTGGGCCAAATAAAAGTAAACGTGTGGTCACCTGACTGAAGGCAGCCTGCCTGCCTTGATAGCTGAGAGAAGTGAGAGAAGGGGGGGCGGCTCACACAGAGAAAAGATGTGTTTATGGGGCCTTCAGCGTATGGTGTCTATTTTCTACCCCCCCCCCCCCCCCCCTTAAATGGATGGATTGAGTCCTGAAGTAATCTGACCAGACCTGCGGAGAAGATGGATGGATGCCCATCCCCCTCCCCTCCCCACCACTAATGCCTGTGGGAGGTGAGTGGGACACAGAGCTCAGTGTGTTTGAGAGAGGCTGTTATGAAACACCAATCCAACACAAAACACACACACACACACACACACACACACACACACACACACACACACACACACACACACACACACACACACACACACACACACACACACACACACACACACACACACAGACACACACACACACGCACACATGCACGCACACTTCACACACTCCGGCCAAAACGTGCGTATAAACAGTGGAGGGGAAATACACCTCAAAAGTTTTATTTTATTTTATTTTATTGGCCAAGTGAAGGCCACACATCTGGAATGTGATGTTGTGGTTGCTCTTGTTGCAATCATAACAGAACGACAGTGAAAGAAAAATCTATAAACATGCAATAAAAATAAATAAATGCAAGAATGTATAAATACTAGGGAACAAAATATAAAAACGACAAGTGGCGTACACGAAAGCTTGCCTGCACAGTATCCGGAGTGTTAAAATTAACTTGAGCACACACACACACACACACACACACACACACACACACACACACACACGCGCACACACACACACACACACACACACACACACACACACACACACACACACACACACACACACACACACCTCAGCTTCAGCACACTGCAGTCTCTGTATCCCTGCCAGTTCTGCAGACCTGTGTGTAGACCAAAAGATCCTCTTTGAGCTCAACTGGCAGCACACACACACACACACACACACACACACACACACACACACACACACACACACACACACACACACACACACACACACACACACACACACACACACACAGACACACACACACACACACACACACACACACACACACACACACACACACACACACACACACACACACACACACATTATACCGTATATACTGAATAAAGAACTCTCTCGCATTTCATATATGTGGAGTAAATAAAAGCTTGTGCCTGACGCATTGGAAAGAGTGCCGGGGATGGATGACACTTGACACATGCTTGTAATTTTCAATTCAAGAAGAGTTGAACTGGAGGTATTTTTTGATAATTATCTCTAAAGCCCATTTCCCAGAACTTTGCAAGCACACTGATTATGTGTACAAAGCATCTGCTTCACCCTGGATGCTCAGATGAGTTCATGCAACTTCCAGACACTTGTAAAATAAGGGCAGGAGGAGTGAGGTATACACCCTGGGGAACTCGTTGCCAAAACAAGTTAATAAAAACCTCCATTTGGACCAGATGTTTTACGCTCTCTGCACTCAATGACTCGCAGACAAGCATCATTTCCTGGATTCTGCACGCTCTGTCTGACTGGGACTCCCTCTTTTCGGGGTGTTTCATCCCTAATACACCTATCCCTAACCTTAACCCTAACCTTAACCTCACACAAACTATGCCTAAACCTAACCTTAACCCTAACTGTATCGTCACAGTAACTACGCCGAAACCTAACCTCAAAACCATGCACATCCGAGGTGAAACACTCTGAAAAGAGGGACTCTTCTGTCTGACCTCCACATGATCCCACCCCTCCGGAGCATCCCCACCTGTTATGACATCACAGTGACATCATAAGGGCTGGCACAGATGCCGGCCAGCTGGTGCTGGTTTGCGGGAACACACCCACACACACACTGCGGTAATGGGACTTACCCGTGAGTGTGACCATGTCACAGCCAACATTAACTAAAGAATTTAACATCAACTGTGCGTCTTTAGCATAAAGCTGATGACAGTCACAGAGTTTGTGCAGTGTTGAAAACTGAAAATGTTCTGAATTAAGGTGGATATCCTGTTTCATTTTGTATAGTAAGCATCCTGGCAACTAATTGTAATTCCAGTCCATCCCATCAAATTATTCAATTAATTTCAAAACCCAAGGGTAGGAAAGGTGTAGACAACCACATGTCTCCTCCAATACAAATGGAGTCACCAGTCACTTCTTTTCAAAGTTTCAGTCACATTTTCTATGTAATCGTGTAGGCCTTGTCTGTGGTGTGTCACTCACCTCTATCTGTTGCACAGTGAGGTCTAGGAAGGTATTCTCGTTGCGGACACTGATGAGGCTCTTTGGGCCCTTGCAGCCCATGCTGGTCCCCAGACCTCCATTGAGTTTCACCACCACCAGCTTGTTGAGGCTTTCGGCCACACTGTCTGGGAGGCCGCGAGCAGCTATTTTATCATAAGGCTGGATCTGTGGGAGAGAGAGGGAAGGGACAAAAAGAAAGGGAGAGAATAATTGTGTTACCAATTTTTTTTTGTTGAGCAAATTGCTTTGCAGGGCAACAAGCAACAGGAATGTAGATGAAAGCAAGAGACTTGTGCTTTTTTGAGAGTACATATATACATATACATATACATATACATATACATATACATATACATATACATATACTGTAGTACATATACATATCTGTCTGTTTGTGCATGTGCATCTATCCGTGTATGTCTGTTTGTATGTGTATCTGCCAGTATCTGTGTGCAGGTACATGTATGTACAATGTTCAAATATATCAATTAGCCTATATTGACTTAACAGTTTAGACTTAACATACACAACACTGTCGGTTTCAAATGTCACAGAATGTTGGCTAAGCAGCAGAAGACACTGAGGTGAGAGAGGGAGAACGAGAGGGAGAGAGAGAGAAAGGCTTGAGTGAGGAGTTGGAGTGAATGAGTGAGTGGCCAAGCCACTTTCTGGGGTATTAGGACTCTCTCATCAGCACTTTAATACAGTTTGTTTTGACTGTTTCGTCTCTCTCCGGCAAAAGAAAAACATAGAGAAAACCAGGATGACAGATCGTCGAAAAGAGAAAGAGAGGACAGGAGAGAACTAGAGAGAGGGGAGACATAATTGGACAGAGGTAAAGATAAACAGTTGATAGAGAAAGTTATGGATGGAGACAGACGGAGACAAATGCATATAAAGAGGATTTGTTTAAGAGAGACATAGAGGGAAAATATAGGGTGAAAAATGTGAGTGGCTCATAGGATGAATTATAAGTCAACTAACCTGATTAATCCTATCATATGCTTTTATGACAAAATCACTAAGCATAATTCAACAAAAAATCTATAGTATATAAAGCAAAGCAATATACAGCATATACGTATAGACATACATCATTTTAAAACCACAAGGCCACTGAGCTGGCCACAGGAACGCAGTGGATGATCGCAAATGATGTGAACAATCAAAAAGTCAGTGTTCTTACACTTTTGAAGATTTTAGTCAGCCGTGAGAAATCTAGCATCCATACATACAGGCAGCTAAGCGAGGCACTCAGTGATTATTGCGAGATGAAAACACTCGTCATTGCAGAATAATTACATTTTTAATAGAGAAATCAACAAGACAGCAAGTCTCCTTCTGATTATATGGTAGATTTGAAGAAACTGTCAACTCACTGTTATTTCCGTACACATCTTAATTATTTACTCCGTGATCATTTGGTTTGTTGTGGAAATTCCCCTGCAGGCAATGAATACTGAGTAAGAACAATCAATAAAGATGAATACACAATTCACTCTTGGTCTGGTTTAATGTTTAGGAGCATTGGAGAGCACACAGGAGTCTGGCTCTCTAAGGGAGCTGGTGAGATTACAAGAGTTTTTTAAGGGAGGGCATTTCACACAAGCATAAGACTCTATTGTTAATAATGACCTTGCTGCAATAGCTCAACCGAAAGGTATGCATACATGATCAAGAATCCACTCACTAGTCAAAATGATTTCTGTCTGCAAAAAGCAACATAATAAAAATTCCAGCAAAGCCAGGTGCAACATTATAATTTTCCATCACAGGTTTAAAAACTGAGGCTGTGTAAAGAAACTTTCTTTGGAGCGAAGGCTGAATTTTCAGGAGAACTGAAAGAAACTGGGAACATATGTGTCTATATGTCTACCACTGCCTTTTCCAGGGTGAGGTGTATTTTTCAATGAGTTATGGACCACATTTTGCAGGAACATGTGACCTGCCTCCTGGAAGACATTTTATCAAGAGATGAAGCCCTGAGTTGTCTGGAAAAGTATGGTGTTCAAGTGAAACAGATCAAGTGTAAGTTCATGGAAAGCAGTGTGCAGTACTTGGGCTCTACTCTATCCCACAGAGAAGGTGGCAGTTATGGTTAATAACTTAATGATCAAAGCCTCGATCACCAATGTCGCTGAACTCCATTAATTTCTCAGACGTGCAGTATGCATGTTTCATGATAAATGTATCCACCCTGCTGGAAATGGACAGCTGAATGCGAGAAAGCGTTCACAAAAAGAAAGACACAGTTGCTACAAAGCAAAGCTAATCTGAGTTCCCAGAAGTTCTTGTTTAAAACAGAAACAAACAAGAAGCAAAGCAGATGTGCACTATGGCACAAAGAAGCAAGTGAGGCTAGCCTGTGATGCATCTCCTTGTGGGATGAGAGCTGTAGTATTGCACATCATGGAAAATGGTGAAGAAAAGCGAACTTCATTTGCGTCACATACTCTGACTGATGCAGAGTAAATATGCACAAATACAAAAGGATCTCTATCCATCATCTTAGGAAAGGGTTCCACAATTATCTCTGCGGGAGAATGTTTAATATTCTCATCACTGATAAAAAGCCACACTTGGTAAATGTGGCACCAAGGTTAACCAAACCCCACCTTAGCTGCTCTGAGAATGCAGTAGTGAGCAGTGGGCATTGATATTCATGGCTTACAGCTATGGCATAGAGTATGAGAAGTCGACAGAGCATCAACGGAAATAAGTCTCAGGACTTTCTTGTGTAATCCTCGAACTGCGGTGACCATGTGGTTTTGGCTTTTCAAATAAATCAAATCAAATCAAATGCAAACGCAGAAAAACATTCCTGGCTGCTGAGACTAGACAATGAGCTGAACAAAACAATATCTTCTACTTCTCATTAGTCGATAACCCTCCTGTGCATGCAAACAAGCAGAAAGCGCAAATTTAAAGAGTGTTGAAATGGGTGGCCAAACCAGATTCACGATGACGCATTTCGGAGGGAGTAGCTAACTGAAGAGCAAGGGTATGGGGTTCTAAGTGTAATTGATTCCACAGCACACAGAGAAAAACTACAGTGACACACCAGACACCCACACAAGTTCTTGGAGTAGAACACATAATCACAACCTGTCTCCTTTCAGAGACCGGCCTCTTTGAAATGAGACCAGAGACAAGGGCGTGGCTACACGATACTGAGTTGGACATTTGACGATGATACACGAAAGAAGAATATGAGTGTGTCACTGCAACAGACTGGCAAACTTCCTGGACCTGTTCCTAAAGTGTATGCTGAGAACTAGATTCAGTCTGCTCAAGCAAAGTCTTGCGAGATTTGTTGATGAGATCTAAAACTAAAGAATTACCACGATGAAGCAGGGTCAAAACTGATTCACCTAAGGTGACTCATTTCATGTGAGAAACTTTCATGAGGGAACGTTAAAGTGGTTAAATGCAGTGGTGGTTAAGTGCCCTGTCACAACCTGATCGGTCGGACAGAGCAAGAGCATTGACCACTTACTATGCTCAACTTTACCTCAAGTGTCTCAAACTAGATAAGATAACGGTAAGACCTGTATTGTTAGAAGGATGCATTCAAGATAATGTAAAGAGTGCTGTGTTCATCCCTAGATGTGCAGAAACCTGTTTATTCATTGCAATGGTACAGCACAGTATAATGAAAATACTGTACAATAACATGCGTGCACAAAGCACATGCAACAGCCACGTGCCATGCGAATGGCAACAACGTGCAGCATAGCACGTAGCATGTAAGCTACATTTCTTTGTGAAAAGACTTTCAGGTCTTTTAACTCCAGTCTGTTGCCTCCCATTTTCATTCTCTCTCAGATACCAGACAGATACCACACAGATACCAGGTTCATTTGTTGACCTGGCATCCTAATAGTGTGTATAGTTTCAATGTACATATTATTTATTTTTTGATATTATTATAATGTTTAGACTGATGATAGGTTATTGGTTATAGGTTATATGATCCTAGGTTACTGAGGCACTATCTCTATACATTTGATGTATTACCTTGTGTTTATGTTGCTTACTGTAAATCGCTTTGGATTAAGAGCGTCTGCTAAATGCTAAAATTGTAATTTGGCTTTTGTATTTCGCACGATGTCCTAGTTATTTGGGTTTGTGAAATAGCCTTATTTATTATTAAATAAATACCAAATTCGTCAGGGCCGGCACTGTGCTCAAGAGAAGCACCACCAGTCTCTCTCTCTCTCTCTCTCTCTCTCTCGAATTCATCTTTTTTTATGAGGCATTTTAAAAGACATCTGAAGAACTACAAACAATGAAGAAAGGAATACAGGCTCACCAAATGTTAACCAGATGTTGTACTGGGTTGGGTTACTAGCGTGCATGTCTGTGTGTTCATCTAGTTAATTTGTGTATGTTCATTTAGTGTCTATGTGTTCATTTTGTGAATTAAGCATCACAGATTTCAGAGTCTATAACCAGGGCATTGTGTGCATGCCTGAGTTTAACAGTTTCTACAATTACTGTGTGTGTGTGTGTGTGTGTGTGTGTGTGTGTGTGTGTGTGCGTGCGTGCGTGCGTGCGTGTGTGTGCACACAAAAACCTCCAGGGTCACTTCTCACCCTGTTGGCTTTCCTGTTTAAAGTGCTGAGTCACCAGTCCCTGGGTCTGAGACCTCCAGCATGCCCGAAACTGGACCCAGAGCAAGTCCCCCAGAGTGGAAACATAAGGCCGTGTCTCTGTGGCCAATGAGGATGGCCTTACTAACACAACAAACAACTTCTGACAGCTCTCTCTAAGCCTCTGTACTCCCCTGGGTTCATCCTCTGGCAAAGAGAGAGAGGGACAGGGAGGGAAGGAGGTGAAAGACAGGAAAGGGAGTGTGTGGGGGGAAAAAAGTCAAAGAGAGAGATAGATATAGATAATGCAGTGTGTGTGAGTGCGTGCGTGCGTGCGTGCGTGCGTGCGTGCGTGCGTGCTGTATGTGTGAGTACTAGTGTGGGGTGTTTTGAGAGAAATGTGAAACATGTGTTTTGCAGCCAGACTCCCCATCTGAGCCCTGTACACCTGAACGGGAAACTTTAGCTTCAGAAACACAAAGTGCCATCAAAAGGAATGAAAGATGAGGAAAGAAAGAAAATCCTTCAGGGAGTTATTTTGGGCCGGGGTTTGGAGTTATGGTTACAATCTGGGGTGGGTTTAGGTTAGTGTTTAAGGTGACAGCAGGCAATATGGGTTGTACATCATTCAATTCAACAGATAGAGAGGCTATCTGGGAAACAGGCAGTCCCCGGTTCGCATCCCGGCCCTGACTATGTACAGTAGGGGCCGGGCGGCCCCTACTGTTATTTGACTGTATGACCTAAGGTTCAAGAGTTATAGGCCAAAACGTGAAGGGCCCTGTTATAGCGCCACCATGAGGCCCATTTGAAATATTTGGGGCAGAGGCTCTTCCTTGGCCTACTGGGACAGTGAGTGCAAGGTTTCCTGCTGATTGGTCCAACGGTGCCGGAGATTAGCTGTTCACAGAATGACACACTGACGGACGGACGGACAGGAGCGATATGTCCTCTCTGGATAGAAGGATGCTGTAACACTATGTCATTATGACGTCATAAGGTTTCTTCCTGTGCATGCCGGTTTTGCATTGTGCCTGCAAAGCATTACTGCGCTTGTTTGCATAGTTAATTTCTGCGACTTGAACTTTGTAGAATTGAGATTCTAGTGGCTTTTTTGCACTAAATTTGTATCTTAAACCTTCAATTGATGAGAGCAAATGTTAATCACAACAATAATAATGTATTTTGCAAATGTATATGAAAGCCTGCTGAACAGGCATCACAACCAACCTGCAGGATTTGCAGGATTTGCTAGTGCAGCGACAGAAATCACCCTCTCCAACCGGCTTCCCACCTGCAAACACGGCCAATTGTCTTTATTGGACTGCCCCCCTGAACCGGATGCACCGTGGAGGATCTGAACCCCAGTCTCCATGGTGGTGGGCAGAACCCTTACCCCTGTGCCACCCGGACACAAGGCTGTTTTCTCATACTGTACAAGAAACCCCCCAAGTAGGCACAGGCGCAGTCGCATCATAATAGAATTCATATTTGTACTCTCTGCATGCCCCCTAGATTTAAGTCACTGCTTTGAATTTCAATTTGCTCTCTCTCTCTTTCTCTTAGTTTATATAAATAAATGGGTTAGGCTGGGTAGAGAATAGTGACACAGCTTCTCCTTGCTCGCCACAACCAAGAAACACAGACTAGGCTTTGTGTGTGTGTGTGTGTGCCTGTATAAATGTATGTGTGTGTGTGTGTGTGTGTGTGTGTGTGTGTGTGTGTGTGTGTGTGTGTGTGTGTGTGTGTGTGTGTGTGTGTGTGTGTGCGTGCGTGCGTGCGTGCGTGCGTGCGTGCGTGCGTGCGTGCGTGCGTGCGTGCGTGCGTGTGTGTGTGGGGTAGACTGGAGGCTGGTATCGGCGCCAGTCCAGTGACTGGGGGAGTTTTGTGAATGTTCAGTGAGTAAGAACCAAACTTGGCACATGCTAGCTGCCATCACACATCTCTGGTGTTCAACTGCATCACTGTATCCGTGTGTGTTGAAATACACTAAGACCATCGTCTATGGCCTGCGAATCCATATATATTTTTTATGGGTAAGACAAAGCTTTACAATTGAGGGCTCTCTTCCTCATTATAAGGGATTGTACTGGAATCTGACAGGATGTTGACACTCAACATCCTTACAGAATTACAGGATATCATGTCTGTGTGATTAGCTCTAGCAAACAAACATTTGCATCACCATTTTAACTCAACTCAAATGTTCTTTGTTAAGTGCTGCCGACACTATATGGCACCCATGTTTTATATATAAGCTACCCACTTAAACCATATATACTTGGTGATTTTTCTCCACGTACATCAAATATCTTTGGAGAAAGTAGCCGATCTACAAGCCGATCTACAACGCGTTGCATTGAGATCTGCTATTTTCATCAGATTTTTGACTATTATGACATGCCCAGAATAGCGATGCAAGGGTTTAAGTGGTTTCGTGTATTTTTTGTCGCAACTAATGCCTACAGTATAGCACGGGGTTACAGTAGCCGTATGTAGAGAAAATGAGACAGGAAAATAAACAGCAACATCTACAAAGCAATTAAATGCTAATCATCATCTCTAATGCTAATGCTAAAGGTTGCTCTCATCATTAGTCTGGCTTGCAGCTAGCCCAGACAGTTTCTTCTGGAACTGTCCGTGTTAACTCTGTTGGTGTCACAGTCCACTAGGCTGGATTAGATTTAGCATAGGTTCTACTACAAGACAAGAGTACAGTAGGCACAGACAATAGGTACAGACAAGAGTGCTCTCTTGCTCTCTCTTTCTCTGTACATCTCCATCTCTGTATCTCTTTGTTCCCACCATGCTGGCGTGGGGCCAGTAGCTTTCAAATTATCACAGATTTATTCATAGCAAATGCATTTAGTACGGCTTGCCGACAGCAAGGAAGTGCTTTGATACACCAATTGAATGGGGAGAGTGGTTTGAATGTGTTTACAACACAGGCAATATTCCTGATACAAGTTCATATCATGGTTGAGATGATATCCTACCTGGACATGTCTTGTGCTTTATTTGCGTCAAGATTTTTAAATTGCTTTCGAAACAGTACAATATAAGATAGCTTGAAAATGAAGTTTCGCAAAACATTCCCAAAATTTAAAGTCTACTCTAAAATCCAGCCTTCAGAACAAAGGGGTGAAAGATCTTCTGCTTAATGGGTGGATTCTGAATGCCAGCTCTGAATACCTGACAGTCTGACTGACACAAAAAGTCTAGTGGAAGACTTCAAAATAACTCCCTAGTGACATGGCTTTTCAACTGAGGGGAGAACCAGAGAAGCTTAAACCTTTTAAAATCTCAGGCTTTGAAGCCCAGACAACATGGCAACCCGGTATGCCAAATCCAATGGGGAGCACTGCAAGCATCCCATGCTACTGAAAAAGGAAATCTAACTCCTTGACTGAAAGACAAGAAGGAAGACATGCCCTAGTCAACTCAAAAAGGAAAAAAACATGACAATCAGTGTATTCTGGTGACTTGTTAAATGACAAAAACTCTTTGACTTCACTCTTGTAATTGGAGCTGTCTGAATGAAGGAGAAGTCCATAATAACCCATCAGATAAGGGAAGTCAGGATGTAAAAAGGCGTAGTGATCCAGTTCGCCGCATTTGTCTCCTCCCCATTACGACGGCAACACACTTAACATGTGAAAGGAATAAGGGATGGGGATCATAGCTTTCGCCTGGATTCACCTGATCAGTAAAGAACGCTTTGTCCCATGAAGTTTGTACGCTCAGTCTAAGTTCCACATGGCACCACTCTAGAACAAAGAGCATGTAAGGAAAACTGGATGCAGTGTTCCATTCCTTGTGCTAGTGACCTAGTCAAACCCCTCTTTAGAAGAACGTGCCAATAAGTGCTTCCAGGTGTAAGGATATTCAAGTCTCTATTGAAGAACAGAAGACCCCTTTAACAAAGAAAGAAAAGTGGAACATCCTTTAATGAATGGAGTGGTTTGAGTTGTCCTTAAATGGCTGTATGGGCACTGAATCAGGTTTCGAGGAATCAGGTTTCCATGCGCCCTAAATTCCCTTCCCGCTCTTTCCCATTGTCTTCAGGCCTTGGAGTGCTCTGAAACAATAGTGCATTACACTGTATTTATTACATGGTTCCATCTCTATGCTTTACACTGTTGACACCGGCTTCGATACGAGCCCTGTTATCAACTGTGTCATCTACTGTATAAGCTGACTCCCTTTTAAGATGACCTGTCACTGTTCTGGTGGGAGAGGGCTTCGTGAATTGACTGAAATGGGTTGTTACAGAATGGGAACACTGGCTCATACATATGCTGGGCAATATGACTTTAAAAACCTCATCAAGTTATTTATGGACCGCATTTAGATATATATGCGATACTGTCCCATTTTCTTAAAACTTCCATATGCACAGTGTCTATGCATATCTTATAACTGTATAGGATGTGTGAATAACGGGTCAACTAATGGGAGAAGGAGATTACTTTGCTGACTTGTTTTCTCTTACAGTATATTCAGTGGTGTGCTCCACCGTGTTACGCTACAGCACATACGTAGTATGCCATCCAAGAACATTTTTAAGAAATCGTATACCCTAGGCCTATACTAACCATTTCATTCGTTGACCACGCACGACCGTATATACTGGCACATGTTGTGCGTGTGGGAGGGAATAATATCGTATACCCTCCGAGAAAACCAAGAACACACCACTGAGTATATTGCTGAAAGACACATTAAAGGGCAACTTTGACAATTTATTTTACATTTTTGAAAATTTACTTCACCTTGAAGTTTCCTCCTAATACGAAAGTAGGTTATTGGGGTTTAAAATAATATTTAGAAGTCAACTGGTGCTGGCATCAGTGCACAAGACTCTGACACACTTGTTGGTGACAACATCATCCCATGTTACTGGGGTTTAAAGTCAACTCAGTGATTTGTGGGATGACTGGTATACAAACATATAACTATATTTTCATTGACAGATTATGAGTGAAAACAATGGGGAAGTATTACAATTACACACTTTCAGGATAGATTGATTGAATGAGTTTCCCCATAATTGAAGTGTGTGTGTGTGTGTGTGTGTGTGTGTGTGTGTGTGTGTGTGTGTGTGTGTGTGTGTGTGTGTGTGTGTGTGTGTGTGTGTGTGTGTGTGTGTGTGTGTGTGTGTGTGTGTGTGTGTGTGTGTGTGTGTGTGTACATAGCTTAGTCATACGGTCCTCATTTGGATTTACTGTATGTCACCATGATGGATCATGCATAATACCCTGGTATGTGGAGAGAAAAATGCACATGCACAAGCGCATGCACACATACACACAGAGCAGCATGTGACCACTTAAGATCACTTAAATGAATGACATCTGTCATACAATGCTGCAGGCCTACGTGGTAAAGGAGATGGACAATGTGGACAGAAATCAATATTTGCCTGTCCGTACATTTTGTTCTGTCCTCCCCAGATGCCCCTTCTTCTATCACATCAGAGGGCACACAAAAGCCGAGGAGACATACATGTACAGTAAAGCGCAATACATGTACAGATGAAAGAGAGAAGAGGAGCACGTTGTGTTTTATGCTTTGACAATGGCAGAATGGTTGTCTTGGTTAAAAGACCTATCATCATTTCTTCACAGTTAGAGGTTTCACAGAACCTGGGATCCATTCCTTTCATATATCAACTCTTTGACTGTGATTGATTGATTAATACCTCCTTTTCTTTTCTTTTTTTTCTATTTATATATATATATATATTATTTTTGTATATTTGTTTAAATTATTACTGTTATTATCCTTTTTATACACATTAGCCTGTGCTTAATTCTATTCTTCTCCCCTCAGGGCGGGTGGGAAGGTGGGTGGGAAGCTGTTAGGGTTTGTTTTGTTGTATTGCAGTTTTGTATGTATGTCCTGTATTTTAAAATGGAAAAAACCCAATAAAAATAATTATAAGAAATGATAAAAAAGCAACGTCAGAATGATCTTTATGTGCCAGTATAATCTTGTGCAATTGAGAAATTCATACAGGTATGGTCATGCATTCACATGCGCACACTCTCTTTACACTTACTGAGTCTTCTGGGGGTCTTTGAATCTTGATCCACTCCACAGATGGTCCCTTCACCTGAAGAAACCTGTGGAACAGCTTCTTGAAACCTCCAAAGTCTTTCCTGGACACCTGCAACACAATCATTATGTTTTAGTCCAAATGAGTCAGAGTAAAAAAATAAATCAGATTCAGGAAAGTCCTAAAATAATAGAATCTGTTTCAAGATAGTCCGGATAGGTTTGTTATTTGTTTTAACTTTTAATTATTTGGTGGAGATTCACTCTCCACAATCTATCAAGACCACCTCCTCACTGCACAGGAACACTTTCTTCTCTGCTGCCATTGAGGCTCACAAACATGCTCCCCACACCTCACTGGCCCTCAGGACAACCCCACCCCCACCTCACCGATCCCCAGGACCTCCCGAGCCACACACCTCAGCTCACTGGCCCAAGGACCATGTGTGCATATACAAGGACAGGTATATGATACACGCTATATGGGATGTAAAAGGGACCAGGACCACTTCCTTTCTTCCCCTGAGGCAGAATCACTCATTAAGAAGGCCCACCTGTACACCCCCCGCCCTATCCACCCTGTCCCCTGCCACAGACATGTCTGGGTTTGCTCCTCCTACAGTGTGCTCGCAGTAATGGACAAAAAGATCAATAAAGACACTTTGGTTAACTCCACTTAAAAGAACAAACCCGGAGAAAAGCACTGGAGCACACAGATCTTCTTTTAAATATTTAAACAGCAAACATGACCAACGTTTTGACACTACTGCATTTTAACAGCTGTAACATGGATAGAGACCAGGTAAATAGCCTCACCCAGACTTCTAGTCTCCTAATAGGTGAAGGTTCAATTATCTAATGCTGTCAATCCACTAAATGACACATGAGACACACATTCAGTTATGTATGGTTTTGTGTTCACCAATACGTATTGTATTTTAATAGAGTTTTGTTTGAGCAACGTATACCACGCCATACATCCGCATCACAGCTGTTTTGACTCATGAAGGCGCAGCAGCAGCGTCAATACATTGGTCGTGTTTACTGATTAAATATTTAACAGCTCTGTGTGCTTTTAAGTGAAGTTTCCCAGAGTGTCTTTATTAGTCTGTACATTGTATATTGGTATTTACATTGCTAGAGTACATTCATTGTACAGTATATTGTAGTTTATAGTTATGTGTGCTTACCTTTATATAATTGCTTATCTACTGTATATATTGAGTAAATAGTATGGGAGACCCATTCCTTATGTCCGCACATATCTGTCAATAAAGTGAATTCTGATTCTGAAATCCAGCAACATCCTGTTTCAGAGAGTGAAGCCCAGGTTAAAAAGGCGTTGGAAAATTCTTGTATGATGTGGCCTGTGCCTTGCAGATAATGGCATACCTTACTATTTTAAAGCTTAATGTATGACCTTTCATGCATACATTCATGTTCTTCTGCAGTGACACAATGGAGCATGTGGAAATTTACTGCATTGCAGTGTGTAATATGTACGCTAATGAGAAATTAAACTCATAGACTAAGCAAGATCGGAAAATGCTGAAACAAGCACCAGTACACTTGAAGTGTTATCAAGTTGTGCACCTACTGTGAGGTAACAACAAGACAGAGGGACTGGGACTAATAACCATCAAAATAATAGAGAGGGCACCGGAAATCCCCTCCCATCCACTTGCATTGAGTTGCTCACCAGCGCATGAGGCGAAATCACCCCTTCTTCCGGGTTGAAAAAAGGCCTATTTGGGGCCACTGTGACACGTTTTGTGTCACAGAGGTGGCGCGTTTTGCGTCACAGAGGTGCGCAGCCACGTGCGCAAGCCTGTGCGCAAGCTCGTGAGTCGAGCCCATTGGTCGAAACCGTTTTCGCTCGGTCATGTACAGTGGCCCCAGCCGTTTCAGCTGCAGTAGCTATGAATGGCCAGCATGTCCAATGCACTTCAATGCAACCACTGGGTTCTGGGGGCTTGCTAATAACATATATTCTTCCATTAAATCTCGGACTTCCTGTGGCCAGTCTATGACGTCAGTCATCTATAATGTAGCCTATCTATGACGTACTGTATGACTCCATAATTGGGAATGTTTCAGCCTGATCCTACTGCCTTTGACTTCCATTATAAATTGAAGTTAAATATTTCAGAAATGATGGAAATACTTCCTTGGCCTACTGGGAGCATACTGGGAGCATGCACAAGAAAGTTGGCACTGACAGACAGACCTATTTATAGATGTCTCGCCTCTTACAGAGCTACGCCATGGCAATGGCAATGCTATTGCTAATTGTGTAACTAGCCTTGGTAATAAACATTGCTAGGTATTATCAGAATGTGTGTGTAATGCTAATAGCTGTATTGGCAGCAAATCTTAGCTACTAGGATAATTGAGACAGTACAGAGGCAAGACTCAAGACTCATCTTTTAAATCAATCCTTCAAACGCAACATAACAGATGTTATTTTAAAGATTTATTTATTTTAATGTCCCATTAATAATCAATTGTCATTCATATTGTTATGTTTTTATTTCCCTCTTTGCAAAACACTTAGCATTTGCTTTGTAAAGTATTATCATCATGTGCTTTGTAAATCAGATGATATGGATAATGAACAGCAGCCGGTAGCATGTCATGTGGAACATGATTATCACCGGGATAATATACATTCTCCTTTTTCTACGCTTGGGGAGGTGGTATGCTGGCTGGTGTTGGGCAGAATCTTCACCCAAAGAATTACTTAATTTCTATCATTTACACACCCCATGAAGCCTTGGATTCAAAGAGTCTCCCACTGAGTCTCCTATTGACCGATGACCAAGTCCTCAAATTATTGGCTCAGGAATGGAATACAAAAACAAAAACATCTCCATGAATTCAAGGCTTCATGGGGTGTGTAATCGATAGAAAATAAGTCATTTTTTGGGTGAACTACTCCATTAACGTTCAACATAAATGAATACCCTACTTCATCGTACAAGACTGTGTGTTCAAGAGTGAAAAGAGCCGATCTACAAGTTCTTGTAGATCGAAGCTTGTAGATCGGCTCTAGTATCTTTTGTGAGAACCTAGAAACTCCAAAGTGGAAACACCCTGACTTGTCTTTACTTTCTATCTAGCATTAGGTTTAGAAATAATGTTATGTTTCTAACATAGAGTTGAGATTACAACAGCTTTTTTTGGACTAGACAAAGGTCAAAATAAATGAGATTGAGAGGTAATTTTAATTGAACTCTGAAAGTGTAAAAATGGAACCGTAAGGGTCCATAAAAAGGAACCTGTATGGGTCAAAGTTTCATTTTTTCTTCTATTTGGTTGTTGTTGTTGTTTATACGTTATTTCCATTTCCACGCATATAATATGTATCAAAGAATGTACAGGCCTAGTAAGCAGTACTGTGTAATTTTCCAATGGTGACAACAGAGATGTTTTTTCCTAAACTTGGTTATACAACTATAACATTACAGCAGCAGAAGAAACCTTTGTAAACGATAAACAACTAACTTGGTACATTTCCCAGCTGGGATACTGGTGTCACTGCCAGCTACTGCATTTAGTATTTCTGCTGATGGTCAGTTACTCTTTCCTGTAATTTATACAAAAGCTTATCCAAAATGGCTTGCTTATTGTTGGTAGGTGGCATAAAAACAAACATAGCAAAGGGGGAAACATTTGGCACTTAGGAAGACATTAGCGTGCGTGCGTGTGCGCGTGTCCAACTAACATGCAGGAAGCTATGACAATGTTTCTGTCTAACTGCCCCCCTCCACTCTCTCTGGCACTGATGGCCATACTGTATGTTAGCCTGTGCAAACTGTGCATGCGTACGTTCATGGAACACTCTTTGACACTGCATTACGGTATGTGTCACTATTGTGTTTTCTCTTTTTTATTGTCTACATCCCATTGCGCAAATCACAATCACTCTCTCAGAGAGAGTGAGAGAGAGAGACAGAGAGCAAGAGAATAAAACAAAGAGGGCCCCTATAGACAATCTATGCGTAGGGCGTAGAACGCAGGGTGCAATTGCGTCGGTTGTGTGTCCATCTTCAATTGTGTTAGTTAGACGCGTTATCTGGCGCAGAGGGATGGTGTTAATTCTGTCAATTAGTCATGGGTTTGGGGCATAACTTAAATTCGCCCTCACCGACAGTGTTCAAATGGAACCAAATGCTTTTATATCTGCTGCGGGCAGAAACATAACTTTCAACATAAATGAATGCCCTACTTCATCGCACAAGAGTGTGTATACAAGAGCGAAAAGAACCGATCACATCTAGCCTGTAGATGAGAGCTTGTAGATCTAGATAAACTTAGATTACGCGTGTGTGTGTGTGTGTGCGTGCGTGCGTGTGTGTGTGCGTGCGTGCGTGCGTGCGTGCGTGCGTGCGTGCGTGCGTGCGTGCGTGCGTGCGTGCGTGCGTGCGTGCGTGCGTGCGCGCCTGCGTGCGCGCCTGCGTGTGTGGCCTCTTGTATTTCTATTCTTGTGAGAACCAAGAAAATCCAAAGTGGAGACACTCTGTAAGTCTTTACTTAAGTATTAGGTTTAGAAATAAGAATTGAGATTACAACAGATTACTTACAAACACATTTAGCAAAGGCAATGGTCCTCTATTTATAAGTGGAAAAATGTGGCACTTAGGAAGACATTAGCCTGTACACATACTTTGAGATTCATTTATTTCATATTCAAATATTTGACAGTATAATAGTATTTGCCAATGACATTTGGTCAGTTTAGCCATTACTGCCAGATTAATTTGTATTTTACGAAACGAGAGCAGAGAGCATTATGGGTATTTTATGGTTCCTTAAGCACATAAATATCTGCATGTTTACTCATTTGGTTGCTGTAATGAGTTGTGAGTAAAAATAATCAATTGTGGGTGACAAACGGCTTGTCCAGACAGGAATAGCATCACAACTCCAAAATTACTGAGCAGGTGAAAAAGATTCTATTCTTGAGAAAAGTGATGCTGTCTGGACATGTTTTGTATAACTAACACCTGTGTGTGTGTGTGTGTGTGTGTGTGTGTGTGTGTGTGTGTGTGTGTGTGTGTGTGTGTGCGTGCGTGCGTGCGTGCGTGCGTGCGTGCGTGCGTGCGTGCGTGCGTGCGTGCGTGTGTGTGTGTGTCCAACTAACATGGTTTTAAAAATAATGGAAGTCTGTTAGTAGGCAATATGTGCGGCAGGCTGCCCACAGGTTACTGACAGCTTGTGTGAGGTACGGTAATTATTGAACTTGTGTGTTCGTGGTCATGAGCAGGAAGCTATGACGATGTTTCTGTCTAACTGTTTCCCCCCCACTCTCTCTGCACTGATGGCCATACTGTATGTTAGCCTGTGCAAGCTGTGCGTGCGTACGTTCATGGAACACTCTTTGACACTACATTACGGTATGTGTCACTATTGTGTTTTCTCTTTTTTATTGTCTACATCCCATTGCGCAAATCACAATCACGCTCTCAGAGAGAGTGAGAGAGAGAGACAGAGAGCAAGAGAATAAAACAAAGAGGGACCCTATTTAGACGATCTATGCGCAGGGCGTAGAACGCAGGGTGCAATTGAGGCGGTGTGTGTCCTTGTGTCGAAGCTCTATGGATATTGACGACTGTTAACTGCTGTTCTTTGAGCAAAAGGATGCAAAGGGTTCATGACATTCTAACAGGATAATAATAAGTATTATAATCAAGCGTATACAATAATTTAGATCTATTTTTCTCTCCCTTTTTCTTTCCCTCTCTCATTCAAAATCTTTTTTTTAACCTCAATGCGTCCCTCAGAAATGTCATCTACTGTGTTGAAAATTAGTGTTTTGTGTTAAACTTGGATGTATTTTGATTGAAACGGGTGTACCAGGTGGCCATGTTGCTGATCAGAATTCATGTTTTCCTCCTGTAACCTTTTGTGTCACAGTGTGTGCGTGTGTGTGTGTGTGTGTGTGTGTGTGTGTGTGTGTGTGTGTGTGTGTGTGTCTACATACCTCCCTCTCGGCCCCTGATGTTGTGTCCAGTAGCGTCTCCAGTTCGCCGTGCATAGAGCTCTCCAGCTGTTGGCGCATTACTTCCTGGAACTGAGACATCCCGCCGTTTGCCACGCCCTTACTCAGACCTGTGGAGGGAACAGAGAATGGTTTTGCTCCATATTTTTTGCCTTGTCGACTTTCCCTCCTCCCTCCAAGACTTTGCACATACATCACACAACGTTCATCACACTTCCTAAACGAGGTGTGGTCAGACGAGCAGCTAGAGATGAGGCTAATGGATTGGACCCCTCAAACACTTGCAAAAATGGAGTCTTGACAGGTTGTCACCATAGCGGTTTGCATGGGGAGCAGGGGTCATCACCATGCAAGCTTGTGATGGACATTTCCATCAATATAACATTTTTGCCACAGGTGTGCAAAACAAGTTATCAGTAATATTACCAGAATCGCATAGGCCTTGCCCTAAATATACAATAATGGACTCCTGATGTGCCATAGTGTCTACTCTATTCCACAGCGCTACACATTACAAAACGAGCCACTTATCAAATCATTACATTTGTAATTATTGGGGAGGGGGGGGCGATCTATATGCTCACAACACATCACAGCATGTTGTGAGCTTGTAGATCAGCGATTTCTTTATTTTTAGCCTATACTGACCTGCCTGGGATGTCAGAGTTAAAGTGGTTAGCTGTACTTTCGAAAACCTGGAGACTGGGAAGTTATCCACTTACTGGCAGTCCTGAGACAGGGTTTAAATGTGGCATGATCCAAGTATATTCCATGTTTGGGATTTCAATAATTGGGTCTTATCAGTACAGACAGTGCTTTCATCTTACATTGTAGGAGCAAAAGGGCCATATACTTGAGTACAGGAAGAGATTAAGTTCTATCAGCTAAACTAGTTTTTTGTTTGTCAACTTTAATAGTTTCCATTAAGGTGAACAGGTACTGTAGTCTATGTTGATGAGAAAGTCTAAGGTATGCCGAATGGAACAATGTAAATGACTTGACAGTTAATTATGTACACTTAATTATGTGAAGTACACGATGAAGGGCGACAGGATTGAAAGGCCCTTCATAACGTAACTGCAATATTCTTCTTTTTTTTTAAAAGCAGGGCACGGACATAGACAAGTCTTGCCACGGACATGCTTGTCCATGTACGGACATGTTGATGACCCCTGATGGGGAGTATTGTTACGTTCCATGTTGTTGTGTTTGGGTTGCCAACCCAAACACAAGGACCAATCACAGGTCAATCAATTGTGCTTCCCACTTGGATTAGCCGGTTCTGCCCATTTGGCTCCACCTCCACCAATCATAAACCTCTGCTGGCAGACAAAAGCCCTGTATCTGCCCCCCCTCTCTTCCACATCACCTGCTCTGCCTGTGTTGTGTTTTGTGCTTGTGAAACCCATAGCAACTTTAATTCAAATTTGTAGTGGTTCTCCTCCCTGTTTGGTTATAAACTGTATGTATTTTTGTGCAACACGATAAAGCAGTAGGCAGGCTTTTGTTTTGTAACTATTAGTCAGTAGGTTTGTCTTTTGTTTTCTATCTGCGTTGTTTCTTTATCTGGCAACACCTGGGTGTGTGTCCCTTGGCTTGTGGCCCATTTTATGTCTATTGAGAAATACAGCACCTATTTGCACCTTGTTTGGTCTCCCTTTATTTACAACCATCACGCTTAACACTGGCTACTTTATTTTACTATCTTATGTTACATGCTCTTTACCCTTACGAGTTGGTAACATATATGACGATGCTTCATGCTGAGCACATCAGAATATGGTGCTACCTGAAGTCTCCATTTTTGTAGACACTTCCCAATCGAGGCTACGAGGGGATGACATTACAAACTTCCCTTGACCCTTACGCAAACGGCCTTTTGGCGTGTAGTTGAAGCGCAAGGGGGCGGGTGGAGAGAGAGTCAGCGCACTGAAGTCAAGGCACAGACTACTGTGTTGTAGTTGTTGACAGACAACGGATGCACGCTTATGAGAATCAACAAAAACTAGAAAAAGTGCTCCTCGGAGCACAGGTCTCCGCCAGGTCAGGTACGTTATTGTGGCCTCCTGGTGGCGCTATAATAGGCCAATGTGAAAAGGGTGACATTTATTCTTAGGTCGTTCACGGCAACTGCATTCATGATTTGAGGCATTTTGTTCCAAAAATGTGTTTTGCCAAATTAGACCTGCTGGTGGCGCTATAACAGGGCAATGTGAAAAAGGGTGGCATTTCTTCCTCGGCCTAGTGGGAATCTGTGTGTGCAATTTTATGGAAATGGCAAGCTGCGTTCATGATTTGAGGCAGTTTGTTCAAAACGGACCAATCCTGCAAACTTTGGATGGCAACCTTAACCAATGAGGATGGAATATGGGAAATTGGACAGATCAGGGTTGATCACATGACTATAGAGATACTGTGTACCGATTTACATGAGGTTTGGTTAAAAACTGTAGGAGTAATGGGAAAAAATGGGTTTTGCACAAATCGGCCTCCTGGTGGCGCTATAACAGGCCCATGTGAAAAATTGGAGGCAGAGGTTCTGAATTGGCATCCAGGGAGTGTGTGTGCACAGTTTCGCAGCGACCGGGCCAACGGTGCCAGAGATTAGCTGGTAACACACGGACACACGGACACACGGACACACGGACGGACACACGGACGGACACACGGACCGAGGGTAAAACATACTCTCTCGCCATGCCTTTCGGCCTGGCGGAGACAATAAAACCTGGCAAAACAGTTGCGTGCATTAGCGCAAGATGAGGATAAAGGAAACATTCAGTCTAAATGTCCAGTAATTCGCAACTACTACCACTACTTTTGTATTTGAAACTTTAAATTTCTCTAAATATTATAAACTTGACTTCAGTGCACTGACTCTCTCCCCACCCGCCCCCCTGCGCTTCAACTACACGCCAAAAGGCCGTTTGCAACCCTTACATTGATCGGTATAGCCTTCAAGATGGCAGCAGGGATTCCCCCAAGGGCAAGTGCTGAGGGGCTAGTCTACGAGGGCTTATCAATTCCAGAGGGGGAATGCAGCCAATGCGTTGCAGCACCGACCTATCCTGGGTTTCCATGAAATCATGAGGAGATCATAAGAGTACGATTAGGTTTCGCAATATTATGCAGGACGTGGACCCCAGGAAGAGTAGCTGCTGCTAAGGTAGTAGATAATGGGGATTCAAATAAACAATGGTTGATGGTTGGCATGGAACAAAAGATTTTATGGTGTGATTTAATATGAAATGTCTTAAAAAAAGAACAACCTCCATGACCCCCTGGTGAGAAAAAAAACTGTCGATTTAAAAATGACACCACCATCCTGGCTCGTAAAAGAGAGACAGGCATGTTGACAGGTGACTGTCCGATTTGTCATTGAGATGAGCTGTCCTGTATCAGGACACAACAGTGATAGGCGTGGGTGGGTGAGGAATGATGAACGGTGAAGGAAGGTGCATTACCACTGGAGTGAGAGTGACAAGATGAGAAGGAAAGCGGGAAGATGAGGGAGCTGCTCAGACCAGAATTGTACTCCTGTATGTAATAAATCATGAATCTTGCTCAAAGAGAGTTACAGTAGGCTGCCTACGTGTGTAGATAGACAGCGAGAGAGAGTGAAGTGGATGATGTGAAGGTTATTAAAGCAAAAAGAGAAGCGAAATGAACATAAGAGTGTGTCATAGTGAGAGTGTAAAAGACAAATTATAAGCTTGATACATAGAGTGTGAGTGGAGGGGAGAGAGACCAGAGTTTTTGTGATTTCTTTTTTCTTTGGAAAATTCTCACTTAAAAACTACTATAAGTAAAAAACACTAGTAGTCTACTTCAGAAATAACGAAAGTAAAGCAACAGACAGCTAGTGAGGGAGGTGCAGGAAACAGAGAGGAGGGGAGAGAGACATAGACAGAGAGAGCGTCATTACAGTACATAGCTAACTGCGAGTATGGTGTCCTGCTATTTGAACACTTCCGTCTGTTTGGGCTTCTGGTCTCTCAGAAAGTAGGCCTATTTCTAGGAAGAGGGGCTTGTCATTAGCCAGCGGCATGGTGAGAATACCAGAGAAACATACGCGAACAAATCCCTGATCCTGGCAGCCAAGTCGAACAAGAGAGTTAGCAGGAACAAACACTTTACCGACACAGTATGCCAAGAGTACAAGAAACACTCTCGTTGGCCTCCAACAACATGGCTTCATCGTAATTAGGGCCTCCGGGAATGGGGGAGATTTTGAGAGAAACTAGCACAATAGTCATTTACTGTAGGTATCATAGTAGTGAAAGTGAAAGTGACACTAAAGTGCATTAAACTTATTTCTGTATTTGGCTGACGCTCATGCCAAGAGCGACTTAACAGATTCACATTCACAGGCGTAAAAATAAGCTCAAATTCTGCAAGCAACCTGTAGTTCGGACTAGGAGGGTCGCAAGGCTGAGAGCCAGAGCCCTCTGACCACAGCTGCATCATTATCTCCACCAGGACGGACGGCCGAATGCCGGAGAATATGTTTTCGCCACTGTCCATCTGTCCATCCATGTGTGTGTGTCCGTGTGTCTATGAACAGCTAATTTCCGGCACTGTTGGAACGATCGGCGTGGAACTTTGCACTTTGATGGGACTGAGCAAAAAAGGAGGAAAAAGAAAAATAGCAAGAGGAAAACAAATGAGAAGTACACGAGGGTTGATCAGCAGAAATGTTTCGATCAAAATGTTCATCAAACCAGTCAAGTGTGTCTAATTCATATACTGCTGCTTAAGAGTATTTACACACTGAACCAGGCGACACAAAGCCTGGAGGAGCTTCTGATTCCCAGATGGCTGCTCTACCACCTGAGCTACTGCCGCTCTAATGTGAATGGTACTAGGGCTGTCACGATAATGAAATGTTACTTGAATATTAATTGTCATACAAATAATTGGAATTAACGATTTGTGTTTATGGCATTGAACATTGGAACACATAAATGCAAAATTTCTGTTTGGCTTTTAGGCTTCGTAAACAAAGATTCCACAGGGCAGATATGACAAATAACTTAAATATACAAAGAAATTACTGACATATTCAATAACTTCAAACTTTACAAAAACAGTGGAAATAGCCGATCTACAAGCTCACATGTTGCATCGCGTCACGTTGTGAGCTTGTGGATCGGCTATTTCTGACATTTTTTTTAAATGTATGAACAATTTTCAACATGGAAACGATTATGACGCTTATTATGCAAAAGTAATTGTGATTATTTATGTAATAATTTATTGTGACTTACTGAGAGAATTCCATGTAATCAAGACACATGACCATTGGAAAGAGTTGTATAGAATTGGGTAGAATGCTGAGGGATTGTGTTGCAGTGTCACAATAGTTTGATGCAAAGGTGCCTAACTTTGCTCAGAGGTGAGGAGGAGGTCTGACGGTGGCTGTGGATCAAGGGTTTCCATGGATTATGATTGTAGAGTGTTATTATGGTTATTATTGGTATTATTGGACACTTTGAAACACTTTCTCTCAACTGACATAAATCAGCTTTACTTGTCCAGCTCTGCCCTCCTTTGCCTCGGTACTCCTTCTCACCTTTGCATCAAACTATTGTGACACTGCATTCCTTTCAATCCTTTCATGCCCTTCATCGTGTACTACACATAATTAACTGTACATTATTAAGTCATTTTCCATTGTTCAATTCGGTACAGTACCTGTTCATCTTAATGGAAACCACAACTATTAAAGTTGACAAACAAAAAAATAATTTAGCTGGTAGAACTTAATCTCTTCCTGTCCTCGATATATATATTTCAAACTAATCAAACTAAGTTCTGTTCGCTGTCAATTGAGCCGGGGAAAAACAATTATGTGGGAGGAGGGGATGTTTCTTTTAAAGTTTTGGTTTTTTTTGGACTTCATTCCTGCCAGCTGAAGCATCTGAACATTAAAGATTTGCTCACTTGATTTGAATTTGGTGAAAGTTCCAATGTACATGTATGACTGATTTGTCATGAATTTTCCAAATGCTTAACTTTAGATGGTTGCTGTAGTACCACCATCAGGACTATTGGTCCACATTCTCCACAATGCCAATTGAGGACGTTTGGAATAGGACTGGACCTACAGTATGTGCAATGCAATGCAAAAAAATCATGCCTGGGAAGACAGATTGGAACAAAATAGAAGAAGGACCCTAATAAGAGAATATCATCAATATCATAATACAGTAGGTCATAATTGTGGAGATTTACTTTGCAAAGTAATTGTAGAATACTAGCACATCAGCAATTTTGAAACATTTCATTTCACTTTTACTATCCGTGCTGTAGTCAGGCATCGCAGCTATGCAAACATAAGTTATGCAAGACTCAAGCGATTAATTGATTACAGCAGGTGTAATTGTGCTGCCTGACAGACCCTTATCTGACCTCACCTAAATTACAGGTATTCATTAACAAAGTGCAGATGGCAAATGACATTAAATGGCAAACTGTCTTTGTGGCTCAACATGATGAAACCAGCAGACTTTAACCTCTTCATCCACCTATACAGTGGTTGGTGACATAATAAACTTGGATCCGTTGCTTGAATAGGAAGTGCCATTAACTTCTCTGTAAAGCCACACTGATTAGGAGATATATTTGTGTACATATTTTAATGGAATTGCAACATATTGTAAAATAACCTCACCTAATGTGACATGACATACTGTAACACAACATGTTTCACTGTGGTTGCTACTGAGCAAGTATCAAAGTCATAAGGGGGTTTCTGAAGCATAAGTGAATTATGCATAAGCAAATTATGAAAAGAACCTTTAAGTACCATGAATAGCCTATACATTTGTTATGTTGTCTTAGTGGGAGATGCAACCTTAACCTACCCAAAGAGCTGCACAGGCAGGGAATGGAATCAAATGACCCCAGGCAGTTATTCCTGTGTTATCTGCTAATTGAACTACTAGGGAATAGAAACCCTCATCTATTGAGCAAGAGAGAGAATTGAACCATAACGTTAGCAATAGAAGTGTCATCCTCTACCCATTGAGCAGCACATGACATATGGAATTACTAACCCTGCCTGAAGTAATGACATGTCTACAACAGGGCTATACAAGAGCTCTGTTGTAGTATTACCGTTGAAGGAAGTCCATCTCCTATTAACTATACACACAGACATGAAACTGAACAACATTCTTAAAGTGAAAGGTCTGTGTACAGTAAGCTTCTGTACTTCCCCCAAGATCACTTACCTTCTACATAAAGTGCCATGTTTCAATTGTAAAGTCGACCCCCCCCCAACTCAGCTGTGTAGTGAGTGTAGTTACAGTAGGGAACTGTAAATCCAACAAGCATCAAGGTTTCAAATGAAATCTCCCAGAGAGGTACGAGAAGAACGACATTTAGTTCAGTACATTCCTTTAAGAATAGACAACTTTCTTGAGGTAAAATTCCCAGTCAGACGACCATTCATTCCTCTGAAAAGCAGCTCTGCGGTGGTGAGCCACTACGAATTAAACATCCCTTTGATGACCACCTTCCCATCCAAGAGAAAACAGGGACACCTTCATGGGATCACGTTCACCTCTGTATGTGTGTGTGGCTGTGGGCCAAACGTTGTCCCTTACATATGCGGCTTGAACAGATCGGGTCTATGGTTTTTATTGCTTTCGGGGTCTGCCTCTTTTCCACGCACGTCACAGTTCTTTGCGTGACTCCCAACTTCTTCTTGGAGTCCATCTCTTATTAATGCCTCGCCCCCATCACCACCACGTCTCAACGCCTTTTAACTCTCTGGATACAAATGTAACCGATCTGGACCAGTGTTGCCAGATTCTGCGAGAGAAACAAGCAACAAGGTCTATGAAAACAAGCCCAAAAGAAGCGACTATTCTTCTCCAAAGTAGGAACGGCTATTTAAAAAAGAAAAAGAAAAAAATAATGATAACAAAAAAAAGAGGTATACATTTTGGAACATTTTTGAAACATTTAACAACACAGATCTGGTATGGGGCCATTGGGGGGTTCATGGCCTGGCCGTCTGAAAATATTTTCAGATGGGGGTGGGGGGGGTCTATGGACAAATAAATATTAATCTGGGGGTCCTTGACATGTAAATGTTTAATAACCACTGATTTAAACAACATTTAGGAAACAAGCCCAAATAAGCAAACAAGCCAAAAAAAAACGCAACCCGCAACAACCAATATTTACAAGCAACTTTACAGAAAAACAAGCCCAAAGTCGCTTATAATAAGCCGACATGGCAACCCTGATCTGGACCCTTACGGATACATTTGGTTACATCCGCACAATAACCAAGGAATTTTACAATAACCTCAGTACTAAATGGATACATTAAAGATCGTGCCTGACCAGCAACTTTCCAAGCTGCAGGTCAAATGAATGATGTCCCCGACGAATAATAACGAATCCATGATTTTGCTTTATTGCACCTTTCTTCAACACGCGACCGTTCACCGCGCAACTGCATATCGTCATCAGCAGCATCGCCGTGGATACTGTCTGATGATGGGATATTATTCATCAAACTATCGATTTTGAGCAGTGCATATTCTGTTCGAATACCAAAACGCTCGCCCCATAAACACAGTCGCGTAACGAAACCTTAGTAAACTATTCCTAGTCAAACCTAACCTTATTCCTAAACGTAACCTCAGTAAAACTATGCCTAAACCTAAACTTATTTCAAATTCTAATCTTTACCCCAGTAAAACAAACACACGAATACGTTATAATACGTGGTATAAGAACCGCTGGGGGCGTGCGGTCCGCGAAAACAATGTGTTTTGGGGCGAGGCTTCCGGGTACCTTTTGGGCAATGCATTCGATGAGAGGGGTGGCCGTTTTATGCATAATAATGTACGTGCGAGACGACGAATTGTCCCATTTGAAGTATGGGATGGTGTTATTAGGGGCAAACGACCAATAAACAACACCATAATAAAAGACATGTGCATTATTATTGTGTAGTAATGCTGCTCTTACTGTGTGTCGGATCGGATGCTGTCGGAAGAAAGTCGTAGAGGGCTGGCCTGCTGGACCACAATCCACCAAAGTGTATTGTTTATTCAATCAATGCTCGCACTTCTATTTTCATCCAGCATTATTGGTTTTAATCATGTAAAGCAGTGCATTAGCTCATTAGCACAACAATCAATGGGACTATAATAGTTTAAGGTAAAGATGCATGCATTGAGAGGGCAACCCAAACAGGAACGAACGCAAGTGTATTTCAGCCAATGAGAACGCTGCTTTTTAGAGGTGACACGTACAGTTGACTAGAGGACCAATAGATTTCTGCCACGTCCTCCTGGTACAACCCCCGCCGCCCCCCTCCCAAAGCGTGGTACTTCCGTATTGGTAATGGTAACAAGTCTCATAAAGCATCTTCTTTCGTTGTGTGCAGTGGTGGGAAAAAGTACTCGCATATTTTACTTAAGTACAGCACTTAGAGTAAATGTACTTTACACCATTGCACTTAATACAAACAATAAATGAGTACAGCTTGGATGTCAAGGCTCGCAATGTAGGGTTGTTGAATTTGCCCTCCAAGACGGCAAATTGCAGAAAAGTGCAAATCCGACTGCTGCAATTGCAAATGCCTGTCATCATGTGCATATAAGCGTCCCCATTCCCCTGGGGCCCTCAGTGGGCCAGGTCATTCAATAGTACTATGTTCATAGAAACACTATTTGGCTCCTTCAGACACAATGACAAAATAGTTACATTACATAATAACTGCCCCAATGTTTCTGCAAAAATCCTGTTGGACTGTGCTGCCCTCATGTGGTGGAATTATAATGTTGTAGCAACACTTACAGACTTGACAAATCCAGGTATAAACTAATGAGATGTTATCTCAACTGAAGTAAATGTGTGAGGGGTGATTTGGGAGTTGCAATGATGACCTGGGTTTGAATCAGACCTCCGGCATTGTGTCACCGGTCTCCCCTTTCTGACCTTGGTTTCCCATCTCTACACTGACTTTCCCATCAAATAATTAAGGCAATACAAACTGATACATGCAAATGCCAAAAAAGTAATACAAATAAATAAATAAATAAATACGTAAATACGTTACTTTTTATTTAAATTACAGACTTTGCCTTTATTCAACTTTGTAAACATTCAACTACAAAAATAACAAGTACATTGCCTGATCTTTTATTGTTTATAGTTTATACAATTAACTGTTTCAGTGACTGTAGACATAGTGCATCATCGACTGTTTGTAACAATACTCCAACTTAGTTTAAGAGGGTTGTTTTAGCAGAAAGTTTGTCTGAAGATAGTTTGTAACAGATCGTTGTGGACTGACACAAACTCACTCTTGCGCACACACACAAAACTGGAGGAGGGTGGAGTGTCATAGGCGTGCGTCTGGAGGTTTAGTGGTGTCTAAGTGCTGGATGATGGTGGCACCTGCTGGGTCTAGTCACACCCCCAGGAAGGCCACGGCCGTGTCCCTCTCCTCCATAAGCTCTGTGGCTGTGGCGTCCATCTTGCCTCGGGAGAAGTCATTGATGACCAGGCCGTCCACAATCTTCCAGGACTTGTCCTGATAAATAAAAAATAAAAAAGACAAAATGTATTTCTTATGGTCATGTTTAATATACACTCCAACAGAAGTGCACATCGTAACTCTTCACTTGGTAAACACTAGATGCACTTCTAGGGTTTCAGATAAACCTGGAGAGCAATGGAAAAGCAAAACTGATTCTAAAGCAAGGTGGTAAGTTACAGCAAGGTATGCTGAAACCCATTGAGTTATATAATACATATTTTTTTTCTCCTTAATTTATTGTTTACAGTGTTACTGACTGTTGTTTTCCCCCAGTAGAGATCTATCATGATCAGAGAACAATGTAATAATAATAAAAAAAAGAAAATACATTTGCACTGCACATACGTGAAATTTGTCCTCTGGCATTTACCCATCCAAACTATCACTGGCCACTATTAATACAACACCCGGGGAGACACACTCAAAACAACAATCCTGCAGTAGCATGGGGCTAACATGGCTGTTATAACAGCATTAACTAAGTCCCACCTTGATCTGGACTGGGAATGAATAGATGAGGTCCTCAGGGACTCCATAGCAGTTGCCAGTGGAGTAGACACCCATGGAGATGAACTCTCCCTGAATGTCAAAGAGAAGGAAAAACGGCATTTGAGAGAGTAAAGACACCCTGATACTGGTGTTGAATACTGGGCCAGTCTCATGTTAGAACTAGAGAATGTAGACGGTTTCAGGAAATCCAAAGCAATGCAACCTGATTTCAGCACCCATCCCCTGGTGTTTACCTCTGCGGTCCCGGCCCAGATGTCCCTCATGTGATCACAGACGGCCTTGGCAGCAGACATGGCACTGGAGAGCTTCCTGGCCTTAATGACTGCAGCTCCCCTCTGCTGCACTGTCTGGAATGCAGGAAGAGCAGAGAAGAACAAGTAGGCATATTTTATTTTGATAGGCATAATATTAACATGTTTTGTTATGTTGTCCCTTGTCCAATGCAGTGATACGTCTATCGTAACAAGTGAGCCGGTTTTTAAGTTGCATTATGTACTTTTTGATATGACCAGTGTAGCAGTAGTCTGACAGGTACGTGTGATGGGGGGGATGGTTTGTTTTGACTCCGGCTATGGATCGCACAATAGGGCTTTAAAAAGTGATATCCAGTATTCATCATTGTTCTTATTATTATGTACTGGCTAACACTGACTAGTGCGATTAAATCCATATTGTAAAAACAGAACTATTCCTCTTTATCTTTCTTTCAGATTAGTCATTATGCCAATTTCCAAATGTAGTCCCTGACACTGCTGACCTCTACTGTTTGGTCCTGGGAAGGGAGTAGACACAACCAAGCGTTTCCTCCAAAACACTTGACATCATCAGCTGCTTCTTTTCACCTGATAGTGAGGAGTTTCACCAGGAGGGCATAACACATGCAGAGGAACATGTTATCGTTCCCAGTTCCGCTCCCTGCTGGACAAGTAACAGACCAAACTCGTCTAAAGCAGTGACATAGATCACCCTCTGACAGAGATCAACCCTCCTCAACCGGCTTTCCAACAGCGAACACAGTCAATTGTGTTCAGTGCAGTACCCAAAGCCGGATGCACCATGCACCGTGTGTATATGTATCAAGGGCGCCGATAACGTGGGTGCCCGGGGGCACAAGCACCCACTATGGGTGAGGAGCACCCACTGGGTGCTGGTCAAAAAAAGATTTAAAAAAAAAAAAAAAATTTTTTTTTAAAAATTATTTTTCAAAATCAGATCGCCTGGTTCAGATCGCCACTGAACAACCGAATTAACCGAAATAAAGTTACAAAACCCCCCCAAAAAAGTCAATTATCCGACCAAAACCCGCAATTTTTTTCGGGGCGCACATGCACGCGCGAATATCGGCGCCCCTGATATGTATTGAGTGTGAAACAGTGTATTGCTGTAGGAGTGTTAGTGCACAGTTCCGTTCCCCATGATAACTAGATAACATGGATAATAGCGAATCATGTTCTAACTCACAGAGATGAAGTCTCCTTTGAGCCAGGCATCATCTTTGACAGCATCGAAGCAGGCCAGGTCATTGCCGGCCATTTTGACCTTACAGTGGTGAACATCAGGGTACTGCGTGTTTGAGTGGTTACCCCAGATGATCACGTTCTTCACATGGGTGGCAGGCACGCCACAGCGCATCGCCACCTAAGGGACAAAGAAAGAGAGGAAGAGTCAGCCGTGGAAATCTTCCGATGGAAAAGCACCCCATACGTCTTTACATTTTTGCTTTGTTTTTTTTGTTAAAGTTATACTTATAGCACACCTGGGAGCGAGCCCTGTTGTGGTCCAGACGGGTGAGGCAGGAGAAGTTCTCCTTGGGGATGGAGGGAGCAGACTTTGCTGCAATCAGACAGTTGGTGTTGGCTGGGTTTCCTACAACCAGAACCTAAGACACACACACACAAAAATACATCTTTGATATAAGCACCATAAAGGAGCAGCAAGTCCTCTAAGCTTAACACCAGAAATGCCCCCCCCCCCTGTAATGCCTACTGTACATACGGTATATGTTTATTGCTACTAGTGTTGATAAACATGTCTTGTTTATTATTGTATAATATTGGATGTCTTTAAATGTCTCAATGAATTGAATACACAGGACCACAATGGAAACAAGCTTTTTGTGTTTTATCCTTTTAGCAATCATTGTAATATCGTAACACTGTACTATTTGAAACGGTTAATAACGTATTTAATCAATCAAAAACAGGATGGTGCCGTCACATTATAGAAATTGCCCCATGTTTTCCCCTTGTGACACTGGAGGAGTTATGCTCATTGGAGGGGTCACATTCCTTCCTAGGAACTTGCTTGACTAGATTATCAATTACAGCCCAACACCACCATGATTCACAACATGTTCACATTGTTTGACAGCGGCAGTGGCTCAGGGGTAGAGTGGCCGGGTAGAGTGAACTGGAAAACCGCAAGGTTCCCAGTTCGATCCCAGGCTGGGGCGCTCCCCTAGAGTTAGTGTCGAAGTGTCCTTGAGCAAGACGCTGAACCCCTAATAGCTCCCGGTGAGCAGGTTGGTGCCTTGCATGGTTTCCTCCGCCATCGGTGTATGAATGTGTGTGTGAATGGGTTAATGGCACAATCAATGTAAAGCGCTTCGGATAGAAGCGCTATATAAATGCACCATTTACCATTTACAGCACAGAGATCTAATTTATGTTAAGACATTTTTCCAAAGGGTTGTTTCTGTGTATTTTGTTTGAATAATACTTGCATTTTATTAGTAGAGCCACATGAAGCTCAAGTGCAAAACCACATTAATGAGGCGGTATGGGTATTTTGGTAATAATATACTGTATGTCACTCACTCTGGCAGTGTTGCCAAATTGGTCCACTAGGGGGTCTTAAAACAGAAAAACAAACATGCTCCATACAGTTCAACAATGCACACACCTCTAGGTTGCCTTGTTTAGCTTGGGTCTCATTCTGTGACAGAAAAGCATCTGATGTCATCACTTTGTTGTGATTCATAACCAAATAAGTAAACAGTAACTGAGCCAACAAGGACTGAGCCAAAGTAGGAGAGCAGCCTTGAGCGGAAAATTTCACATCCTTGCCAGTATGTAATGAACCGGCCTCTCCAAAGCAGACAAACGTTCCTCCTACCAGTCAAGGTCACTGGGACAGGAATATAGGCAGGGTGGGAGAATTTCTCAGAGTGAAAATGGATATCTGTGTGAGGAGGTTTCTGTGTACTGGATCTATTAGGGCTGTCAAATAAATTATCGAGCCTCGAATTATCGTCGACTTTGGGGGAACACATACACAATCGATTGTAAAAAATATACATTCGATCAGTAGGTGGGTGTGGCTACCGCTCAATGTTTATAATGTAAATTTAACCAAAAGCAGTGCACGCTGCCAGTCTATGATACACCACTGTGTAGCCTATGTTGAGTCTGCAACACTTCTGTCGCATGACAGTGACATCACTGTCGAATCCTTCTATCTTTATCCTAGCCTTTTCAACTAGCCTGGAGCCTACATTCATGCTCAAGCACGCTGTCACTACAAGCTGTATTTTTGATGCTTGCGCAACTGAAACATTTTTAATGTACCGGTCCAGTAGGATACATGAGTCATTATTTAATGTCCGACAACATTCAAGAACTATCAGAATGCGTAACCCAGGTAAAATAATGGGTCCCTCTGCAATAGTTGAGCTATACACAAATCCACAGAGCGCTGCCTTGCGCGCAGCCATTGCTGCGGTGTCAACGTTACGCGGACGCGACACCGCAGCAATGGCCGCCTACAGGCAGCTACAGGTAGCGCGTCTGTGGATTCGTCTATAGAGAGTACCCAAAAATCCTGAAGGGGGCGTCAACAAGTGTCTTTTGGTAGCGGCGGCCATGTTGGGATGATTGGTCTTAGGGTTGAGGGTACATGAACAGCTTGTAAACAGTGACCCGACCGTGTTTGTTTTTTAAACTCACATTCACAATGGTGAGGACTTGCTCAGTTCATAAGTGCCATAGCAGGTCGGGTCGAGGTAACGTGGTAGATAAAGCAGTACAATTTGTCAGCTTTCCAGCATGGAACATCACGGAGCTCAAATAGATGTAGTATGGCTTGGATCTCAGCTGTATAACGCACAGAATTAGCGTTCAACAACCTGCCCAAGTACAGCCATGTTTGTTCACTTCACTTTCTCAAAGGGTTTTTTTTTTACCAAAAATATGAAACTGCTATTTTGTCTCTGCTAACTGAAAGTAACTAGGTAATGTAACTAGGATGTTAAGCACTGACAGGAGCGCTGCTCTGCTCACATACCGAACATTCCACTACCGTGCGAGGTCTCCAACTTTAATAAAAATAAACAAAGCTATTTTGCTACTCACCACAACTTTCAATAACACAAAACTGCCTTTGTTTCGGTGAATAGTGAATTAGTTTTGTTTATTTTTTTTATTAAAGTTGGAGACCTCACACGGTAGTAGCAGCGCGCCTGTCAGAGCGTTAGAGAGAGAAAAAAGTCACTAACACTCTGGACCGCCCTAGGCTATCCTAGTCTAGTTACATTACCTAGTTACTTTTAGTTAGCAGAGACAAAATAGCAGTTTCATGTTTTTGGTAAAAATGTACCTTTGAGAAAATTACGTTAACAAACACGGCTGTATTTGGGCAGGTTGTTGAACGTTAAAACTTTGTGTGGTACAGCTGAGATCCAAGCCATACTAGTCTCTTCTCTTGAATACATTGTTAGCCTCACACTGTATTCAATCTTGAAGAGGAGAGCTGCGACATGTGAACAGCTTTCTCATAGACCAGCCACACATGTACAGTGTGTACTGATCACTATGTAGTCGGCAAAGAAGTTAATGTTTACAAACACAAACCACCGTCACTCTCTAGTCTTAAGCGCGTCTCTATGTACACTTTTCCTCCCAAGGGGCTGGACCGTCGGAAAAGGGGGCGTGGCTAACTTTTGGTGACGCGACGTGATCACAGTCTATAGTTTTCCACCAGTCCAAAGTCAGTTAAACTATAGGGCATTATTAAATATTAGTTCACAATACATTTTGCAAGCTTGTTCTTGACAATCGGCAGCAAGCGTCCTCTTGTGGATATGATGGTACTGACCAGTTTCAACATTACATAAATTATGTGCATCATCTTCTATGCAAAATATAATAACTGAAATTTCTCAGCTCGGTTGACAGCTCTAGTATCTATGTGTGAAATAGTGCCCCGCTCTCACACAAACTATCCAGTGTCAGTAAGACAGCTCCCACCATAATGTACCACATACCAAGATTAAAGTCAGGATAGAAAGTGAAGACCCTGTGTGTTAACTGGCACTTGTGGTGGTATGTCAGGCTTTTAATATGTCACCGGGTCTCTAGGACGGCACTATGACAGGCTTATATAAGCCTGCAGAGAGTTGTACGAATGCTTAAACCCTGCCTACAACGGTACACATTATGTATGGACACAAGTCTGAATTTAAGTCCACTCCAGTTGTTCCATCACATGGCTAGCCAGCACCCAACTGCCTATACATTTCAATGGGCCTTTCATGGGATGTGTGCTTATGATAGGAATTACTATTCACTTCAACGGTTTAAGTTTCCCCAGACATACTTCTGTCCCCAGGACAAAATATACTGTGTAAGGGTAAACACTACCAGATATGCACCAGTGAGGAAGACTTCACTCTCCCTTCCAATAAAGTTAAAATGCTAATGCATACATTTCTCAGTTCCACTGCAGAAGTACAACCATAATGCTTACACATTCTGTGTTTCCAGCATTCTTACACATTCTGAATTTCCGGCATTCCCTCTGCCATTTTCTCAGCATACTGGTACAGACCTCTGGGGGGTTCAAGTTGTTAAGAACCCTGCGGGAGAACTTTCTACTGGAGAAAGTGTGATCTTGTCTGTGAACTACTCCTCCCCTAGATCAGTGGTTATCAACCTGTGGGTCAGGACCCCCAGGGGGGTCCCCACATGATTTTGATGGGGTCCCCCGATAACAGTAAAGTGATAATTTAAGGACTTTTAAGACCTTTTTAATAGCTTCTTTTTTTAGACCATTAATGCATCAAAGGTAATTAACAAATTACACAATAAAAACTGGTCAAACATTGGCCAAATTGTCAAATAATATATTAATGGCAAAAATTGTGAAAGTAGCTGATCTACAAGCTCACAACGGCGGGCGTTGCCACTTGCCAGGCATTGTGAGCTTGTAGATTGGCTATTTTCACAATATTTATCTGTGGAACCGAGTCAAACTAAATAAATAATGCCTCAACTGCTACAATTACAAGTAAAGTGCTTGTCAGGGTGGGGGGTCCCCAGTTCAAATATGATTATTTTGGAGAGTTCAAATATGATTATTTTGGGGGGTCCCCAGTTCAAGTGGGGGGTCGCGGCTTGAAAAGGTTGAGAACCACTGCCCTATATGGTGATGCAGACACACTCATCATGCTACTTTCATATAGTAGAGCATCCTGTGTCGTTTACCTTGACGGTTTTCTTAGCGTACTTCTCCAGGGCTGCTCCCTGGCTCTTGAAGATGGCCACATTGGCCTTGAGCAGGTCTTTCCTCTCCATACCATCCCTCCTGGGCATGGAGCCCACCAAGATGGCAGCGTCCAGGTCCTTGAAAGCTACCTCTTCCTTGTCCGTGGAAATGACCTCTGCCCGGGAGAAGAGAAGAGGGGGTTAGAGTGAAAAAGGCTTTAAACCAGCTGCCATTTTAGCAGCATAAACACTTCAGACGATGTACATCAAGTTGTCGATTCAAATGAGCAATAAAGCACATGGGTTTTACTGTTATATTGTATGCATTTACTGTGAAGCACACAGGACAAAAGATACAAGGAATGTGTGACTTTAGTTCTTTTCCACAGATAATTCTCCTCAAGGCCTTTCCTGTGCTCTCAACAGTTACAATATAGAAAACGCACACATTTCATGAGACAACACCACAACATACTAATGTTTATGGAGGTTTGTAGACTAGATCTGTATTATTACAATCAGGTTCATAGTCATATAGTTTGACAATACGGGTGGATTACTTGGGACAAAGGGGACCGAATGGGAGGAGGCGGGTCCTGAACCAGATGCATCAGAGATTGTTTGCTAATATAGCTTCTGGAGTTCTGACAGATTTGTCCAAACACTCTCTCACTTGCTCGATCAAATTCAACTAGCCTTGTAACCAAATGTTACACCCTAGTTATTCATACTCCAAGCTCTCCCTGTGTGTTCTGGTCTGACAAAAGATTTTTAAACACAGCACTTTATGACAAGTTCCTTGTTGTTTTTAACCACTCCAAGTAAAATATGGAGTGTTAATTTAACTCTGAGACTAATATTCCAGATTTTGCTGTTGTGTACCTTGTTTAAAATGTATGTTTTGGCCACGGGTCCCATGTGTGAGCAGCAGCAGAGCTACTATATTGTAGGGCTCACCTCAAACATAGAACATTGTCTTTCCCAGCACTGTCAGATAATACAGGGGCCTCTCACAGCCCGCTCCAAACAAAGCAAAGGACAAGCACTGTTTCAAAGGAAAAATTCCAGGTCACAATGGAGATGGCGCATCATGGCGCCTCACGAGTCACGACTAGAGCGGTGACACTGGTTACCGTAAAGACACAAAGACTGAGCAGCTATTTGGACATCAGGAGACAGCTCTCTTTCCATTCAAAGTACAAAGACTGTTACTTTGCTTTGAATTTGTTTTAGTTTTTCTGGCTCTGTGAATTAGACATTTTCATGACTGACAATATAGACAAATTGCAGGGTATTTTCTATTGTCAAACTAAGCTATTTATCACTCATGGCCTGTGCACCCGTATTCCTGTGGGAGTTGGACACACTCTCAAGAGTTATATTATATATTAACACTCCAAATTGTGTGTGCAGGAGTGACGTATTGAAAATAAATTGTGTGTGTCCACCATCACCACATATGATATGGAATACATTTCTGCACCTGGATTTTTACTAATGGCTTCCGAAGTGAATGAGTTCATTTCAACCACTTCCAATAAGCACTGAAAGCAAACGCAGCCCAAAACCATATAGTGCACGCTGGTGAAATTACAACATATGAGATGTGTGTACACACAGGGGGCAGTGGTGGCCAAAAGGTTAGAGGAGCGAGTTTGTAAACAAAAAGGTTCCCGGTTCGATTCCCCGGACCGACAGAAACAATCTGGGTGGGGAAGTGAATGGCCACCCTTACCCCTCCCTCAACACCGCTGAAGTACCCTTGAGCAAGGCACTGAACCTCCAACTACCCCAGTGGAGCTGCTCAGTACTGTATAAGACTGTGGTTGTACTGGTCAGCTCCCGGGTTTTAATGTGTGTGTCTGTGCGAGTGTGAAGCAGTGCGTTTCTGAAAAAGAGAATTAGTTCTCCGCAAATTTTCCCATGGTAAATAAAGGTACACCAAGACAGCACACACTCCATATCCTATTTGCTGAACTTTCACTTGGTCAGCGTCGTGGTTACCTCTCAGAAGTGGGAGGGCACAGTCCTGCAGCTCCATGACGACGCCATCCAGAACGGGCAGCATGGGCGTAATGTCCAGCAGGAGTAAAATGATTGGCTGAAGGACAGAGGGTGCGATGGAAGGGGGTGAATGGTTTAAGACAGATGAGGATCAAAAGAACATGCTACACTAAACTGAAATTACCTTTCAAGTTTCAACATATCATGACATGCAGACAGACATGACAAAGGATTATTTGAGATGACAGAACAGTCTGACTGACAGCCCCTAAGCCATGGAGGCGACTGGCTTCGACACAGGCCAGATGGATCATGTGGTTTTAAGAGTTGCCCTAAGCACCAGATCCATTTCATTGACTCCAAGGTCAAACCTAAGCCTGACATGAGTCCGTATGAATTATGAAAACCATGCACAGTTTAATCACCTACACTGTGATAACGTAGATTCAATCAAAATTACCAGGTCAACTGGAGAAAGTCTAAGTCGTTTTATGGGGACCGGCAATATCCCCGACGCTGCCATTACACTTTCCTAATGAGATCAGCTGTGTATACTTACTTATGCAAGTACTGTAAGCCCTTCTTTACCTGATCTTTGCCAAACACATCTCCCTTGGCAATGCTGAACAGCAGTGAATAGGCAATCTGCCCGGCAGCACCGGTCACCAGAACTCTAATAGGCTCAGACTGAAAGACAAAAGGGAGTAGGAGACCGTTAGTACTAACATTAATCACAGATGAGGACTATGTGACCACTGGGGTAAGGCAGGACAAGTTCAAAAATAGCACACTCTCTGCATAGCAAGAGTGCTGCTTTGACACTTCCATTACATAACAGGCTGATGTATTTATAGTCACTTGGTATCTTTTCCATTCATTTAAATCTTTTGATGTTTGATCCCATTCTCACCTCTGCCATTCCAAAAATAAATTTAAGTTATTACACTATCACTCTGAAAAAATCTGTAGATGTTACACAGCAAAATCCTCAATGTCAATTTAGATCCATTCGTAACTCTTGAGTGTATAAATGGAACCAAATGCGGCCCATTTGTCTCCATATTTTACACTCTGAGTTAAGTGTGCAATTACTTTTAGAGCAATATGTTCTGTGTGTTTGCAGACAGAGGCAGCTTTATTCATTCATTCAGTAGAACCTGTTGCATTCAAGTGAGCTACTGCTGCTACTACTACACAGCTGCTGCTGCTGCTGCTGCTGCTGCTGCTGCTGCTGCTACTGCTTCTACAACTAGTACTACTTTAAGTTGGCTATCCAATAAAGTGAATAAAGTGGCTACATCATGGCAGCCAGCCAAACAAACCAACGTGGGAACTAATTTTCAAAATGAAGGCTCACACACTTTTTTTAAGAGAGATTCCAGGCAACAATCTCCAGAAATCCTCACTGAATTCTTTGTTAGCCTATTAGTGGTGGATGTATCAACAAGTGTGACAAGCTACCCCAATGTGAACTTAAAAGTGAACAATATGTTCAGCAGACTCACCATGTTGGTATGACAGCTCGGGCAGCTCTCCCACTAGAACGCAACCCACTGGGGAAGTCAAGTCATTCGCAATCCCACGTGACCACGACGTACGTCATTACGCATTGAACGCAGTACTGAGTACTTTGGGAATTGTAGTTTTACGAGTTTTACCAAAGCTTCATCAAAGATGAGATTCATTCACCATCTTTGGTTCAATGGTGTAAAAAGTACTCACATTCTTTACTTAAGTATGCATTTATGGATTTATTTAAAAAGAAAAAACTAAAGAAAAACTCAGTGATTCATCCCAATGGTTTTCCCCTGGTTATTATAAAATTGTTTCATTATGATGTACGTATACAGTATACACACTCTAGTGAAAACAGCAACAACAACAACAACAACACAATAATAAATAATAATAATAATCTTCATCATCATAAATAAACTTTTATTTTGAAAGCAAAAACGGATATAACTTTACTGTAGCTTATTTTAGTTTTTTGACGCACTGCTGCTTCAGTAGTTGCTTGGCAACCACAACCCTCCAATCCCCTACCAGCAGTAGTATTGTAGCTCCGTTCCGTCAGCAACAATAGGACATCCTGTTTTGGAGCTAGCAACTATAAGGTTTCCGGTTGCCTTCAAAATAAGATCACGAATGTGTAATGTTTTTTAAAAGACAAATGTATTTTAAAAATACATTTATGATGTACGTCTTTTAAATGGCGCATACTAGAACACTTCTAATTGCCAATTTTATTTTTATAGACACAAATGTATTTTAAAAATACATTTACTTTAACTGGATATTCATTTGTGTTTGTTACATATGTATTGTTTTTGAACTGTTTGTCCATTATTGTAATAATGCTGCCTCTAGGCCAGGTCACTCTTGGAAAATTATCATGATATAATGTTGTTTATTGCAGAAGCAAATAAACAGTGATAAAAGTAACAACAAAATATGCTACAAATAATAATAGTAGATCAGTGCAGGTTTGATTTAAAAAAAATAAAGCAAGGGGGGTTTATAAAGTTGATCTCACCTATTTAAAAACTAAAATACAATACAAATAAGAATGTAATCAGAAAAATGAAAGTGTGTGTGTGTGTGTGTGTGTGTGTGTGTGTGTGTGTGTGTGTGTGTGTGTGTGTGTGTGTGTGTGTATGTGTGTGTGTGTGTGTGTGTGTGTGTGTGTGTGTGTGTGTGTGTGTGTGTGTGTGTGTGTGTGTGTGTGTGTGTGTGTGTGTGTGTTCGTGAGAACTGTTCCATAACTGAGCGCCCCTGAACTTGATAGAAAATTGATACAGACCAGTAGGAAAGAATGTTGGTGAAAATTGAGAGATAATTTGTAAAAAAAAAAAAAACTGGCAGGCCGTCCAGTGCGGCCAGATGTAAGAAAAGAAAGTGCCGTTTTCAGGCAACAGTGGACACTGGACAGGCACCGGCGGACGCTGCCAACACTTCTGACATACGCACGCGTGCGGGGACACCTGCCCTACAACGCCACACTCTCCGATAAGCCCGAGAGGTGTAAAAAAAAGTGTGGCGGACTGTCCAGTGAGGTCAGAGGTCTGAAAAGTGCCGTTTTCACACAAAAGTGGACACTGGACAGGCGCCGGCGGACACTGCCGACACTTCTGACATACGCACACGTGCGGGGACACCTCCCCTACAACGCCACACTCTCCACTAAGCGGGAAAGGTGTAAAAAAAAGTGTGGCGGACCGTCCAGTGAGGTCAGAGGTTAGAAAAGTGCCGTTTTCACACAAAAGTGGACACTGGACAGGCGCCGGCGGACACTGCCGACACCTCTGACATACGCACACGTGCGGGGACACCTCCCCTACAACACCACACTCTCCGCTAAGCGGGAGAGTTGTAAAAAAAAAGTGTGGCGGACCGTCCAGTGAGGTCAGAGGTCAGAAAAGTGCCGTTCTCAGACAAAAGTGGACACTGGACAGGCGCCGGCGGACATTTCCGACACTTCTGACATACGCACGCGTGTGGGGACACCTCCCCTACAACGCCACACTCCCCGCTAAGCCAAAAAGGTGTAATTTGAAAAGTGGCGGGCCGTCCAGTGAGGTCAGGGGTCAGAAAAAGGCCATTTTCAGTGCATAGCCTTTACAAATTGGACGCTGGACACGAGACAGCTATTTGCCGTGGCACTTGTGACATACGCACAAGGTTTATCATACCTGCCATTCCATCTGTACTTTAATTTTATTTGTGTTATCTATATTTTTATTTCTACTTCATTACATCAGTATTGTTACTTGTTACTGATGCATTTTGTTTGGTTGTGTTAGCACAGTCTCTGTAGAAACAGGTCTCAACATTTCACTGCTACTTGAGTAAGTGACAAATAAATCCCTCTTGATTCTTGTTCAGATTGGTTCCAGAGTTCTCTTTGAAAATGTCTCACATTTTGAAATGGCTCCACATCCATTGCATGGTCTTGAAATTTTATACTGATGTCAAACTGGGAAACTGAAATCGAAGCAAGGCTTGTCCATAGCCATGTCTGTTGGGTGGGAGTATCAACACATATCCATCAATAACTGGTCAACGCAACAGGACTGTATACACAGAAGATGCTTTAAAACTTCCTGATGAGATTCTGTGGCACTTCCTGGGACTTGCGTCCTCTTCCAAAAAGCCAATGGGTAGGTTTGATGTCAGAAGTGTTGGTAGCGTCCGCCTGTACAAGTATAAACATCCTCCAACCAGCAAATGCATTGCAAGTGGCTTATCCGAGAGTGTGGTGTTGTAGGGGAAGTGTCCCCGCACGCGTGCGTGTGTCAGAAGTGTCGGCAGTGTCCGCCGGCGCCTGTCCAGTGTCCACTTTTGTGTGAAAACGGCACTTTTCTGACCTCTGACCTCACTGGACGGTCCGCCACACTTATTTTTACACCTCTCGGGCTTATCCGAGAGTGTGGCGTTGTAGGGGAGGTGTCCCCGCACGCGTGCGTGTGTCAGAAGTGTCGGCAGTGTCCGCCGGCGCCTGTCCAGTGTCCACTTTTGTCTGAGAACGGCACTTTTCTGACCTCTGACCTCACTGGACGGTCCGCCACACTTTTTTTTTTACACCTCTCGGGCTTATCCGAGAGTGTGGCGTTGTAGGAGAGGTGTCCCCGCACGCGTGCGTATGTCAGAAGTGTCGGCAGTGTCCGCCGGCGCCTGTCCAGTGTCCACTTTTGTCTGAAAACGGCACTTTTCTGACCTCTGACCTCACTGGACAGTCCGCCACACTTTTTTTTACACCTCTCGGGCTTATCCGAGAGTGTGGCGTTGTAGGGGAGGTGTCCCCGCACGCGTGCGTATGTCAGAAGTGTCGGCAGTGTCCGCCGGCGCCTGTCCAGTGTCCACTTTTGTCTGAGAAAGGCACTTTTCTGACCTTTTCTGACCATTTATCCATTTAGATAAATTATTAATGTTTAAAAAAAACGTTTTTGTTACACAGAAACATAATATGTGTTGTATAGCTTCGTTTAAATGCTTAATTTGTAGTTTTAATGTGCAAATTAACCATTTTTCTACTTTATTTTTATTTTTAGAGGGTACTCTTATTCTGAAGAGATCGTCCACCGGAAGTCTTATAGTTGCTCCGTTATAGTTGCTGACGGAACACAGTTTAGTATAGCTAGCTTAGCTTGCTAACTATGCAACCGCTAAATCGCTGGAATGAATCTGGATAAAACTACACTACAGCATCACATTGGTGACGGCTACTCGTTCACGTAAATTAATCAGGCATATGAATATATAGCTTCATGTTGACAACCAAATATAAACATTTGGATGGACAATGTAATACAACAACTGCCAAACAAATCTTAAGTTCCAGCAACAAGCAACTTTTGCAGTCAACCTCACTGGAATAAATAAGGTAGACATGAACGTTTTCTTGATCTTTTTACAAACTCTCTCCACCTGTCACCCCCACCCCCCTCGGAGTGTGTGTGTGTGTGTGTGTGTGTGTGTGTGTGTGTGTGTGTGTGAGACTGGTGTTGAATGGATATTGATGCATTCACTCTCCAGTGGTGGAAAAAGTACTCAATTTTACTCAAGGAAAATAATCAATACTGTAATGTAGATTGTGCTCTGTTATAAGTAGATGTCCTGTATTAAAAATGTACTTGAGTAAAAGTACAAAAGTATCAGCATCAAAATATACTTTAAAAAAAAGTAAAGTAAAAAATACCTCAAAACTACTACTTGAGTAAATTTACTTAAGTTACTTTACACCACTGGTTAGGCATTATGTTGTTGAATGGACAGTGATGTATTCACTCTCCACACAGTAGTCTCCAAGCTGTATGGTTTATCACTCTCTGAAGTTGATCATTTTGGGGCAGGTGCTTTGTTTTTTCAAGTGTCTCTAATATAGAATGTTCTCCCCCTCAAGAGTGTTTAAAGTTTAGCAAGATAACATGCTCACTGGGCTGTTATCAATTAAACTCACAGCTGGGAGTGAGTTTAATTGATCCTGTGTCTGCTTTATACTGAATATTAAGAATAATGTACACACTTCCCTGACAACTTTACAGAACCTCTGATGCAATAACTGATATACAGTACACACCAGATTTCCTTGGTTCACAATCATGGTATAGTTCCCAATACTTGACACTACTTGCAGTAGATACTAACATATTTAGCCAGATGATACAACCAACATTTTCTTCTGGCTTCTTCATTTGTATGTATGTCATACAAATTATGATAAGTCCAGACACATACTGTTTATTCCCTAAGCTTTAAAGAACAAATGCTTGCTTGTGTTTTCAGATTTAGACCTGTAATGAAGCCATCATAGTTTTCACCTCCACCAAAGTGTTTCCCTTTCGTATCTTGCACTGAGTTGAGAGGACCCCTATGGGAACTCAGTGTTAGATGAGCTTGGCCATTAATATTACAAGGCCTCATTACAGACTCATTACATGACTTGAACAAAGGCAATGGAGATGGTGTTACACTTGTTTGGCCCCCGGCTGTGGCCTCACTTTATGAAGGCTAGCCTGGTTGGCTAGCCATGAAATAGGCTACACTCTCCCAAATTAGATTAGTTTGTTTTCTTTAGTGTGTGTTGCTCAAGAATAATTGTTGTTTCTATGACTGTTTCATTTTTGCAGCTGTTCCTAAAAGCAGTCATGTGGAGTTTGGACACCACAGACTGGAGTAATGTATAGTGTGTGTGTAGTGTAGTAACCGGTATGGTTTTTATACAGTAGCTTTGGATGAAGGTGGATCTTCCTGTAATTTTTCAGGTTAACAAGCAACAATTGTCTTGCAGTTTTTAGATCAAATCCACAAAATCTCTGCTGCTGTTTAGCAATTCTAAATCTTTTCAATTAAATGGTGATGCATTTATGCTCCATCCCCAAGACAAATTGTACATTAATGCTACCGTACTCCTTTTCTCAGCAGTCAGACGTGACAAGGAATGGTCAGGTTACGGGTTGGTTGGGAGACACTGATGAAACACATCCAAACATTAAATATGAACACTGTCACTTTTCACTGAATTTATGTGGCTCGCCTCACACACAAAAAGGGTTGATGTTAATCAGGGCATATAGGCCATACAGCTATGCTCTGATGAAGGCTGTGTAGGCTGAAACATGTTTTTGTTAAATAAATACATTCTGTGAAAAGTTAATACTCTGCCACAACCTTCCACAAACCTTCCTCTTCTAAGTTATGACTGCTTGTTTTTATTTCATATCATAAAATGAAGAAAATTATGTTTTTTTTGTAAGAAATATATTCTAGTCTACACTGCTAGGCAATTTCAAGATGTCTGTTTTGATTCACATGATGTGTAATTTACTATTTTGACTTTATTATTAACTTATTTCATCATCAATGTATAGTCTAAATTAATCACATAAATTAATTGATTGATCAACATTTGTATTAATTTGGCTAGTTATTGAATTATAAAATAATCAGTTGCAGCCCTACAGTAGATGTTATTACGGGGACAGAGCTCTGCTCTGTACACGTATTGTTATTGGCAGTATTCTGTCACTTCTTCTTCTTCTTCTTCTTCTGCCACTTTTCGCAGTTCTGGCTGAACCGCGCTGTCGCTTTTTACGAAACTCGGCCATATGGTAGATGGTCATGAAAAACGATCAAAAAATAATTCTCACAATCTTTCGTCCAAAGGTGGCGCTATAGCACTCAATTGAAAATGCCAACTTTGACCAGGTACAACTCATGCCCTGTTTGACCTACAGCCATGAAACTTGGATACACATATGCGTCTCCTCATGCTGAACAACTTTCACCCTCTGTCTTTTGACCTCTGACCTTTAGATCTCCCACCATTTTGAATTATAGGAAAAACAGTCATTGGCTCCTAACTTCTGCATTTTTTCACTTATGGAAAATCCGTTGGAAATTTTTGTAGGCAGTGGTCCAAGGTTCAAGTGCTAAACGTTTCGTGCAGATTGCTCAAAAATCCCAGGAGGAGATAGATTTTAACTATTACAGTTTAAAGAAAATTATTCATCTGTGCCTAAAACATACATGCAGACTCACATTTCTTTGAAACTTTGCAGAAATGTACAGGGTCATTCCAAATATCACTGAAACCAATCTTACTCCAATTGGCCAAAAGGGGGCGCTATAGCAATTTTTTGAAAAGGCAGACTTTAAACAGGCTTAAGTCATGCCTCGTTTGGCCGAAAGTCGTGAAACTTGCTTACACATGTGCCTTGACTCATGAGGAACACACGTATCGATTTGACCATTAAGCTCCGCCCTTAGATTGTCCGCAATTTTGAGCAGTTTGAAAAACACTTAAACCCAGGATTTTTCAGCTATTTGCGTGAAACTGTATCATCTGTGTGATCTCCTTTTTCACAGTTACTTGTCTGTTGGGCCAATGGCGTCTCCCTTAAATGAATGCCTCACAATCTCAAGGTCGCCAGTTCAAGCCTCACTTGATGTAGACTTAATTTAAGTTGAATTGCAAACAACATGACTGTATCAATGAATACATGTGCAAATGGTAAAGATAACCTGAAATGCTTATTTGAGAGTACGTTTTTTACGTATGACATACTTCATTCTGAAAATAGCTGATCTACAATCTCACAACTTTTCATGGTTTGTGAGCTTGTAGATCGGCTACTTTCATTAGTTTTGGTTCTGAGGAGATGTACAATTTCTTCATTGGTAAATGGCTTGTGAACGAGTGATCTTAGTGTTAGTGAAACAGGGGCTTGGTTCATGAAAGAAGGCAAGAGTTTATGATCTTCAACAGACAATATCAGCCTGGACAAAGCTATAGCACTATAGGTAGTGTTGCAGCCTATTAGTCTGAAGGTTGAGAGTTCGAATCCTGTTAATGGCAGTAGGTTGAGATGTCCAATCAAACCATTATGTTTCCATCTCTCTCTCTCATCAATCTATTGTTTCCATGTCACTCTCTCTCTCTTCAATCTATTCCGTTTCCATGTCTCTCTCTCTCTCTATTCACTGGCCCCGTATTATCGCTGCTTGCAGCTATATTACAGTATTGTTATTAGTTGTTAACATTCATGTGGCACTAATGCAGAATACACGTTTGAGGGGGAACATCTAGAACATCATAGAAAATGGACCAAGTGGTCCATTTTCTACATCTAGGCTGAGGGTCATTTTCCGAAAGGAATCTAGAAAAAGATTAGACAATAGAGGGCATTCTTAGAACATGTATTTCAGTAGCTACTGTACATGTCGTAGCCATTGTATCACTGTTGTACCTATAGAAGGTATAGAATAATGTGTTCAATGATATTTTGCTTATTATACAATTGTTAAACCCAGGTAAAACGAGGAATATAGCATGGTACAAAATGAACTGAAAGTCTTAAACCAAGTCACCCTCCAAAGGCCCCGTATCAGCGTTGCGTGACCGTGTCTCCATCTGCCAGTGACAGAGGAGGACACAGACCATTCGCTTCTCAAAAGGCCTCTGTGTGTGATTCAGACGGGGTGTTTGAAGCAGCTGCCACGACCTGGCAGTGTTTCGTCTCTGCGTCCGCTAGAATGTTTTGGTACTGGGGGCACGGTGGCGCAGTCGGTAGCGCTGTCGCCTCACAGCTAGAAGGTCCTGGGTTCGATTCCCGCCAGGGACGCTGTGGGCGCTGGGGGCGTGTTCTCTCCTCCACGTCATCGGCGCCCATACCCTAGGTGGGGTTGGTGAAAGGGCCTACTCTGTGTGGAGTTTGCATGTTCTCCCCGTGTCTCCTAGGGTAGTTAATACCCTCACAAAAACATGTAGTAATCCTGGTCACTATACTGCCTCCCCCTGGTCAGCCGGGGCGCCTGATGGAGGAGAAGGGAACTGGTTGGAATAACGTGTTCCTTCCACGCGCTATGTCCAACCAGGGAAACTCCCCCCTGTCGGGTGATAAGAAGCGGCCTGCTTGCTCCTCATGCATTGAAGGAGGCATGAGCTTCAGCTTGGGCTCTCCCTAGGCTGGCAGAGGGTAGGTAGTGCCCAGGATTACATAGGCAATTGGCACTGGGTGAAAAAAATGTGGGTTACAAAATCGTGGGATAAAAATTATTAAAAAAAAATAAAAAAAAAGAATGTTTTGGTACCCTACCGTGTGGCGTGTGCCTGTGTCAGTGAAGGGTGCCAGGTGTTCACAGCTGGTCTTGGTGTTGGCATGTGTGATCAGGCTGGGTGTGTTTCCGTGATTGAAAGAACTAATAAAACACTCATGTGTTTTCCGTCCAAAACTGTTGCTGTTAAAGATGTGGTGCAACCTACATTGTAAAAAAAAGTACAGCAGTTAAAGGGATATTTCACTTTCAAACTTGTCTGGGGTCATTTTAACGTCTAGAGTTTATCAGACACACCCCCTTCCTATGCAAACCCATTGTAACTTCACACTCCATTTTAACCATGTTAGATTAATTTAAAACACCCGACACGTCATTTGTTCTGGTGGCTGATATTGTCCTTCTAATATGTGAGGGGGCCGTGGTTTTTCAATTACTGTTCCCTGGTATGAATGAGTGTCTTTGGTTACTGTCTGTCTTTTTTTTACTGTTTTGTTCTGTTGTGCTTTGTTTAATTGTTGTTTTTTGTCAGAAAAATCTGACAAAACCTCTTTGTTTTCACTGCTGGACACAGTGCTACTTTTTATTGAATATCAAATATCTATCTAAATACTGTATCAAGCAATTTAAAAACGCTCTGGGGTGCTCACAAAAGCCTGATTAGACGTTAAAATTACCCCAAACATGTTTCCTTTTTAAGGTGTAAAAAAAGGGCAGTCTCGGGCGAGTGTTTTTTCACCTGTTAAAGTGGGTGTATAATGGAAGCATAGGTCAACTCTGGTACCAGAAGCTGGTGGTTCCGTAATGTTCCACCAATTTCCTGTGCCTTGTCCAAGTTTACCTAAGACCTTAGGTTTTGTGAATTGCTTTATTCACATTCAGCGTTGGAGGGTGACACGCAGCAAATGGTTAGACATTAGAGCCCATGTGGCATGAGCCCTAAAAACTGCTATGATCGGACTGTCCGGTGCGCAGGAATGATTCACCTGAGACCAAGTGAATGCAGTTCAACTAATTGGTATAGAAAACTAGTGCAATTGAGTTTGGCCTGGATTACTTACTTTGTGTGTCACTCTGTGGATAGTTGAGAACTAAAGGATTAACTGTAACAAGACCAGAGGATTCACAGCAGTCTCACCTAATTTATTGTCATTAAATGTGCATCACCTTTGTGTGTCCCAGAATGATGCACGTTAATGCTTTTGCACTCTTTGCATTGTATGTGCTAGCTCTTACTGTGTCACCTCAAAAGCACTGCAGCAATTTGATCTCCCTTCTAGTATGTATTAAATGCATTGAATACGTGGTACCAATCTGAATTGAAAGGTGTTATCTTTTTGACAGATGGAAAACTGCAACAACATGTCTTGCCATGCTACATCAGTAACAGAAGCAAACAGTCTTATTTTTAGTTAAAACTGCAATCTGTAACTTTTATTATGGCCTACCAGGGATTCAAACCCATGTTTTCCTTGTGAGAGACCAGATTTCTGCCACTCTTCCAAGAGGCAATAGGCTCTATGCACAGCAGCCATATTGGGAAGCAATTGGGCCTCTTCTTACTTCTTTCACAGGTGCAATGAAGCTAATGAAGGCTCTGTTCCATTCTGGTCAGGGTGTTGATATTGTGCATGTTGGCTCACTAGAAACACTCCATTTTGGTTCCCAAATGGCCCCTTATGGTGGGTGTGTAACTCTGAGAGTGTACAAATGTACATTTGTACACTCTCAGAGTTATGGGGGTCCTTGAAAATAAGACAACCACTATGCCACACTAAATGGAACAGAGCCTTAATTAGTATCATTGGTAACACCTGTGAAGGAAGTAAGGAAGGGGTCCAATTCATTCCCAATATGGCTGCTCACTGTGCATAGAGCCTATTCCTGCTTGGTCAGGGGAGATATTGCGCTTATAAGGCAGAACACTTCTTCAACCAATAGGTGTCCTGCCCCACACCAGGGTCTAAGTTTCTCAATGGAAGAGTAGTGAGACCACCTCCAACCACTGCAGATGTGCTAGTTATGTCGTTATTAACATACTCTACCATGCCGATTGGTTCAAATAACATTGTTTTGAAATAATATATGAAATGAAATTCAAATAAAAGTTCCTGTTTGCAGCATCAATTCAGGCCCTACGCAACCAAGCTGTCTGAATCTGACATGTATAGACATAATAAATCATGCCAATATTTTGTGGGTCCAAAAATGTTGGTCGCTTACTCTTCAATTGAGTTAAGTTTCAAACTTGCCCTGCAATGTGAGCTGTCAAAGCAGCATATATCCATCAATGTCATCCCGAAATCCCCTTAAGTTTGATTAAAAGAGGACTTGACATTCATGACTTTTCATGAGCGTGCGTTTCAAACGAGTCTGTCAGGACCATAACTGTTTTTTGACAAGTTGGATTCTGCTGTTTATTTGTGTTTCTGGCAGTCACCCCAGCTGATGGGCTGACATAGGGGGGATTAGGCATACTTTCTTTGTAAAGGGGAAATCATAATGAAACCAAAAACGACAGCAGCTCACACGATAATATCTGGTGCCAGTTTGCCATGCTGGCCTGATCGTGTGTGTGTGTGTGTGTGTGTGTGTGTGTGTGTGTGTGTGTGTGTGTGTGTGTGTGTGTGTGTGTGTGTGTGTGTGTGTGTGTGTGTGTGTGTGTGTGTGTGTGTGTGTGTGTGTGTGTGTGTGTGTGTGTGTGTGTGTGTGTGTGTGTGTGTGTGTGTGTGTGTGTGTGTGTGTGTGTGTGCGTGCGTGCGTGCGTGCGTGCGTGCGTGCGTGCTGCGAAAACATTCAGGTTGAGGGTGTTTTGTCACTTGCGCCTACCTAAACCTGGAGCCCCCATAGCAGTTGGGACCAGGAGTTGGGATTGTTCACACGTGGACATCCACACACACATACAGTTGGACATGCACACCTAGACATATACACAGATTCACATATGTGCATGTGCACACACACACACACACACACACACACACACACACACACACACACACACACACACACACACACACACACACACACACACACACACACACACACACACATGCAACACTCTGAGCTGGGTGATGCCTGTGGCTGTCATGAGAAGATCTTGATAAGCAGTGGTGTAAAGTAACTAAGTACACTTACTCAAGTACTGTACAACTATAATGTAGAGGTATTTGAACCTTTCTGGAATATTTCCAATTGACTACTTCTACTACTTCTTCTTCTACTACTACTTCTACTCCACTACATCTCAGAGGCAAATATTATACTTTTACTCCACTACAATTATTTGAAAACTTTAGTCACTAGTTACTTACTAGATTTCGGTTAATATTACAAAAGAGTTTGTAGATCTGCTATTTTCAAAAGATTTGTATACATTTGATACCAATACTTTTGCACTTTTACTAAAGTAAATTTGGAATTCCAGACTTTTACTTGTAACAGAGTATTTCTACATTGCAGTATTGATACTTTTACTTAAGTAAGTACTTTTTCCACCACTGTTGATAAGTGTGTGATGGCGTGGAGAGTCACACGTCTCTCTTCACAGCAGCCATTCTCCTCTTGTCGACTCCACTGACCCCTTGCCTCCTTCTCCGTCCACTCAGCCTCCTCCTCTTTTGTTCCCATCTCATTTCACCTCCCTGTTCCACTCCCCCATCTCCACCTCTCCTCTCCCCTCTTTATCTCGCCCTCTCTCTGCCTCCCTCTCCACCTCTACTCCTCCACTCATCCCCGGAGAGTGCAGCCAAGTGACCCTGCAAGACGGCACCGAGCAGGCAAGATAGTCGACACGCACAGGCCCCGCTATCGCCCCCTTATCTGCCTTGCTAGACCAAATAGCCCTCGCAATGCACCAAGACACTCCGCTTGATAGCAGGTGGCACTAACTGTACACATGCACACACACGCGCGCAGCCGACACACACACACACACACACACGCACGCACGCACGCACGCACACACACGTCACACGTCACACGCACACACACGTTACACATATATGCCCCATCACCCCCCCCCCCCCCCCCCCCCCCCCCCACACACACACACACACACACACACACACACACACACACACACACACACACACACACACACACACACACTGTGCTCAGTCTTTATATTCATTCTGTAACCTTTTCAATGTAACATAAACATAACATACTGTAAGTTAACCTACTCTGCTGCTATGTCCTGTGCTTTTATCTTCTGAGATGAGCTTGTAGATCAGATGTCTGTGTTTTCCATAATGTTGGTGCAGACAGAGCGTGCTGTCTTTCATTCTCTAGCCGTATAAATAGATACTAATTAAGTCCTGGGACATTGCTGAACACAATCAACTGTTTAAGGATCTTAGGAAAGGATCATAAATAAATATTATTATAATAATTATTTTCGGTATTTATTTTATGTGACACACAGTGAGTTTACTTTGTATCAGATGTGCTACATAAATGAAACTGAATTGACTTGACTTAGTGTTGGTGTTTAAATGCAGTGATGCAGTAATAAATACAGGACACTAGGTGTCAGTGTATGGCTGTAGTGGGCTCTGAAAACGCAGTTGGAAACTGTTGGCTGACTTGATCTGGAGACAGCCAGGTCAGGTGTTGAGAAAAAAGTCAGCAGAGGAAGATGGGTCCATTGACTGTAGGAATATTGTTAGGCTGGAAGTGATAATCTAAGTAATTTGGAAACTAAGCATTTCAGTCAGCATTTAGATTGAACTGCGTTATCAGTGTTATTATCTGTGTCATAGTTGATAGGCAACATGTACTCTTTTATTATGTATCAGAGAAGTTATGTTTGGCCTTTATTCCCAGATATTTCATACCAGCACTGTCAGACCTAATGGCCTTTAGTTTCCAACTTAACTTTGTCAAGGTACATTTAACATTTGTATTTGCTGCTCCCCTTGCCCCCCCCCCAACACAAACAGACCCTTTTTCTTTCTTGCGTAAGCAGCAGGGCACATCCTACCAGTAAACCCCTCACACATTGCTGAGTTGAGCTCCCATGAATGAGATGACTCCAGAAATAGCCTGCAGTTCCATTTGAGCTGTTGTGATTGTGTAGCTGTGGCACATTTAAAAAGACAAGACAAGAGCCCTGGAGGCGTGCGAGTGTCTCTCCAATCTGCCTTGATGTACCTACGTGTGTGTGTGTGTGTGTGTGTGTGTGTGTGTGTGTGTGTGTGTGTGTGTGTGTGTGTGTGTGTGTGTGTGTGTGTGTGTGTGTGTGTGTGTCTGTGTGCGCGCGTGTGCGTGTGCATGTGCGTGTGCGTGTGTGTGTGTATGTGTGTGGGAAACCTGAGAAGGGCTCTGACTGAGCCCAAGTGTCGGCTTGCTCTGGGAAAACAAGACAAGTTTTCAGTCAGCGAACACGCAGGTTCCTTCTGCAAACACATCAGCCAACTTCTTGGCACTCATGTAGAACTATTCAATTAATTCCAATCAAACGCACACAGGGCTCGTCAAAAAGGTGTGTGTCTGACTGTGTATGTGTCTTTGCCTCTCTATTTTCTCTCTCTCTCTCTCTCTCTCTTTCTCTCTCTATCTCTCTCTCCTGGAGCTGTTTGTACAGTGAAATGGCCCGTGAAATGGGGCTTGATGGAATCAAAGCTCCATATTAAGACAAGTACATATTTCATGGCTTTGGATTGATGGACTGATTGACGAAGCTGTCAGTCCCTATGTCAGAAGATCTTTATTTATTTAAGGACTTAATATGGAGGATCCTAGCACAGCTTGCTTGAGTTGAACATTCATAACATTTAATTTAGGAAGCTTTTCAGTGATTCCGTCCTGGTGGGTTTTATGAGGAAGTGTTCGTTTGTAAGCATACCTGTCTGAAACGTTTGTGCATACGAGAGACAGATGGATAGAGAGAGAAAGAGAGAGATAGTGGTGTAACAATTTGCATGTGTCTGTGATTTGGCAGTGCAAGTGGGCATGGTTTGGTTTGTTTGACATCTCTGTGCCAATCTTCTCACCACTAAGCACAAGGGGGCACCAGACTGCCACAAGTTGCCACCTAACCTTATGTGTCCTGTATTCCCTATTCAAAGCACACTCTCTGTCCTCTCGGTGCCACGTGACACCAACAAATACTTTTTTCTTTTATAGAACCTGGTGAAGGGTGACCAAAATAAAAACGGCGGCAGCAGCATCAACGCAGTCGCTAGAACCCCCAAGCCTTTGACAACATGGCAGCTTCTCGCATCAGGGGGAAAAGGTGTTTCACCCTTTTTTTTTTAATCGCCCGTTCGCCTGTTGTTTCATATTTATAGGCCAGGCAGATACACATTCCCCAACTCCCATTACCGCCACAACAACAAACATCAAACCCACCACCACCTTTCTTTTTTTAGCCTCAAGCCCCAAATCCATCCAACTGGACGTAACGACGGCAGCCTGCCTCGCCGGTCCTCGGTCCTGGCGGTCGCGCCCCTTTGCACAACCATAATGGGCTGGGTTGGGTTTGGTCAGGGCACGGCACTGCCAGGATGGGGGGTGACTGTGGGGTCGCACGCTGACCGACAACATTCCGGGGTCCTTCCGGGAGAGGCCCACAGGTTGCCTGCTGAAACGCCTCTGTCGTTATTCTTTTCCCTGTTTGTCTGCGGCTCAAATATCGTCCCCCACAACCCACCCTCACACACACAACAACATCAACAACAACAACACGGCTGTGAGGGGATTAAACCCGCTTTCTAACGGCCCCGGGTCGCCGTGGCAGATGTTAGCCAGGATAGGCAATGGTTGCCGTGTCGACAGTGGGGCTGATGGGATAGGGCCGCCCCAGATGCTGTTAAGTCCTGTGTACATGAAGAGGAAAGGAGGAGAATGGATGGGGGACTGTCACTTTGTTCAAGAGAATGGCGTTAGGAGTCTGTTAACATGAGGACAACATTCCTCTACTTTATTGTCTTTGAAGATAGTCTGAACTCTGAAGATAGTGTTAATGTCCATTTGAGACACCTGAGAGTCAATTTCTACACTTTCAGAGTTAAATTAACACTCAGGACCTTACTATGTAGACATACACATATATTGTACACAAACGGGGAGAAGATATAAAGCATCAATCATGCATAGGCCTCGTTCTGGTGGGAGGCTGTGTGTGTAGCGTGC